>NC_139820.1:11995507-12595507 GCF_963457635.1 Microchirus variegatus | reverse complement strand
GACCACCGTGCCTACCAAAATGGTGCGGTGCTTTTCAAACAACAAGCCCTGGGTAACTTCTGAGATGAGAGCTCTGCTGCTGGAGAAGAGGAGAGCTTTTAGATCTGGAGACCGTGAGGAGCTGAGGAGAGTGCAGAGGGACCTGAAGAGGAAGATCAGGGAGTGCAAGGCAACTTATAGGAGGAAGATGGAGAACCACCTGGAACATAACAACGCCAGGGAGGTCTGGAGGGGACTCAAAACCATGTCAGGACAGGGCAAAGTAAGGACGAGGGACCCTGCTCCTGGTGACAGAGACTGGGCCAACAACCTTAATGTCTTTTTCAACAGGTTTGACACCAGTCTCATCCCTCCCCCCTCCAGCCTGTCTACTTCCAGCTCCCCTTTTCTTCCTGTCCCCCTCCCCTCTCTACCACCATTAACACCTCTCAGGCTCACACCCCCCACCCCTCCCACACCTCAACCACCACCTCAAGGACCCTCACCACCACCTCCCCCACCTCTGCTGCCCTCCTCTCCTCCCTTCACGACCACAGTGGATCAGGTGAGAGCACAGCTGAGAAAGACAAAAGCCAGGAAAGCTACGGGTCCTGATGGCATCAGCCCCAGACTCCTCAGGGACTGTGCAGACCAGCTCTGCCAGGTGGTTTGTTATATCTTCAACCTGAGTCTGAGCTTGGAGAGAGTACCCACCCTGTGGAAGACTTCTTGTGTGGTCCCTGTCCCCAAGACATCATGCCCCAAGGAACCCAACCACTTCAGACCCGTGGCCCTAACATCACATCTCATGAAGACACTGGAGAGGATAATCCTCAAACACCTCCGCCCCCTGGTGAGCCCAAACATGGACCCTCTGCAGTTCGCGTACCAGCCTGGCATCGGGGTGGATGATGCCATCATCTACCTGCTGCAGAGGTCCCTGTCTCATCTGGAGGGCACTGGAAACAGCGTGAGGATTACCTTTTTTGACTTCTCCAGTGCCTTTAACACCATACAACCATCGCTGCTTAGGGTGAAGCTGGAGAGAGCAGGTGTCAGCGACCAGCTGGCTGCATGGACCACCAACTACCTCACAGACAGACCCCAGTTTGTGAGGCTGCAGGACTGTGTGTCAGACACGTTAGTCTGCAGCACGGGAGCCCCCCAAGGCACTGTGCTCTCACCCTTCCTCTTCACCCTATATACATCGGACTTCAGGTATTCCACAGACAGCTGCCATCTCCAAAAGTTCTCTGATGACACTGCCATTGTGGGGTGTGTGTCAGGAGATGGCGACCAGGAATACAGGAGGACTATCATGGACTTTGTCAGCTGGTGTGAGAAGAATCACCTTCTTGTCAACGCCAGCAAGACGAGAGAAATGGTGGTAACCTTCAGTAAAAAGAAGCAAATCACTGCACCGGTGAACATCCAGGGACTGGACATCGAGAGGGTGACAACATACAAGTACCTGGGTGTTCACCTAAATAATAAACTGGACTGGACTGACAACACTGACTCGCTCTACAAGAAGGGTCAGAGTCGCCTTTATCTTTTGCGGAGACTGCACTCTTTTGGGGTGAGCAGGACACTGCTGAGGACTTTCTACGACACTGTGGTTGCGTCAGTGGTCCTGTTTGCTGTGGTGTGCTGGGGAGGGGGCTGTTCTGTGCGGGACAAAAACAGACTAGATCGGATAATTAAAAAAGCCGGCTCGGTCTGTGGCTGTCCCCTGGACTCCATCGAGGTCATCCAAGAGAGGAGGGTACTGGCCAAACTATCGGCCATCATGGACAACACCTCTCACCCACTGCACGAGACTGTTGGGGCCTTGAGAAGCTCCTTCAGTCAGAGACTGATGCACCCTAAGTGCAGGACGGAGCGGCTCCGCAGGTCGTTCATCCCTACTGCTGTCCGTCTGTACAACAGTGTGCAAACCAAATAACTATGTTTGTGTCACTGCTGTATTAGTCTGTTATTGTTTACAGTTTTTGTTCCTCGTTTTTAGCTGGTCTGTTATGTTATTGTTTACAGTTTTTCGTTTTTTAACTGGTCTGTTAAGCTATTGTTTACAGTTTTGTTGTTTTTGTTTTGAACGGGTCTGTTAAGTTATTATTACAGTTTTTGTTTTTTTGTTGTTTAACTGGTCTGTTAAGTTTATTGTTTACAGTTCAGTTTCTTGTTTTACCTGGTCTGTTAAGTTATTGTTTACAGTTTTTGTTTTTTTACTGGTCTGTTAAGTTATTGTTTACAGTTTTTGTTCCTTGTCTTTAGCTGGTCTGTTTAGTTATTGTTTACAGTTGTTGTCCTGTTTGTCTTGTCTGCCTAGATTTGTCTTATTTTTACCTGAACCAAATACGCACCTTATTTACATTCACTCTTATCTTATTTCTTTCTTTGTACAGTTTTTATAACATTGTGTAATTGTTAATCTGTATACGGAGCTGCTGAAACCCTGTTCTCTCCCCACTGTGGGATAAATAAAGCTATCTTATCTTATCTTATCTTAACATAATTATATTTTCACACACATAAATGACTTCTCATTTATATCATGGTCAAGTTCTTTGCATCTCCGATGTTCTATAAAAAACTCCCATTTGCAAAAAAAACAAACAAAAAAAAACCCCGCAGCGCAACACACAATTTCTGCTGTGATGTGAGAGCATGACTTTAGTTGGTAATGTTGAAATGTAAGGACGGATTAGGTTGTGTATGTAAATGATGAACTGTGACGTGAAACTGTACCGCTCGAAAAGATAAGTGAAATCTATGTGCGGTCTGATAATCATCTCCTGACGAATATTTAATTATCTGCACAGTAATGCTGCACCTTCATCCACGGGATCACTGTCAAAAGCACACGGTAGTGAAAATAGTCTCCACCTAATATAACTTCTAATTTAGACGGCAGAATTATACTACGCCAAAACTCGCCTGCTGACTGAATGAATGAGGAAGTCAAATACCGTGTGTGTCTGAAAGAGGGCGGAGACAGAGAGAAACTAAAGGTTTGTTGAAGAAAACCTGCCAGCGAGCAGGTTAGGTTCAAGGCGTTTGTTGCCAGGGTAACTGACTCAGAGTTAAGCTGAACTGGCTTTTTGAAACCGAAAAACCAGAGTTTCCCTCATTTCAGGGTTAACTCAGAGTTTTCACTAAACCTGCTTTGTGAAACAGGCCCCAGATAGACTGACTGTCAACAACATAATGATAAAAGAGTTGCATAACCAGACAAGAATCCATCAGTTTAAATCACTGACAGCTGATAGTAATGATGCAGGATGAGCAGAGCCAGTTCTGCCAGTGAGAAGCTAGACTGAATGATGGCCAGGGGATTTCCGGTCTGATTGATCGAACGTCAATCGTGGCTCAATCATGTGGAAGTAAATACAGCCTGCCAATCATGCTGTGTGTATTCTCTCTGCAGAGGCATTGTCTGTCCTCAGATCTAATGAATATATCTATAAATAGGTTTATATATATGATATTCTGCAACATGATTTATGTTTTTTGTGTCCTGACCGTCTGATAAAAGTGTTTCCATGTGCTGGTACAGTGAAGTCTTTACCTCTACCACAGCAAGTGTGGACGTCCATTAAAATCAATCTACAGATACTGATTGAACAGGGCTACATAGGATGAGCCAGTCAGATTGGACAGTGCAAATGTTCACACAATCAATCTTCTGCACTGACATAGTGACAAGTTGCACTATTGGTAAAACAAAAGCAGAGAAAATTAGTCAGAAAGACAAAATGGTTGTGGAAACAGGGCCAACACGTTCTTCACTGAGAATGAGAGCTGATATTTTCGATGTCAGTTTAATATGCATCATATGTTCTTACATATCCACAAATCTTTTCCCCAGTTCAGCTGTCCACCAGCAGGTTTTACTTTAAAAGCTCAACTCATCAGTCTCATTAGATAAAGGTAAATCCAGTCCAGACATATTCTCATCCATTTTCCTGGGGCACACCATTGGCCGCACAGGGCAGAAGAGATGCGTGGCTGTCCCGTAGAAGCCGCCCCACCCAGGGTCAGCCTGAGGGGGCAGACGTCAACAAAACCACTGACAGAGGCCGAGCCACCCCACACCCAGGCAGATCACAGAGGCCCACACACAGAGCACCAGTGGGTAATTTGTACTCTTCAATATGATGGTAAAACATTTGTGAATAATAAAGTTATTTTTTCACCTTCACACCCTGCATGCATTTGTACACTTGTGTAAAGTAAAGACTTGTGGAAGGAGGCTGAATAGTTACTGATTTTATTATATTATTATACTAGACAAGTTAGAGTTACACAATAAAAATGATGTAGTTGTCATCAGTAAACAAAGTAGCTCTAATTCTGAAGTGTTTATCAACCCTTTTCTCCAAATTAAATCACTTTTCATCTAATAATACTGTAATGGAGGAACACTATGGGCTAGAAAATAAACCACAACATATGTGAATTTACATTTTTAATATTAATAGTCATAAAAAGACAAATCAGACTTATTATCAACAGTCTTCATAGACACAGTACTGTTTTCATGAGCTGCGTATGTTCTTCTGAACAACAAAGGCAGGTAAAACAAGACGATTGTCTTTCCCCAGTCTGTGGATATTAGGTAGGTATTTTCCCTCGCAGCCATATCAGTTTGAAAACTGCATTCTGTCATTATCTTCTCAGTTAACAAGGCCAAATTAAAGAGAGGTAGCAGGTAACTTTTAGCAAAGATGGCGGACACTGTGTTTACATTCTGGGAATGAAGTCTCATCCATTCTGGGAAGTCTCGTCCCCTCTCGTGAGTCCAAAAAGTGCAGAACTAGTGTTGTAGTTCTAATCTTGACGTTGTGCGTTCCCTCTGATGACGCAATATGACGCGTTACGATGTCATCGGAAGCAAAAATAAAAGATTTTAGAAATCAGGGGAAAAATGAGGGAGGGAAGCACACTTTCTAAAAAATAATGCTATTCTAGCAATACAAAGCCACATGCTAATCAGTGAAGTATTCCTTTAAGTATATATAGTATATTTTTTTTATATGAAACAACAAAAACAGATGATGGAAATACAGTGGTATACAAAAGTTTGTGCACCCCTGTAAATTTTCATGATTTTCCTTTATAAATCATTGGTTATAAGACATTTCAGTTAAATATATCATAAGGAGACAAACACAGTGATATTTGCGAAGTGAAATAAAGTTTATATGATTTACAGAAAGTCTGCAATATCAGCAGATTCTGGAGAACAATGTCCAGGAATCAGTGACAAAGTTGAAGTTGTGCTGGGGCAAACTATCACCATTGGGTTGCGTATCCAAATACAATTCCAAATATAATTGCACCACGTACATTTCTGTTTGTGGCAACAACAATGATGACACAATAGTACAAACTGTGTGTACAACCAGAACTTGAAAAGTTTCTTGGCAAAACATTGACATAAATAGAACTTTCTGACATTTCACTTACAGACAGTAAGACAACAATAAGTTATGACAGGAGGTGTGAGGCTACAGTTTCTGAAAGATGCTCAACACATTCTCTTCCCCACATCCTACTTCCTGTGTTTCCTGCATGTTTATATGTTGCATTGCATTCATGCCTGTGCTGTGGCTGTTTGTGCTATGCAGCAACTCTGCACCACAACATTTGTACACGTTTTTGAAGATAAAACCAGTCCAATCATGCATGTCGTAGTTATTGCATGTTATTTCATTTTATTGACAATGTGAAATTTAAGTACATGGAAGCCTGAAAAATTATAACTCCTTGAGGACTGAGAGACTGAATATCCTCTGTTCCTGTGTAACATCTAAAATAACAGTGTAAACATCCTGCCACTCCAAGATGTTACCGTTGTTAAAGTGGAGATCATGACAAAGATGGCAGTGATGGTATGTTGCCATTGTTGTGGTGCTCTGTTCTGTCTGCTACTCATGTGACCACTGTTCATGAGCTCCCATCATGTGGCTTGTATTGTTGAGGATGTGCAAACAAACAAGTCTGCAAATGAATTCTGGTTAAGTGAAGTGCCAGTAATTACTTATATCCCAACAGCAAGTTAGAAGCAAGTGGGGTTGGGGTTTCTCTGGGTTCTATGGTTTCCTTCCACAGGTTAATTGGACACTCTAAATTGCTGTAGGTGTGAACTCAAAAGTGAATTGTGAATCTCTGTGTGGCCCTGCAATGGACTGGTGACCTGTCCAGGATGAGCCCCACCTTTCACCCTATGTCAGCTGGGATTGACTCAGTTGAGGTTCTACTTTAAACAAACAAACAAAAATAAAATAAAAATAAGACATAAATAAGACAACTTAAATAAGACAACTAAATTTAACATTTGAGGATGTAGATTTTACTTTCTTTTAAACCATTTTCGGATATTTTATGAACCAAAAAACAATTGATTAATCAATAAAAATATTCATAGATTAAACAATAATAAAAATAACCATTTGTTGCAGCCCAATATAGAGTACTGAGAGAAACGACCATTATACTGTATTTTTGGAGCTGTAGGAAGCGTGTCTGTTAACAGATGCTGTGAGCTCGTCTGCTGCACCTCCTCTTGCACCCGTCAGTGGCTGTAAATCAACTAAGCAGCGGGCCTGTTCCAGCAGTCTAAACACTGAGGTTAAAGCAGCACTAATTCCTGTGGGGCTGCTCATTAAACCCCCGTCTTAAGTCCCGGTGGACCCAAGGCCAGCATATGGCCAGCCCCCCAACTCCATTATAATTAAATACACATCAGCACTAAAACCTCCAACATGTGGAGCTCTGATGGAAAACCGGTTATTGATAGTCCAGACTGCCCAAAGCAAAGGAAGCCAGTGCTTCAGTCTTTGAGCAATCAAGGCACAGTCCACACTGCATTTAGACAAATGAAGCTCTGTGAAGTGACTTCTTAACCTGACGGCTCTTTGTGGGATCAGTGGCCATCTTATTTCAGTCTATGTAAGAGTAGTGTACCTTCTAAAGATTAACATGTGTAACTGCAGTAAAGAGGACGTCACATGGATAGGTTGAACCCCATGTTCATAGAAACACTTGCACACTTTAAAATCACGGAGAATTAAAGAATTAACACACTTCACAAATTGAAATTCTCAAACCTGGTCCTTTTAGCGTTGGAACTGTGTTCAGCACGGAAAACCAGCAAGAATATCAAGATGGACCGAGAGGGATACAATTGATTTTGTCACTTGCAATTTGGCATCTCTCCACTTGAACAAAATTAGCACAGTCTTTTCCCAGCAGACTAATGCTGCTAAAGTCAGACCCATAGACAGTAGCCTGTGAGTTGCTGTACTGATGCACGTAAACAGATGAACTGAACGCTGTTATTCCCTTTTCACATCATTTGAAGTGACACATCGTAGTTTAATGTCAAAATGTGTAACTGCTACCTGTATCTGCTACGCTAAGTGCGCAAAGGCAGGTCTGCTGTTGTTGTTTCTATGTTACAGTTTCATTGTTGCCACAACCAATTCAAATACTTTATTATCAGGCTCTGCAGCCATGTCCAAAATAAGCCCATCTGAGTGTGAAGGCCTGATATACAGTACTGTGCATAAATCTTAAGCCACCATTAGATGTGTTGTTTTAGCAATGCTATAATAGATATAACAATATATAACAAAAAATCCTCTGCAGGTGTCAAGTATTTAGCGTGATCCACCCTAACACTGGAACAATAACACATGGAGTGGAACCTTACTTAACGTTGATCATCTGTGGTAAATCCAGTGATTGTCTGACAATATACCTGTCACAGCTTTCAGGGATTTGCTGCTATTCCCGCCTCATCTTTTTGAAGTAGGCTATAAAAATCCTTGTTTTCTTGTTGGCTATTTTGTGGCCCTGACATTTAATCTGCATATAGACTGGGAAGAGCTAATACAGACCTGGAATCCTCATGTTTTTTGTACACATACGTAGTTCTACTCCAGTGACATATGACATAAACATACAGTCACACCTTTAACCTCTGTGAGATAAGGTGTACTCGCAAAGGGAGAGGAGAAATGTCTGAGGCATAAATCATTGGACCAGCTCCTTTGCAAGTCATTAGCATGTTGCAACAGCGGTGGACGTTGTGTCTGTCTGCACCAGATGAGGGGGATGCACGCCTCTTGTCTGATATGTTTGATGAGATCCTCCACAATAGTTACACAGACTCTTAATTGATGTATTATTTGAAGCATTAATATTAATCTATACAATTGCAATACCTTGCCTTTAGTGCAGAAGTACACACAGTCCCAGCCATAATAACAAACATAGATTTCAAAAATAATGGCAAAGAATTGGCATAAGAATTTCATTTGATGTTTTGGCCAACAATTTTAATTTCAGTGCATCCCCACTGAATATATATTTTTATCTTAAAATATGGGTCATTCTCTTATGAGAAGGCCAGTGGTTTGATTCCCATCTCCTTCAGTCCGCTTGTTGAAAGGTTAACAAATTAGGGGTTGGGTCAAAATATCGATTTGGTGGTATATCTGCGTCCTTCCCCGTGCAAATATCTATATTCTAATTAACAAATTAAAATTCAAACTCATCGGGCGTCTCCTCATGCCAATGCTGTTCAAATGAATGAGGGATTATCTGGCCAAAGAAGAGGGAGTTTGACTTTGGGATAATGGTGGAGAAAGCTACGTTAATAGATGCTCCATTCATGTTCAATAAAGATTATGTACTTTCTTGAATAAATAGAGAAACCCTTCACTTTTTAACTATTCATGGACATTTTGTTTTCTTCAGATATCGTGATGTATATGATATGATATGCAACATATTGATCACAGAATAGTTAGTATTTTAGTAGAAGTAGTATTTTAATAGTATTTTGATATTATTGGTATCGAGAGGTACCCTGTGATTCCCAACCTTATTCCAAATATATGATCATGATGTGCCACCAATGTGGGGATAAAGTGTATCAGTAGAGAAGTGCTGTACAGAAGCTCTGCATGAATAATGTGCATGAATAGGTGAATGTTGTGTCATGAACGGTGAAGCACTTTAAATAATCAGTATGTCTAGATACTAGCTATACAAGTGCGGCGTTTTTTTCCACAGGGCCATATGGTGGCCTGACAGAAAGACAATGACTGGTTTAAATCCCCGTCGCACCAAAACCAACATTGATATCTATGCCTTGCAACCTGTTAGTGCTTTCACAGAGGGCCTTTCTCTGCATGTCCTCTCCATATGTACACATTATATCTGGAAGTTACAGCTTCCTCTTGGATCCCAGAGACATGCAGACTGGGAATTAGGTTAATAGGCGACTCTAAATTTAACAAAGGTGTGAACGTCAGTCTGACAGGTTGTTTGTCTGTTAAGCACAGTGATGAACTGATAACTAAGTAATTCTTTTTTAATCATTATTTGTACGATTATTCTTACGATTATTAAGTGTTGAAGTGATTGAAGGCTATACATCATAGTTTATCACAGTGACGGTAGCTCAGTGAGTCGTCTTTCAAATTAATGGTTGTGGGTTTGATTCACAGATCCACTAGTCTACTTCCCAATGTTTCCTTGGGAAATAATCTTAACCACATGTTGCTCTTGCTGGCTGTGCCGGGCATGTGTAAATGGGTATGAAAGTGATAGAAAAACCTGCTGCACATGGATGGCTGAATGAACAGGTGAATGGAAAAACTGTGGCCCGCCACGGATTAGGGGGGCGCAAGTCGGCCCAGCGCAAACCGAGAAAAATAGAAAAAAGTTGTTTTTTTTCAAAAATAGGGATTTTCGTTTTTTTCAAAATTACACACGTTGAAGTTTCGAAGAAGCCACTACATGCTTCAAATCACAGTATTGCTTAAAACCATAAACTTTGTATTTGAATGAGGGTTGTTTTTCGGCGATCACGGATTCCTTGTGGGGGTGTGGTGATACCACAGTAAATGAACATTTCGTTCTTTGTTCATTCAATGGCTTTTGTTGTTTTTCGGCCAATCAGCTGCATGTTAAGCAGGTGGCACATGGCTACTTATGCAGCCGCCTCTCCTGCATGTGTTACTCCTGCTTCGAGAAGCTGTGTGCTTCTGGTCACACTGACGCCGCCGACGCCGATCTAACTTCTGATTCTGCATCCAAACCAGAAGATGACATTGAAGAAACCGACGGGAGTGACTATATTACAATGGAGAACATCCCTGATCGACAGTTAACTTTAGCCGAAGATGAAGACGACGAAGAATCAATTGGCCTTGCTTCAGCCACTGCTGAGAACGTTGTGTTTTATTGTAATCTCGGGCTCAGCGAGATCTCTGAAAAAACCCGGTCCGGTTACGTAAACAGCGGTTCTCCTGAACAGCAGATCCTTCTGCTCCGGGCACTAGTCCGGGTACATCCGGTTGCGTACATTGAACCGCAGAAGAAGAATAACGTCTGTTGTGGAGGTGTTTCACGAGCGACAGTATCTTCTGACTCTGGGTCTGACTCCGCGTCAAAGTCATAAAAGGGACTGAGGCGGGGAGTCGTGAATAATCTATTTTTAAACATTGTTAAAACAATGTTTTGATAATGAGTAGCAGTGCATCCACCGTTCCAGTGGGAGGAGCTACGCTTCTGAGAGCGGGTGTGCTGAATATGTCACTTCCGGGTATTGGCCAATCACAAGACAGTTGAGAAGGCTCTACGCTGGCTGGCCAGTCACAACACACTCTGTCTTCTGAGGGTGAGATTTATGTCTGAAATCTCGCGGCTCGTTTACAGCAACTAGGAGGTTTTGACCATAAAAACAAGTTAATGTATGTAAGTAGACCTCCATAACTAACATATATGTGCAATAGGACCACTCTATTGGAGCTTTAACCCATTAAGGAATGAAGCGCCTGGAAAAATATGCCTCTAAAACCTGAGCTTCAATACCTACTAAATGACTGATTTCTCAGCCTCTGTAGCAGATATAGGAACACAATTCAAAAAGTATTTGAGAGCTTACACCTGAGGCTTTCCTGTGAAATTTAGTTTATTTAGATACAAAAATGTAAAGTAAAGTGAAAAACTATTTTCAATTAAAAAACAGTAAGAAAATAAAGTAATATCAACTTGTGTCAGTGCCTTGATTTAGTCCTGATGGAGTATGAAGAACAAGAACAGCATGTTATGACTGTAACAGTCTGCTTCAAAGGTGACGGTGATAGTGCTTACATCGCTACGGCATCTGCAGGTAAGGCTGAATCCCAATTCCACCCCTTAGTCCTCTCCCATCCCCCTACCCCTTTGTCAGAGTTCCCCTTGGCACTCAAAACAGAGTTGAGGGAGCGGGGGGTACGAACGTTCCCCTAAGAAATGAGACACACCTCCATTACGTCATCACGTCGTCCGGACTTGACGCTCGCGGACTGCTACATCAACAAGCCGATGCGATGCGATGCTTGTTGATGTAACAATCCAAAAATGCCGTCCTCACAAGTAATGTTCATAATGTTTGGGCTATTTTTCAGTTTTTATGACTGTCAGCTGCTAACCAACGACATCGGCGGCGACGCTGACGTGAGGAGTGTTCACACACACAGTTACAGCGACTGCAGACCCGCTGCATTACCATAGACACACACACACAGGCATGCACACAAGGTGCAGAGGGAGAAAGCTGCTCGCAGACAGAGCGGAGGAGAGCGGGGACAGAATCTCCTGTTCTGTCCTGAAGACGTAACTGTGCAAAAATAGCGATAGCAGCTAGCTAACCACTTACGAAAAGGAACACCGGGATAGCATCGGCTACAACTAAGGCTAAGGGGTGGAATTGGGATTCAGCCTTAATCCACTATCACCCCTGGTGCGCGGTCGTAAACACTCCATCGATTACAGTGGTATTTATCGTCATTATCGCCGTCCTCGTCGTCTTCAAACATAATTATGTCTAAGCCATAAATCTCAGTCGATTTGTTCAGCGCATTCAAAGTTATCAGCGATGACGTCATCGAAGACAAAACTCCTCAAAATCACTGCTTTCAGAAATCTCTCTGCTGTCAAAGTCCTCCATGTTCGTGTGAAGTAATTTCAAAACAAAATTTACGTATTCGCTTTACTGGCGTCTATGAGAGAATAAAACGTGCAGCCGCTCTCCCGGCGTCAATTGTAGAAGTGCGGCAATGCTTTCCCGGCGTTAATGGGTTAAAGAAAGCACGCCCGGACCTCTTATCTGAACAGAGGCACTGAAGTCTGCCAGAATACCTTTCTGTTCCTTTTGGGGTGAGTTTTCATTAACGTTTTTAATCTATGTTATATTAGTGTTCATTCGAAGTAACATACAAACGCACATAGGGACGCTGTATTTTAATAATCCACTGTGCATTTCATAACATCATGTGGCTACATTGTTATTAGCTATACTTGCTATTAGCTAGCTAGCTCAGTATTGTCTTTTTACAATGAGAATGATGTGCACATCGAAACTTGTGTTCGATCAGATGATCGTATTATAAGCTGTAATGGGAGCATGTGATCATCTGCTGTGCTTGAAAAACAGGTGGATAACACACTTCTGGTGCGTTTCAGAACGTTATGTTGCCATATTGTTATTAGCTATACTAGAGATTAGCTAGCTCTTTATTGTCGTTTTAAAAGTAATGCGCACTTTGAAATTTGCGTTCGGTCAGATGAGCGTATTATAAGCCGTAACGGGAGCATGTCACGGCCCTCTGTGAGATTTTGTACACCTGCAGGTTCAGTTTGATATTTCATGTGCTTTGAGACGAAACTCCCGTGTTCGAAACCTAACATTGTATTGAATGATGTGTGAATGCCACACCTTACGATCACATGTGTGATGAACACAATGCGTGATTAACATGTGTTAATTACATGAGCAATTCATGCACATAAATGTGGAGCATTCACACACAATTCTAGCAATACTTATACTTACTTTACCACCATAAAATGTGTGCTTTTTGTGTCAGTGAATAAAATGTCCACTGAAATTCCTCTTGAATTCACTGACTTGTCAATTGTTCAATTGTTTTCACTTAAGTTAAATCCTAATTAAGTAAATGCCAGTGAATCTTAAAACAAGCCATGCAATGCTGGTCACATTTAAAAGTAAAATAATTAACATAAATAAAAAAGTGGTAGTGCCCCCTCATCTGGTGCAGACGGATTTCTGCGCACCGCCCCTGCGCTGTACTCTTCTCCCTCTCCTGCGCCGTCCGCTTCTCCGTATCCGTCTGGATCATTTCTCTACACGCAATATTACCCCTACAACTCTGCAATTAAGGGAATAACAGATGCATCAGATGAGCCGATGTCTTTAGTTAACTGTTCAAAGAGAGAGAATGTTCTCTGGTGTGAAGTGAAAGTCGCGGGGAGTTCATAAGTTTCACTTTTGAGACTTTCCAGCATTTAATAGGCGATGTTCCACAGTTTACTCGCCGTGGTTCGGCCGCCGAATTATCGGTGCATTCCTAAATATAACATCTTTATTGACAATAAAAATATAACCGTAATAATCGCGTATTTGATGGTGTGACTTGAGTTTCAATCGGCACCTGGACAAGGGGACGCTCGCCGGTTACATGCGGGCGCAGCGCACTTGTTCCGCGGTTTAGAAAAAAAGTGTATATAAAGTAAATAAACAAGCAACACGCACTGGGGGAAACCCTGGCCGGGTGAGTGTTTGTGAGGAGATGCACGGGTGATGCCACGAATGAGCGTTCCCCGGAACATTTCTCCAGACAAACGTTCCTTCTCCTCACGATGACAGCATTTCAGTCACATTATGTCAATATCCGCGATATTCCGCGTTTAACATTAGATTCCGTTTTTATTGGCCAATTCCGCGATTCCGTTAACACGGAAATCATACGGCCCTACAATAGCCAAATGCTTCTATTGACCAGTAACGTGAAACACTATGGGCCTGATTTACTAAAGCTTTGCGCGTGCAAAAACGTGTGCAAACTGGTTTGCAAACGCAGATTATCGTTGATGCTGATCTACTAACAGGGCGCAACGAGGAGCGCATCCCTCAGACGGGCAAAATAGCACTCGCAACACTATTTAATGCAACTATCTGAATCAGCTATAGATATATCATCTATATCGATTGTCCCGTCGCCTCTGACGTCAGATCAAAGGCTGTTGGCATGCGTAATGGAAACTCACCCCGACTGAATGAACACAGATGAAACCAGGGACGGACTGGGACTAAAAAGCTGTTGTGATGATCCGCTTTATTTATTTATTTATTTACCTATTGACAAGAAAGTCACACATCCATTAGATCCATAGAAACAGCAGAACTCGCTCCCTGGCAGCTGTCAGTGAGCTGCAGGTGAGTCAAGAGGAGAGCGCAGCACCTTCTTCTTTTTTTACGGCAACATCCATAGTCCATAGTTTTCTTTGTTTGATACGTCAGGTAATGATGGAGCTGTCCAAAATACAGACGCAGGATTATAATAATAATAATAATAATATAAAAAGGTCCTTTGGACCCGGGGAACAATATGTCATACATGCCTCGATCCCAGTTATCAGCTCATCGCAGAACGTCACTTTCTGTTCAATGGCTTCACATTTAATTCTGCGTTTCCGTTGAGTCTCTTTCTCCATGTGGACAACTCTTGACTCGCGCAAAATCCTCATTTAAATAGGGCGGTCTTAACCACTTCTGCGCCTGTAGTCAATTGCGGCCGCAATCTTAGTAGTTCACCCGCAAAACGTAATCCAGTAGCGGGCGCAGTCTTTCTGCTCGCACAAGCAATTTAGCGCTCGCTATTTGGAATCTTAGTAAATCAGGCCCTATGAGTATGAGCTCCTGCCGCACGGACTGGGACTAAAAAGCAGCCGCCGCTGTCATTACGTTGTGATGATTCGCTTTATTTATTTATTTATTTGCTTATTAATTTGAGGGCGACCCTATAATCTCTCTCAGCCAACCACATACAGCCTCGAAATTACATATAAAAGCCCTTTTTATTTTATTATTTTTCATTTATAGCTCAATAGAAAATAATGTTGTCTTGTTGTAACTTGGATGATTTATGGTGTTTGTAAGATGCTTTGATGTGACTGGATATATGTTTGAGCTCTCTGAAGCAAAGTCAGAGAACATTTCGACCATCTTGGTGACAGGGTCTCTCCTGAATGCATTCAGTAAAGACTTGATTTACTCAACACCGATGACTCCAAAGTAATTTCTTTCACAGGCGCACAATTAAGTTTCTCCACGTCATCACACGTATTTTTATATATAAAAAACTGAGGCATTTGTTGCAGCCAAGTCGAGAATATTACAAACCGCTGTTACTGGACATCTGTGCGTGGCTGCTGAAGGGAAAGCAGCTTGAAACCATGTTTGGTTTAGACTTTTCCCCATTCATGATGGTCACAGCTGTGTGGACAGTCGTTGAAAATGAGTGATGCGTTGCCACTTTTCAGCACCTGTGTGGTGAACAGCGGCATTTGTGTCTTTACTCACGGGAGAAACTCTCTTCTGGCTCTACCAACCAGGCTTGTTTTCTTGGCTTGTGATGTTTTTGCCACTCAAGTGAAGTAAAAAAAAGTGATGTCCCTGCCCTTTCCTGTGTAAGGCTCAACCATGCAATACCAACACCACACAGTCTCTGAGCCTCTGAAGTTGTGCGTAACCATGTCTTCATGCAGCACAGAGTAGAAATGTTCTCTCTCCACGACAATTTAAATTTTTTGGGGGTCATCAGCAGCACCCCTACTTCCCGCGGTACTGGTTATAACAGGTAAAAACAGCAATAAAATGTCAACAGTTTTCTTTTTGTTGTTCTATAATTTCATAAATGAAACAATCTATAGTTCGTTTACAGTGGATGACAAAAAAAACTCGGAAACAAAAATGTTATCTTGTATGACCTTTTGCATTAAAAACGTCTGTCAAACATACAAGATCTTTGCTTTTGGATTGATTCAAATCCCTCTGAATATAGTATAACTATATATATAAAACTATATACTGTGTTATCTTGATTTTAAATAGTTTTTGCGGCTCCAGATGAATTCACTAGGTGTCACTAGTTTGCTCCTAAATACTGGCTCTATAAAACAAATATTGTCTTCTTTTGATATCATATATTGTTGATATTTTTCCCCTGCATGTAGCTACACCTCTTCCACATTATTTTTAACAGTCTGGAAAATAATTTCTGCACCGTGCGTTGGTGTGTGAAGTCGCCAGACTGGACAGAGCGGTTAAGAGCGCAGCAAGCCCATGTCTGCGCACATCTTTGAATTCTCTGGTCGTCCACAAACGAACATGGCAGTTACAGGTAAAAATTAGAAAACATGAACAATATTTTTATTAATAACTATAATTATTATTATTATTTTATATTTTTAAACATTTGGATCCAACATTTATATAATCAGATTGCTAAGAGACGAGAGGAAAACTGTTACTGTCAGCTGCACATCTGTCAGCAGCTGCACCAGAGAGAGAGAGTTTCCCCGGTTTGTTCATCGACCGGCAACAGCGGGGAACATCGGACCTTTTTTTTTTTTTTAAAAAAAGGTCCGATGTTCCCCGGGTCCTTTTCGGTGACACATAAAGCAGGGAACATAGCAGAGATTAAAACTAACTTTTTTCACCACCGTCCCGAATCATCCTGAATCGTCCCGAAAATGTTTTTTACATTTTGAGTTGTTACTTACTGATAATATAATAAAAACACAATACATTATTATGTTGATAATAAATAATATATTTATTTCCAGACTAGATTTGTTGTGTTGTTGTAGATGACAACCAACACGCTCAGTCGCAGAAATGTGGCCTTATGCCACTACTCCACCATTTAGTGACTGCATTTAGTGGGTTATAGTCGTCATGAGAGGGCCATGCATTGAGATTTGCATGAGGCTGTTATGGGCTGTCAAAATTGCTCAAAAATGACGTTTGAAAAAAACACACATATTCGAATATCTGTATTTGCGCATGAAATCAATGACGCGCATCTGCACTGTAAACCCGAATAAGTTTGGAATACTCAAAACTTTTGTGGAAACCAATTACCTCAAAGTTTTTGAGTAAGTTAAGTTACAATATTTAAGCTTGGAGTACTTATATTTTTTAAATAATTTACACTCAAATATAACATTATTTGTGAGTGTATAGTACTTAAAACATTTGTTTTAATTTGTATACATTTATAATTTCTTTGTACTTACTTGTTCTGATGCTATGGTACTTAATTGATCAACATCATTAAACTCAAAAAATATACTTTTTAGTAACCAAAAAGATAATTTTACACAGCTCATAAATTAGTATTTTTTTAGGTTCAGAATACTCAAACTTCTTCACACAACAAATGTAGAATATTTCAGTGTTTTTATTCAAATGTATTTTTCTCCAAACCACTTTGGACACAACAACAGAATTGTAAGCATACAAACATCTGTATGGGTGTGTGCATAAATCTGTGCAAACATGCATTAAACGTGCAAGAACAAGAGCACAATGTAAAAAGTATGGCATCTTAAAATCATTTATCCATGGCCATTAAACTTCCAAATTACGCTATAAAAGATTAGAATTTTGATTAAACAATAAGGATACCAAAAAATAAAGACATCAAGTCTATACCATTTGTAAACAGGCCAACACATGCACAATCTGAAAATGTAAACCTTGCATATCATGAAAGAGAACATTAAACACATATATATCCACACAAACATTATATAAAAACAGGTTTGTATGGTTATGTGTAAATCACTACAAATATTTGTATCCAAGTGATAAAAGCATTGGGAACTTGTGCTCAGTGTAAAGGTATGGCCTTTCAAAACAGCATCTTATTTTATATCTATGGCCATTCTATTTCAAAAAGATAACTTAAGGAAATAAATAATTTTAAATGAATAAAAAATAAATTAAATTACATTAATAATGAAAAAGTAAATATGTCAAGATAAGTGCACATAAATAAATAATACATTAATAACCAAAAAGGAATTTGAAAAGATATAAAAATCTATGCCTACATAGAGGCCAACAAAAACTTTTTTCTGTATCTAAACGATTGAAAGACCCTTTTGGTCCATCGTGATTTTCCTGCACTCACCCTGGTGCACTTTGGGAAGTCGATGTGTATCCACACACAGAGACAGAGACAGAGACAGACAGACACACAGACACACAGACACACACAGACACACACACACCTCATTTTCATTTCAACAACAAACATGCTGTCAAATCCACAACTTCTACATTGTCATTAGCAGGTCATTTTTCAAACGGGCCAAAGAAGGTTTGAGTGGTGCACCATCATCCAACCCCATGAGTACCTTCTGAATGAAGGTGAACGTGTTAACAAGCTTCTTTGGGTAGTCCAGATGCAAAGCATAAACCAGCCCAAACAGTAACACATATGCATCGGCAAACGTGGCAATGTCCATCATAACAAACTCATCTTCAACCACAATGGCTGTGCTTACAGGACTGAAGTGAACTGGAGATGTACTTCGCTCTGTGACCACCGTGAGAATACCAACAGGAGTGTCACTGATGTATTTCTTGTCGAGTTATCATTACTCAGCAAGAACATGGATAGGTATTTCACAATAGTCATAATGTTAAAGTACACTGGTAAGTATTTCTGAACACTTTTCTACAGCTGCCCACTCAACAATTAAGTATTTAAAATTTTGAGAAATCCCTGGGACCTCTGCTGGGGGTGGCATCTTAACCTGTGTATGTGTGTCAGAGAGACAAAGAAACATAGGAGTGTGTATGTGATGGTGAGAGAAAGAAGTCTTAGGGCCATAATTGCAACACCAAGGTACTTCAAAATAGTTCCAATGGTAAAAGGTGATTAGTGATGACATCTTTTATATAAATATATAGACTTACGTTCCAAGTCTTGAAAAACTGTTTGTCCTCCTCCCGCAGGTATACTGAGAGAGCACGAAGGGCTACAGTGCGTTTCATGTTGATATCATGCACATCCTGGGTGGATAAACAGAAACGCATGAGAAAAAACCAGGGGCCCTTTGCTGCCGACATGACTTACTGTGCTAAATATGTACATACAGGATTACTAATTGAGAACGAGTTAAAAGTGAAGGACTGCCCCATGTATAGCAGTAGTATATAGTAATGATAGTGGTAGTAAATACTGACAAACCTGGGAGCCAGCTGTTCCATGTGGATAGAATTTGGACTTTTTTTCAACTCACCTCAATTTCATAATACTGTAGGATGTCTCGCAGTGCTTCTGCCACACTTCCGGTACGAGCTGCCTTCTGTCTATAAAGTCCGATGAGCTGTGGACTGCGCCGATCTAGTTCAGCATAAAACTGGTTCCGCAAATTTACGTTGGTGATCCTGTGGAACTCAGCACAGACCTACAAAATGACAATGACACACAAAGTATATGAAAAACACCAGTGAGTAAAACACCAAAGAGAAATACCTCATAGTCACATTTGACGGGTGTACTATCCTTTTAAAATGAATAGCCAGTACAAAAAAAGACAGTTGAAGATGAGCAGACACTATATGTCTGTGTTTTGTTTTGGTTATTATTTTTTTTTTTACCTGTGACTGGACCTGAAGGGCAGGCCATCTCTCCAGAAAGTCCTTCACCAATGGGTCTCCCTGAACAATTTCCTGACGACGAAGTGCAAAGGTCGTCTGCATGAGTTTCTCTATTGATTGTAGGTTTCTGTCAGCTCTATCCAATTCAGCTTTCATCTGTATTCTCATTTCCTCCAAACTGTCCGTGTTTTGTCCTCTTGGGAAGTTTGGAAGAAAGTTCACTTCAGCCCTTCTGGCTTTTTTAATGTTCGAGTGGGGATGTGCTTTCTCTGGATTATTCCTGCTTCTTTTCCCTGTATTTACGGACACCTCCTTGCATCCAGATCTTGCCAGTACGGTACGGTAATTTCCCATTTTAAATTTCAGGCTAATTTTCCATCCGTACCACCCACTTGCACTCCCCGGCTCTTTCAGACATGGGTGAGCGTTAACCAGGGCTTCAGCTGCCATGCCTACATCCCTGTCGCTTGGGTATGGTTTAAAAGAGTACATTAAGGAGGCCATACTCTGTAGAATGTTGTGTTTTTGTGCTCTGTTTAATTTTAGACTATTTCCAGAGCTCTCAAAAACACTGTTCCCCTCTTGCAAGACATGTTCAACTTCATATGAAAAAGTTGGGACAGGGAAAACATCAGGCCATGTTTTTTGCCGTTGACTTGCAGGCACATGAGGCAGGATATCCGTGTCCGAACTACTACATGAACTTTGATCACCTTCTGATCTAACAACACGAAGCGTGCTTTTCTCTGGCAGGTCTTGTACGTCAACCAAACAGCAGAGCTCTCCTCCGAAGTCCGGATCCTCATACTGTAACTCGAATTCAAAGTCCAGCCTTGGCTTAACTTTCTCTTTCAAGATGCCAATGAGCTCATCAACTGATGTTGGCCTCTCATTCAAAGTCACTTTCACAGCCACATCAGTGGCTATGTAGACCCGAAGAAGGTACTTTTGGGGCATGGCATCAGCTGAAACATCAAGATAGAGAACAGTTATCAAATTTGGTAGGTAATGAAACAACATAACTTAGTCTGAAAAATAATATTTACACATTCATTCACACAATCAAAAACATGAAAATGAATAATAATTTAGATATTTGATTTAGATAAAACATTACTTTCATCTTAAAATCAACTCAATATTCAGCTGCTTTGTAGTTTGAGCACAAGGTATAAATTACTTTCTGTGCAGCTGTATGAAGCGCTTTGGTGTCAACAGAAGTTGTCCTTCAACATTGTACGCAGAGAGTGGTGAGCTGTCATTAAGCTCTAATATGTTGTTGACAGTTAAATTTCCAGGGTAAAGTTTGTACGATCTCAAGTGTTCAATGTAACATGACTTGTGTTCCCTGCATAGAAACATTACATCACTGTCAACAAGAAGAATCTGCTCAATCCTGCTAAACTGAGGCAGTCCTCCCTCTTGTCCCACAGATACAAACCTCCCAACATCATACATGGTGCCATCCAAAGTGATATTTGACGTGCTGTATATCATACTGCTGTCTGTTTTTTGTCTAATGTACTGTTTTGCAACATCTGGAAGCACTGAGACCAAGACTGAAGAGACATTTGATGCCTGCTGGTGTGGTTTAAAAAATGAGGGTGCACTGAGGTAGTATGCTACCATGTGCTGATGCCGTGTTGCTAGGGTTTTCAACACATTCTTAAAGTTTTGTGTATCGTGTATTACACGCTTGAAAAACCTATGCTTTCCTTCGAATCTCATAGTCCACAAATGAACAAGCGGTCCAAAACAACGAATCAGATTTGGGTAGTGCTCTAAATAGTGATGCTTAGGGCGCAGTCTGAACTCAGGGAAAACCTCCTGAAGCATTCGTCTGTGATCCTGAATCTTGGTCTTCAAATACTCAATAGATTCATCATCAAATGTTGGGGACAGGACTAGTTCAACGATATCCTTTAAATCCATCAATATAGTCCAAGCCCTATCTCCATCAGGAACTGTCTGGCCTATCATCAATGGCAGTAGTCGTAACACTCACTATCTCTCTCTCTCTCTCACACACACACACACACACACACACACACACACACACACACACACACACACACAACCATAAGTGCTGGCACGTGAGAAACAAGTAACAGGAATATTGCTTTTTTTCTCAAAATCAGGGTGACGTGACGTTATCTGCGGTTTTGTGGGATGTACAATAGCCTGAATAGTTTAACATTCGTCTGCTCCAATTATACACAAACGAGCAGCCTCCCCCCTTTGAGGTTTACCAGACCATACCGGCTAATTCTCAACCAAATGTTAACATTACCAGCACAAACACATGTATAAAGAAAAAAAACCCGTCGACTGAAAATATATATCGTCGTTATGATTATTGCACTCAACACGTCCTCACCAAAGACCGGTAACTGTGACCGCGTGTTACGCTGAATGTTTACAAAAAAAAACGCAGACAAACACAAACTACGATTTCGTTGCGGCATTTATGCAATTTAACAACATGCAGGCGAGTTTTAGAAGAATTAACCCCCATACTTACAAGTTTTCTTAACTTCAGCAACCGTTGCAGTCCCCTCGCTTCAGGACCGCCATGTTGGTTTGATTTTGCCTCGTTCGGTCCCGCCAACGTAGTGACGCACTGAGGTCATTACGTTGCACGCATCCAAGCATTCAAAGGTTTTGAGTAAGATAGTGATGCTCACTCAGACAAAAAAAGTAGCACGAAATTATAACTACATTCCTCGTTAGGAACACTTAGTAATTTAAAGTTGGGTTGACTTTATAGCGGATTTTGATTGCTGTTTTCACAATACTTTTGAGTTAGTAGTAGTCTTCGGGTTTACAGTGTGGGGTGCGTTGCATCCGCTGCATCTGGGGTCTGTCAATCAGCCAAACTGTCAGGTGATGACAGCATGACGTCAATAACAGGACGAACTAATACAACCAGACAAAACTACGTGTATAGGTAGTTAATTTAAGTTTAAACATATTTCACAACATATTACCTACACAAAAATAAGTAAATTAACTAATGACCAAGAGCGCAGACTTGCTCGCTCTCTCTCTGCGTATACTGGTTTAAAAGAACAACAAACAAATGCTGAGTGCTGATCAAGAGTTTTGTGCAGCAATTTAAGGTCCCAAATATGACAGGATTCATTCAGTGATTGAAACAAATATGTCAACATTAATGAAAAGTTTACATGCAGAGCGCGCCCACTCGCAAAGCAGACAGCAGCGTCGCGGCTGCACGGAACATCTACGACGATGTGTTTTTCCACATTCAATATTAATTTTCACCTCAGAATGTCTGTGCCCAACTTCATAAAGCAACACAGCACAGTGACAGCAGACCTTTGGCGACAGTATCCTCATCTCGTCTCAGCTGAGCTCGAGCGGCAACAGTATCTCAGCTGAGCGGCGTGCAGTGAGAGAGCAGCAGTTTCTGCGTCTCATTGAACAACGCAAACGCGAGCGCGCCAGTCATTAACCTTTTCACATAAGTATTTCCCACCGACCACGAACCCGTTCTGGTTCACGGAAAGTGTTGAAAACTTAAACAGAAAAATTTAGTCAGTCAAAATTCTGTTTCGTCCCGTGGTCATCCCGAGAGAGAAGAAGATTGATCGTCCCGATGACAATTAATGACGTCCCCGGGACGACGGGACGGTGTTAATTTTAATTTTGCTTTATTACAAACAAAAATAACACATAGAGATGTACACAAATTCACAAAAATCACAACAGTTCAGTCCACTAATATCTGTAGGCCTACCATGTCACACACACACACAAATACATGTAATAAGAACTTTCAGCCACAACACAGTTTTCATACAAACATCAGCTGGGAGTTCATCCAGCTCTGTCTGCAACACTCCGCAACAAAAGTATATATTTTAGTATATTGTTATATTTACTCATCAACAGAGCTTTATACAACACAGTCAGACATTGAGTAAAGAACATTACTTTGTGCTACTTGAACATTGTTTTTGACTTCCTTGGCAGATAATAAAATGTGACCCGCCACGGACCAAGAGGGAACAAGTCGGCAAAGCGCAAAACGAGAAAAGTTTTTTTTTTTAAATGAGGGATTTCCGTTTTTTTTTCAAAATTACACAAGTTGAAGTTTTGAAGAAGCCACTACATGCTTCAAATCACAGTAATTGTGGGTCTTAAAACCATAAACTTTGTGTTTGAATTAAGGTTGTTTTATCGCTGTGAATCACTCCTAGTTTGGGTGTGGTGATCTCACATTCCAGAGCCTTTGTTGCTTTTTCAGCCAATCAGCTGACAATCATGGAGAATACACATGGCTAATTAATATGCACGCACACACAGCGAGAGAGAGGGTGGGGAGGGGGAGAGAAAGAGTGCCTGGGCTGTGCGTATGTGTGCAGTGTGTGTGTGTGTGTGTGTGTGCAGTGCGAAATTAAAGCGTGATTATCATCAAAGCAGTCATCATCAAAGCTTTGTTGAACAAAGGAAGGCAAGGAGAACAGGACAATATCTGAACTGTGGCTGAACTATTGGCGCTGACGAGCCGTGGGGCCGCCATCTTGGACCAGTCACCCGCTCCACTCTGTCTGTCTGTTTGACAGCTCAATGCGCACTTTATCAATCGTAACTGAATTCAAAACTTATTTTCACAGGGTTTTTTTTTGCTGCAAACGTCATACATGTAGCTGTGATACAGAACACATGGTTCGGCGTATTTTAATAGTCATAGTGGGATTAACAGTAATAGAATATTCAGATATATGATATATGTGATATGTAGGTATTTTGCAAACACTATATACAGAAATCATAGAGTAATCATATATAAATGTGTATATATATATGTGTGTGTGTGTGTATGTATATATATACACACACATATGTATATATACACACACACACACACACACAGATATATATACATACATATATATATATATACACATACACACACGGTATATATCAGAGAAAATGTAAATATATATAATTCATATACAGAGAGAGATACCAAATACCAGGCTCTGAGAAATGAACACTTTCCCAAAATAATACAAATACACCCTGAATTTGAACACACTACAGACACAAAGAAACTCTCATATTTACTTGGGGAGATCACAACACAGTGTTTTTCCACTATTATCTTGATTTTACAAATGATATCTTTCCCTTTTCCTTTTAAATTTTATGGAATCTCAATATTACTTAACAGAACAGATGCCTCTGGAGGCTGAATCGTTAACTGCAGCCCACACCAGAGACACTGGATGGAACAGTAATAAACAACTGACAAAATCAGTTTTAGGTTCAATTAATCACCTGTTCTGGGTAATGTGCAATCCTACTTGTGAAAAGAAATCCCTCGAGCCCTGTTTTCAAACGTCCGTCTATTAACGCAGGAATATGCTGCACAATGTTATGGCATCGTATTGCTTCTGCTGCTTAACTAATAGTAGAATACGGAAGCGTATTGCATTCACTTGAAAAAAAAAAAAAAATCCTGTTTTTCTCACTAATTAATTTTCGGTTTGATTTTTTGAATAATCTTTTTTCAGTTTTTCTGACTCATATTTTTTTCCCCTGTTTTTCTGTCTAATTATTTTCCTGTTTTTCGGAGTAATTTTTTTTCTGTTTTTCGGAGTAATTTTTTTTTCTGTTTTTCGGAGTAATTTTTTTTTCTGTTTTTCGTGCAAATTTTCTGAGTTTAGAGAGCATTTGAAATAATAAACACATTCACTCCTTTATTGAGAGTTCGATTTATAACAACATGGATGGCTTGTTTAGTTTAATCAAGTTTTACTTTGATCTGGGTTTAAGACACTGGGAGATAGTCCTGTATTTAAGTCACATAGATGGTATTATCATTAGTTTGTCGACTTTACGCAGGCACCTGAGGACTTTGCGGTTGTTTTAATTGACCCGCTACGGTAGATCATTTATGAGGCATGTATGTGCGGGAAGGAGTCACCATATGTGTATGCATGGATGTATATCCATGGGTGTATGGGAGTCACTTGCAGGTTGGAGGTTCTCGCGAGAGTTCTCGATAATTCAGAAAAAAAATTACTCTGAAAAACAGGGAAAAAAGATTTGCACGAAAAACAGAAAAAAAAATTACTCCGAAAAACAGAAAAAAAATTACTCCGAAAAACAGAAAAAAAATTACTCCGAAAAACAGAAAAAAAATTAGACAGAAACACAGGGGAAAAAAATATTAGTCAGAAAAACAGAAAAATGATTATTCACAAAATCAAACCGAAAATTAATTAGTGAGAAAAACAGGATTTTTTTTTTTTTTTCAAGTGAATGCAATACGATTCCGTAGTAGAACGACCGGTTCAAGATGGCGGCCGCATTTCTCGCGCCCCAGCAGCCAATGCGGCGTCTACTGTTATATGTCTATGGTGTGGACTGTTAGCATTTTAAGATAGCGATCTTTATGCTAACGTGTTAGCAGACTTCATCGTCACAAAAACAACAAACAGATGGATTATTCAGCGGCTGAAAGAGAGCAGGACAGACACAGTAGTTGTCTGAGATGATGACGTGACGCCAGCTCCGCGCTATAGTTTTATGGGTGAGTTTTTATATACGTAATGTTAGTGTTCAGTCACATACAGGGAGGTTTTTTCTTGTTATTGTTTCACTAGCTCCAGCACAAACATGTGCTGAAGTGCTTGAATCATGTGTGAATGACACAGCTTTGTGTATGAAGTATTGACTTTGCTAATGATTTGAGTTGTGAGTTAGGACATTATCAGCTCATTCAGGAACAGACCACACTACACTACAGAGCCACAATGTATTTCATTGGTATCTGATTTGATATTGAAAATATGTATGTCTTTGATCCTTCTCTCTTAAAGGGGAAATAAGTAGTTTATAGTGCCATCTAGAGGAGAGGCTGAAATTTACAACAAAGACCTGCTGCTCTGCTCACCCCCTCCCTTCCCTGAGCGCTACGGTATCCGCAGCTGCTTAAATGTCGTCCTCGTTGTCTTTCTCCGTGTCAGCAGATGAGGTTCGTGAGGCGAGGGAGAGGGCGAGCTACCTCGGCCGTAGCAGACGAAGCGGAGAGAGAGGAGGCGGGACTTCCGCTACAAGTAAAGAGACGCTTGTTTTGTTCTCTCGCGTTTGTCCTTACAGGCTTCGGTAGAAACATGGCGTCTCACTGCTAACAGTGGCTATGCAACCGCGGTCATGTTATTTTACATGACTTTTTGAAACACTACGAAAATGAAACAAAAACTATTATACAGCGACTAGACAATGCAGGAGCACATAATATGTATAAAAAAGTGGATTTTGGGTTATATAAACCCATAAATACTACACATTTTACCTTTAAGTATATATGTATATGTATATGTATATGTATATGTATATGTATATGTAACAACAAAAACAGATGATGGAAATACAGTGGTATGAGTGGTATGGTATTGGCATCCCTGTAAATGTTCATGATTTTCCTTTATAAATCATAAATTTTGTTTGAATAATTCTTGCACACTTTCTTTATTTCACATCTCAATTATCACTGTGTTTGTCTCATATATGATATATTTAACTGAAATGTCTTTTTCAAACAACCAATGGAAAATCATGAAGATTTACAGGGTTTTACAGGGTCTGTATGACTACACAAATGATAACAGAATAAGCCCCCCCCCCCCATTTTTTTTTAGGTTGTTTCATTTCAAATCTTAAGAGGATATTATGTCCAGTTTTTTCATGTATTGTGTATATATATTGTTCTGTGTAGCAATGTAGCTCACAACAATAGTATCTGTGCCCATACAGAGAGGTGTGGTTTCACTGACAGCTTAGACCAGGAGGGGGTTGTTCTATGTAAATGTGATGATTCTGTCTCTTGGCTCTCAGAAGGTGTAAATCTTTGAGGCTAAAATTCTCCCTAGAGCAAAAATGATCAGATGGACATGTGTTTGACATTGTTGGAAAGCTTAGAAATCCCAATTTCGGAATCTGTAAATTAGGGATGGGACTTTTGTGTCGACAAATCGACCGACAAACACGTAAATTTCACAACCACCGAGGTTAAAGAAGCTTTGCACGAAAAGGTGATCCTGCTGTCCAGGCTTTCTGCGCTCTCAGATGATCGTGCGCGCGTCACCGGCTGTGCGCCTCTAAGCGTGTGTGTGTGCGTGCAGTGCGAACGAGGTTGCGCTTAAGTTTAGGACGGGGGTGGGGGACATAACACAAGTGCAACACAAATGAAGACGGCATCTCACCCAGTCAAGATCACTGTACTTCACTCTGGTGGACACCTAACGAGTGCAAGTTCAAAAACCTGAGCCGTCTGGCGAGTGGCGACACGCGTTCCAGCGGAGAGTCCGCTTTTTTTTCTTTTTCTTGCCCCTCATTTTTACTACCGCTGTTCTGATGGTCAATAATGGACATTACAGCCATGTTTTTCAGCCTAAAATGAAGTAGTACACTGTAGACTAATTTCCACCCCGGCATTACTGCTGCTGCTGCTGTAAAAAAAAAAAAAAAGTCGACAAAAAATTCGACATGTGGACCTCGACAATTGACTCTAAACAATTGTGAAATTCCCATCCCTACTGTAAATAACTCCAAATGTCCCGACTTGTGAACGCTTTTGCCATGGCTGGACACAAATGATTCACCCGAAAACAAACAAACAAAACCATCAACTACAAAATAGCAAACATATACTGCATGCTGCCCTATTCTTTGTCATTGTGTATTGCATGTTTTGGGTAACATCTACTGCACGTCTGTCTGTCCAGGGAGTGGATCCCTCACCTGTGGTTCTCCCTAAGGTTTCTACCCTTTTCCCTGTTACAGGGGTTTTTTCCCTGGTAGTTTTTCCTTACCCTGGTAGAATGTCTAAGGACAGAGGATGTTACCAACCCTGTGAAGTCCCGTGAGACAAACTATGTTTTGTAAACTGTGGGCTATACAAATAAAGATTGATTGATTGATTGATAGTTGGACTGGAGTTGGGTATAAACTGCAGTACTGTAGCCAGAATAGAACAAACAACGCAATGACTTTGGCAAGAACGAAAGCTACAGAGAAGACCCATTTTTGGACTTTTCATGGTTAACATGTACAGCAGGTATGAAACATACAGAACAGCTCTGCAAGCTGTGTGATTGTCTGTCTTAGTTGGACTACAGCCTTAGGTCAATTAAACTATGTTTAAACATATGACAGATGTGAGGAAAACTATAACTCTGCTCCCACTTACCATCGCCCAACAATGCCAGCCACAATGGAGCCACAGTTCCATGGCAATGCTGACATTTCAGTGCTGAGCCCACACTGGCAAGGTCATCATCTGTGGACATACACCAAGGAGAGAGGAGGAGAGCTGCAAGGAGGTGAACACAAACGCGTGCTTGTCTGATGGCTAAGAATTACTCTAGCAATGAATATTAATCTCTGGGTAATGTGAAGATAATTACCATAATACTGTTTAGCTTTTCTTTCTGCACAATATAGAAACTCTCAGCGAGGCAGAGACAAGCACCAATACACGAAGGGAGACGGTGTCTCATTTTTACATTTCTCACCAGCTTACACTGCCGCACACTGCAAGAGTATCACAGACACACATACAAACACACACTTTGCATCAGCGCCACATTCCCACAGTCAGATTGTTCTACCATTGTTGAGCCTCCTCTGACGCCCACTGTGTACCGTGGCTCGTCTTCTATGTCACCACCACCTTGCATGAGTCACACATGAAACTGTGACTACGCTCTGAATAGGGCTGTAAAGATATGCGTATCGAAATCGAAATTGCGATACTCAGAGCCACGAACCTGTGTCGCGATGTGAGAAGGCAGAATGGCGAAACGCCCTTTCTAACTCCCAGTTATTTTTCCAGTCAGCCACATGATAAGAGCTGTTAGTGCTATCAAACTTATTTTTATCTCTTCTTTACTGATGTCCTCAGTACTGGGGGCAGCGTCAGACGCAGCGACAAAAGCGTCATAAAACCATGTCTAACTTTTACAAACACAGACATGCTGCATACCCACAGAAAGGTCAGAAACTCAGCTACGAGCTCGTACCTATCTTATGTTCACCAAACACAGTCAAAACACCGATGGATCAAACCCGCAGGAGCGTAAAAAATCCATTCCAGCGCACACATTGAAAAGCGGCACCGGAGCGTCAGCGTGATTATGTAAACAACGGAGAATCCACAGATTTTTATCACTCTACGAACAAGATTCACGGATCCAGCCCCAAAATAAGAGAAAAACAACAACTGACTTTCAAGAAATACAAGTGGAAATGTTGTCTTACCTTTGCTGTTTATCAAAATAAGTTGTTTCCACTGCAACAAAACTGCTTCTAATGAAGAACTACACTTCCCAGCATACATTGGGGACAAATCTGATTGATCATTACTTTGTATTTTTCAACAGTATTATTTTGTTACAGAAAAGAGAGAAATCTTTGGTTATTTATTTATGTTCAAATCTGTTCACGTGATATGAATCGAATCGTGAGTTTTTGTATCGTTACAGCCCTAGCTCTGAAACAGGCCACAGCCTGCAAACAGCAAAACACGCAGAGGCACTCTCGTAAACTGGAGCACATGTAATAAAGGAGTTATGAGTGCAGCTGATATGATTTAACTGCGTCTATGTCAGTGATTCTCAATTATTTTCTGTTATGCCCCCCTTAGGATGAAGATAACATTTTGCGCCCCCCCACTCTCCCCCGTGGCTATAAATAGTATAATTTGTCTATAAAAGTGTTATAAGAACACCTCTGCATAAGATTTTATGCTTATTAACATTGAAGAAAACAAGCTATAGATCAACTTACAGCAAATAATAACTTTCTTAACATTGTTTTTTAGTCTGTAACAAAAAAGATTTTAAAGTGCATCAATTTGTGGATGTGGATGTGCAATTACACTTTATTCTAGTACGGCAAAAACAGCATGTTCCCTGGGGTCATTAATAGGGCTGGACGATTATAGCAAAAATTATGATCACGATTATTTTGACTGATATTGAAATCATGATTAATAACCACAATTATTCATTGATTTCAAAAGTTGAGTATTTATTGAACCACCAAAACTCAACTTTAAATATAACTTGAAAGAACAGCCAGAAATAAATGAGTAACAAGTAAACAAGTAAAATAATAGTAATAATAATAATAATAGTAAATTAAAATAATGATAGCAATAAAAACAATAAATGCAATTAATAACCAATCTACTTGCACTGCTGCACAACTTTCAAAAAACACTAATAACAGGCAAAATCAAAACAAAATACTCTTCTTCTTCAAAGAACAAAACAGTACTTTACTCCCTCAGCACAACATTTATCATTCAGGACTGCAACTCTGCTAAAATGTGACAGAAACACGTGACGCTTGTCCAAGTTTCTTGAATCCTGGTTTGCTTGCTTACGCTACTGATGCTTACATGTCCTTCGCTAGCATAAATGTCACCGCCTCTCAGTGCACTCTACATCTAAACATTGGCTTTAATAAAAGGTAGTAAGTGTACTTAACTCAGGTTTTATTAACATGTTGCTAACACTCATTTTGAATAAGTTACTTGTACTTTGGGGTTGAAAAACCTTCCAAACTCAGTATGCTCAAGTTGTATTCATTTGGAAAAACCAAGTCCTGGGAACGTGTGCGTTTTCAAGAGTAAATGTACTTAGTTACATGTAACTATGTGCATTTACTCTTATACTTAAACACCCTACATATTAGAGGTGTTGGCACTTCAAACTATTTTTTCTTGTTAAGTTACTTACTATTTCTAATGCCTTACACTTCAGAGGAAAATGCTCCTCTTATTTTCTACTTCATTTCTTTTCTTGCTTTTACATAACATTATTGGTACAATCATAATCTGTAGTTTTATCGTAAATTAAACAATTCAAAACTGTGGATCTAAACAGAAGTCTGTCAGTCAGCGAGCAGGGCTGGCAGTGCCACATTGTGCCACTGCTCCCCTTCCCCCAAACGTTTAAACTTTTGCACATGCGCACTGACATCAACCACCTGCCTCTTGACTCTGCTGTTTCCCTCCTTTTCTGAAGGTGGGAGTATTTCAGGAACTGCTTTGAACCCCAGACTGGTTTTCAGTTCCCCTGCAGTGGACACATCTGGAGTATTGCTTCTTCTACTGGCTCAGCTTGATCCAAGGTGAGGATTCTTATTCTTATTCTCTCTCTCTCTCTCTCTCTCTCTCTCTCTCTCTCTCTCTCTCTCTCTCTCTCTCTCTCTCTCTCTATTTCTCAGGCTACAATTACATGTTCTAATCATTTTCAAATTCAGAGGGTTGTAGTGTAGCTATTGTATAGTGGCATTCATTTCTTTCAAAGTGTCTCTCCATCACAGATCTTAGTGTATAGTTTATAATGATCATAGTGTCTAACTATCCAAATACTTCCTGACTACATATTGTTTTGCTAATTGTTTGTTTCTTTGCAGGAGACAACGAAAGATGAGGCCATAGACGATGTCACAGTCGGTATATTGACCCTCCTGAATGAAGACGATTCTGAGCAGCCTGTTTCCACAGCCATCATCCTTGAGGGAGATATTGCGATGGACAAAATTCAGGATTTGGCACAGGCAGTTTGCCTCATATTTGGCCTCACATATGCCTTGAACCTCGATTACCCAAAATGCGTTGGAAACACATTCAAATTCATTCAAAGTGTGATGCTTGGTCTGGGAAACGAAGCCCTCCCCCTAAAACTGCTAACACTTAAAAACATGTTGTTTAACGAATGAGGAGTCAGATGTGAGGTAGCACTCAATAACTTTGTTCTCATTATTGCACTATGCTTATGACAGAAATGTGAGAAGAGAGCGTTGATGCTTTTACGAAACAGCATTTTGAACTGTTTAAGAGTGAAGTGAAAACATAATCATCATTTCATTGTTGAATTGATACTCAGGCCTGTTCAGTGTTATATTAAAAAAAAAAAAAAACAGGCTGTGGGATTTTACTTAGGTTTTAGGTTAATGTAATGTGCTTACCATCTAGGGCACATTCTGACTTACAATTCTGGTGATCTGTCAGGGTAATCTTCAGAGTTAAATATCAATAGCAAAACCAAATGCTCAGCAGCTGAGGCTCTACTGACTGCAATGATTGGTAGATGGCAGAAGGTGGCGCCTCATGCCAAAACATAATTTCGAAACATAACTTTTCAGTCTGCAAAATATTATTTTAATGTGAATAGTTTGTCTGTACTGTTGTTGTTGGTGAGTTCAGTTTGTTATATGAACATTTCCTGAGCATCTGTGACATATTAGGAGGATTTTACGGCCAGTTGCTTTAGATTTATTACATAATGCACCTTTAAACCTTTACTCTTACTTTTTCACTTTTGTAACATGTCATTGTCATCATTGATTTTTATTTGTTGTTTACTTTTTTTTTTATCATCATCATTGATTTTTATTTGTTGTTTACTTGTTTTTTTTTATCATCATCATTGATTTTTATTTTTTGCCTGATTAGACATTGCAATGGCTATAGAACATTGACATCATCGGTGTTTACATTTGTTCCATGAGAGCTTAATTTCACGACACATTCCTGTTACCCTGCCTAAATAGAACAGGAGGAGGATAGTGCTTATAGTTTGCATAGTGGCTTTGAGTAGCTTATCCCTAGGTAGTGAAATGGCAGATGTGGGAGAAGTGAAAAGAAAAACAGCCACTTTTTTTTTTTGCCATTCACCCATTCACACACATTCACTCACACTTCCATACAGCGCATATATGTGCTCATCTCATCTTTCATACCCACTCACACACTGCTGGCACAGCCATCAGGGACAACGTGGGGTTAAGTGTATTGCCTAAGTACACATCGACATGGAAGACCGGAGATAGCAAAGCCGGGAACCAAACCCACAACCTTTGAGTTGAAAGACGACTAGCTCTCCCACTGAGCAAGAAAGAAAAACAAGGTGAAGAAACTGAGTGACAGAAACTGAGATAGATGGCTGAATAGGACATGATGCTTAAATATCATCAGTACCTCAGTTTAATTCATTCTCTTTACAATTCCACTGAATTTGAACTCAGTGTCTGTTAGGGATGCAACAATATTCGGTATTTTAGGAAAACCGTTTGGTACACCTTGTTCAGTTCAATACGCAACGACTTAACAACGGTATTTTGGTACATTTCAGCCCGTCAAAATGTATTAAAATACACAATGCTGATCCACTCAGGAGCAGAGACATGCTCACCTAGTGCAGCACTGTTCTGGTCATGCCACCTTAAGAGCCAATCAGCGCTACGCATGCAAATGTTGAGTGCTGCTGCCTGAACTGTGCAGAAACAATGGTGAGTGAACGAGACTCTGAAAAAAGGAAGCTTGAAGCGGCACCGTCTTCGTTTTTAGTCCACTGTGTGAGATCATTTAGGAATCAGCGTAGACTATGATGAGTACGAGAAAATCAATGTCAACAAACAAACCACGGAGTGCAAGCATCTGTTATGCAGCACAGTGAAGTTGGTTTGAAGTTGGATATTCAACAGACACTCGCTCTACAGCGCCACCCAGAGCAAGCATCATCACCCGTCTCTTTCACTTGGAGCAGCATGGTGTATTTGTAGTTGTAGTTTCTGTGAGTGGATTAAAATGTTGTTTATTTTTGTTGGATAGCACTAAACTTTATTTATTTTTAATTTGTGTGGTTTCATGTTTGCTGTTTCATTTGATCAGTTTTATATTAAGATATCGAAACCGTACCGATACCGTGGCCAGTCCCGGCGGCATGGGCGGGCATTGGGGGGCCGTGCCCGCCCACAGAGTCAGCCGTGCCCCCCCTGGGCTTTTTATACAGTCTATGGCTGGGAGCTGTTTATTTTATTTGGGTTTTGTTTTTTACATCGGAGTGGCCAGCTCTCTATTATTTCTATCTTGGTTTATCGATCATACAACTCAACCAATCCAACCAACGAACGAAAGCAACATGCTGGCCAATCACAGGTGGTGGGGGCGGGTCACCGATGAGATGGTACGCTGTTAGCACTTGACGTTTATGGTCGCTAGTTACTAGCAGCGCCATTCACTTCTACTGGAAACCGAAGCACTGAATTAAAGAGTAACACTGGCGTAAACATTCATCAGGGGGTGCCACAAGTCTTCGTTTCGCTCGCAGCATTGTCCATTATTTTAGCTACAGGGCAATGCCCGTTTACGTGCCTCCCGATTGTTAAAATTAGTTTTTCGTGCCGTGGCACCGAAGTCCATGCACTGTTCACGTTAGCTCCGTTAGCTCCTTGTGTCGCTTAGCGCGCCTACAGTGGAACTGGAGCGGTCTGTTTTATTAAAGGAAAAGAGCAGCGCTACAAATAACCAGCGTACCTGTGTAACTGTGTATGTGTGCCTCTGTTTTTAAAGTTTAGCGTTACTTTAGAGACTCATTTTAACAATCGGGAGCACTTAAACATGACGTCACACGCATCTTTTTCCGGTCAGTTGCCATGGAAACGTGTCATGCGCCATATAGTGCCCAGCGCCCCAAAATATTTTTTTTGATTTTTTTGTTATCATGTAATATTCGTGAAACATTTAGGTAACCAGTAGGGCTGCAACAATGAATTAATCTTTAGAGAGTTTTTTTTTTTTTTTTAACAATTAATACAAACTTTTTGATTTGTTAGCTTCTTAAATGTGAATATTGTCTGGTTTCTTTGCTCCATTTGACAAAAAAAATCCTTAAAACTAGGTTCCAGGTGAGCCTAGTTTGAGTGAGTGTAACTCACCTGCATGATGCAGGTGAGTTACACTCACTCACTCACAAACTTTAGGTTACGTGTAGGCAGAAGGGTAACACTGCTTTGTGCTGCTCCTTGTGCTCCCCAGCTGCTGTAGCTACTTCTTCCAGTATGAATGTTTACTTCAGTGTTCAGGTTGACATCCGTGCTTCTTTTTCCAGTAGTGAAGCTGCTGTATGGTGCTATCTTCTTGAATACATGCTTTATTTGACAAATGTACACAGCACGACACACTTTTTTTTGTAGATTTTGTGATGAACTGCCCCTTTTTAGTAAGAGCAAAATTATTTCTCCACACTGTAGGAGTGGTCACAGAGCCATATTGTTCACCCTGAAGCAAATAAATAAATAAAATAGGCTATAAAAAACCTATAAAACCTATAAAAAATAGGTTGAAAAAGTTTGCCCCCCTGAAAATTTTTATGCCCCCCCTTAAATGTTTTTCTGCAGCCGGGTCTGACCGTGGCCCCAAAACTGTGATGCACCGAACCGTGGAGAAACTACCGTTGCATCCCTGGTGTCTGTGGAAGCAGGTACACTGTGGAGCAATGAAGGAGATGCTGTGTTCCTTAACTGTGTCCCTGCACCACATACAAGATTAATCTGCGTTAGTGTTCCACTCTAACCAAGTGAGGACCACACATGCTAACACATGGATTAGCAAATAATGTTTCCTCTGCTGCATCTTTAACATGCAAATATGCTCTCTGAGTTGAGGCTAACAAGTCAGATCAAGTGGATTCAGATAAAGTGGTGCTTGTGTCAAAGCTAAGCTCTCAATTATGGATGAGACAACATGTGAAAGGATCACTCACTGCACTAAAATACTAAATAGTCAATAATAAACAAATGTCACTGTCAAATGCTTAAAGAGGAATTCTGCATTTTTTTAACCTTGGTTCTGTGTAAATGTGGGTGTGTAAGTGAATAGATCCCACAAAAACTTGGCCGGCAACCATGACATGGTGACAGTTCTGACACTAATCCTATGGGGCAACTGCGATATGCTCATTATGTCCACTAAAAGAGCTTGTTTTCACCAATAAATGGTGCTGATTGTTTCTGTGAGAGTCTGTGTTGCAACTACACTTTACTTAACATTAACAGCAACATTATTTGACCACATATTCCCATCTTCTGATTCCATTGTACATGTGGAGGCCTGCATGCACATTTACTTCACAAAGACCAAAAACAAGGCCTAAATCCCCACAGGTATGTCCATGTACTTCTGACAGCCAATCAGCCTCCATGTCATCTGTGTATGCTTTAATGAATGTGCATGTCCATCCTTATGACCCACATGCAACTAAGGACAATCAAAAGTCTCCAGCTGTACCATCCACCCATCTGCTCTCAGTGAGAATCCTCAATGTGTTTATCCCCATAGAGCAAGATGCTGTGAGAAAACACGCCTGAGTTCACCTGCGTGTGCGTTTCTGTGAACTTACAAGTCCAATATGTATACAAGTCCAATGGAGTGTGGCAGAGTCCTACCTGTGGTTTTCAGCGTATCAGGATCTTTATTTCCTCCACATTGCTTTGTGTGCTGCCAAAATAGAGACCCTGCAGGGACACAGAGATGCTCAATTATTCATTCAATAAAACATGAACATGAACATGAACGGCATGCTCCAACTGTCCTGTCTTTGAGAAGACAGGACTTTTTTTTCTTGCTTGGCATTGAAGCCAAGGGACTGCCATCCTCAACATCTCTTAGTGCAGTTTTGTTGACTGTATGAATAAAAAAAGTGTAATATACAATAAAAGTTGAGATTTGTCCAGCTGGAATCAATCCAATTCACTTACGCTGATTCAAAAGCTCACATGTTCTGTGAGATGGCCCATATCACTACTCTGTAGTTTGTTTCTGCCTCTACACTAGGCATTGAACAGTGCTAACAATAGCTGCTACTACTGTATACATGGTCCAAGAAGTGCATGCAGTACTTTTGTCTGTGATTTACTTTTATTGTCATGATGTTTACGGTCCAGTGTTTTGGAATAAGTGACTTTGTGACATCTAAGTATTTTTTTTATTTGCTGGAGTGATAATATAAACTTGGCCACATTGTTGGTGTAGTGGTTAGCGTGCTCGCCTTTGCAGCAAGAAGACCTGGGTTCGAGCCCCAGTTGGAACAAGGGCCTTTCAGCATGGAGTTTGCATGTTCTGCCCGTGTGTGTGTGGGTTTTGTCCGGGTTCTCCGACTCATAAAACACGCAATGTTGACTTCAGCACCGTATCTGATGTCATGGCGCGGCAAAAGAGAAAACAAGTCGGCCCAGCGTTAACAGAGGGCCAAAATGAGGGATTTTCGTTTTTTCAAAATTGTGCAAGTTGTAGTTTCGAAGTTTCTTCAAATCACAGTATTGTGTGCCTTAAAACCATGAACTTTGTATTTATCGATTGTAAATGGATTACTAAATTATTTGTCCACTATTTTGATACTTGATTATTCTTTGAGCATTTTTTTTTTGTTTTTTTTAAATGATTTTAGACTTCTTAAAAGTGAATATTTTCTAGTTAATTTGTTCGCTATGACAAAGAAATCATTAAACCTTATATTTTTGGTTTGTGGACAAAACAAGACCTTTGAGAATGACATCATTCCAAAGATTGGGAAACATCGATCAACATTTTCTGACATTGTATGGACCAAACAATTAATTGAGAAAATAATCCACAGATTAATCAATTATAAAAATAATTGTCATAGCCCTAACAGTATGAATTTCAAACAAATAGACATCACCCAGTCCTTGTGTGGAACATTGTCAATGTTATTTCAGGACAATAAACCCCAGCTTAGACCCATCTATTTGACAGTTTTCATGTATTCATTTCCATATGGTACTTGTGTAATAAACTTCCACTGCTTATGTCAACTCTGGGGGTTAAAAAACATTTATACAACCTATATAAAGCTGCTATATAACAACAGGGAGAGTGCTTTTTATCTCAGCAAATCTAAAAGGCTTTTCTAATGAGCTACAGGACAACTTTTATTTACAGAATCAATCTCCAGCAGTCCCAGCTAGCTGACTGACAACAGAATTACACAGTGGAGACTGTGTGTGGCAGGACGGGTCGGGGTTCAAATGCATGGTGTCTCCAAACTGCCACCCTTCACAAAAGACGTGCTGTCTCTGCTGCCAAATATGGTAAGAGTCATTAGGCTGCTGATTTGACTTTAAAGCTTAGCTCTTTTAATCTTAAATAATCTGTTGCCGTGGCTTGACTGAATGCTGAAGCAACACGGTAATGACACTGCAAGTGCATGGCAGGCTTTCTCCAACGTGATGCAAGTGTTTGCTCTGCAGACAGCAGACACCCACATGGAAAGCTGCAACTGCAACAGTCTCTGCTGCTGCAAGTTTGTGGGGTCGAGACTATCAAGAGTTCCTGTCAATAGTTTGTGTATTGTTATTGTGTGAGATTTACACAGACTACAGACTTGTCCGCCTAAATGTTGTTGTCATCTGTAGTAGTAGGACAAAATATTAACACAGCAACATCGTCCTGATTCAGGAGGCATGATTATCTTTCTTCAAAAAAAACCATCAAATTGATTCACCAGCATAACTGTTTTGTGACTGTGGTGATTATCACAGGAGTGAGAGTCTAGTGATTCCTTGTTACTAGACTGCTACTACAGCTGGTGTCATGCTGCCTCTACTGCTACTACTTTTAATAGGAGAGGTGTGGATGTGGATAGTGAGGTGCTGTTGTCTGTTTTGCAGCAGACTGCACAGACGAAAGACATAAAAACAAGACAGAGGAAATGAGAGACAAAAAAGACACATAATGAGGACAACAGGTTGAAAAGAGTTCTGGTTTGACATTTCCTTTCCACTGAAGTCTGTGGGTCCTATGAGTGACATCTCACAACTGCGTGTGCACACCATTTCAAATGGTGGAGTCAGAGAAAAAAAAACAACTCTTACTATAGTGGGATGTATGTGTGTGTGTGTGTGTGTGTGTGTGTGTTTTGAAAGTGCCAGTGATGCTCAAATGTAGCTACAACCCAATAGCTTTTTCAGTTGATAGTTTGTGTTCATGTTTGTGTCTATTTTAGAACTGCGAGGCTGACCCCCAAAATACCACATCCCAAACATGTGATTTAAGTCGTCTTCCTGGCAGAAAATTACCATTTGGCTGCCACACGTCTGTAGACTCCTACCTCCTCTATGCCCTGTCTCCCTGTCAGCCTGGGCAATCATGGCGACAGTTTCCCAGCAGGCTTTGCTGTGAGCATGTGCACCCCTCATCCCACCCACCACCAAAGCCCCTTTGGAAATGCTGAGTGTCTTTTCATCAGCAGCCCTTTTCAATAAAACATAATGGCAGTGGGGCTGCGGGGGAAGTCATTCAGTCACACTGTGTTGTCACATGACCGGCTGAAGCACAAGGGGTTCAGTCATTCTGCTGCCGCTGCTGCTCAGTGACTGGGACAGAGGAGTCGGCAAGCAAACATGCCAGACACACAGTAGGATGCATATAGGAAGCAGGAAGACAGCGAGACCACATACTGTATGGTACACAAAAAGGCTGCCAATGTCATAAACTATATGGAGCCACTGCCACTTGTCAACCCACATTTGAAAGCGGGGAGAAGCTGTGGAATATTCTGGCATGCTAACAGTATTTTTCTCTTGTCCTTTAACCCATTGACGGCGGAAAAGCATTGCCGCACTTCTACCATTGACGACGGGAGCGCGGCTGCGTGTTTTACTCTTCACCGGTAAAGCAGATATGTCAATTTTCGGGGGTATAAGGGTTCCTTGCGACATTGTTTTGAAATTACTTCACACGAACATGGAGGAATTTCACAGCAGAGAGATTTTTGAAGGCAGTGATTTTGAGGAGTTTCTCGTCTTCGATGACGTCATCCCTGATAACTTCGAACACGCTGAACAAATTGACCGGGATTTATGGTTAAGACATAATTATGTTTGAAGACTACGAATTCGGCGATAATTACGATAAATACCATCCTAATCGACGGAGAGTTTACAACCGTGCACCAGGGGTGACAGTGGATTTACCTGCAAATGCCACAGCACTGTAAGCATCATCACCGTCACATGTGACTGTTACAGTCATTACATGCTGTTCTTGTTCTTCACACTCCATCAGGACTAAATCAAGGCACTGACACAAGTTGATATTACATTTTCTTACTGATTTTATTTTGAAAAAACTAATGAGCGTCTTGTTCACGGATTAAAGCTAGATTCTACTTGGAAAACACTGCCATCTGCTAATGTAGGGAGGCATTACTGAGACAAATATACCATGCATTCCAATGTGTTTTTGCGATTCCCAAAAGCGAGGAATGCGTGTACTGGCAAGCCACAAATGGGAAATCCCAATTCACAAATGAAAATTTCAGTTTTACAAATGTCACGTTATTTACAAATGCACACTTTATTTGTAAAAATCGACATACAAGTTACAAATTTGATTTTTTTATTCGTGGATCTCAAAATCAAGAAATACGCGTGGATCACAATCTGCAGATTCGTGTGGATCTGTGCGACTTTCATGCAAAGAATGTCTCAAAAATCTGTAACTGTGGGAAGCGAGGAATGCGTGTTCTGGCGACCCACAAATGCAAAATCACAATTCACAGATGCAAATTTCAGGTTTACAAATGTCACGTTATTTACAAATGACATCTTTATTTGTAAAAATCAATATACAAGTTACACATTGGGTTTTTTTATTTTTGGATCTCAAAACATGCATATAAATCAAGAAATACATGTGGATCACAATTTGTAGATTTACAAATATCAGTGGAACAAATATAACTCCATATCAGCGTGCTTTATCAGAACAACAGCACCTCACTATCCACATCCACACCTCTCCTATTAAAAGTAGTAGGCAGCATGACACCAGCTGTAGTAGCAGTCTAGTAACAAGGAATCACAAGACTCTCACTCCTGTGATAATCACCACAGTCACAAAACAGTTATGCTGGTGAATCAATTTGATGTTTTTTTTTATCAGTTTACCTCTTCATTCGTGTGTGGCACCTGCTCATAGACTACTGCTTTTTATTTGCTGAGATATCTTTGCCCAGACTCCTGCTGTAACAGCATGTGTGCATAAATGAAATGGTCTGAAATAGTCTCGATGACCACTCAAAGCTGTTTTACACTGCAGTTTTGCCATTCACTCACACATTCATGTGTACTGCACATCCTTAAAGCTAACACAGAACGGAAGTACCAACTAATGCTGCTTTTTTGTTGTGTATCTGCGCCATTACCTCTTTATGAAGGCTGCACAGCTGTCAGGACCAGTTTGGGGCTAAGTGACACATCGGCATGTAGATAAGTAGAGCCAGGAATCAAACCAACAACCAACTCCAGTTGAAAGAAGACTTGCTCTACCACTGATCTACTGATGCCCTGTGTGTGTATCAAGAAGAGATGACAGAGCTCCTGCTGTGAACCCCTCTGTCACGCCCACAGTGTAGTGTGTTTCTAACCACCATGCCAAATTTTAACAACTAAAAAAGTAGTAATCCACTTCCTCAGTATCAAACCCCTTGTTCAACAAACATGTAGAGAAGCAACGTTCACCGGCTATGATCCCCACTAACTGTGTAAATGTGTCCAGCCATGGCAAAACCGGTCACAAGTCTACCGAGGGCCATTTTGAGTTATTTACAGATTCTGAAAGTGTGAATTGAATGCTGAATTTCTAAGCATTCCAACAAAGTGCAACACATGCAATTTGGATAATATTTGAAGATGTGGCCATTTGAATGTAGGCACTCCTCAAACTGCTTTGGGGAGAATTTTAAAAGATTTACACCTTCTGAGAGCCAAGAGACAGAATCATCACATTTACATAGCACAACCCCCTCCTGGTCTAAGCTGTCAGTGAAACCACACCTCCCTGTAGGAGTGTGTGTGTAGTGTGGATGGATCAGTCTGTTACTGATTGATCACCTAACCTGCCTTCAACCTGAGATCTTCCCGTTTTCCTGCCCCTTGTCAGATTTGTTTCACTCGTGGACTGATTTCCTGGTTTTGATCCCTGCCTGTCGTCTCCTTACCTGATTTGTTTGCCACACGGACTGACTTCCTGGTTTGAACTTTGTTGAATAAACTCAACCTATTATACTTATTATTATTATATTCATACACACACACACACACATCATCCAACATCCATATATTTGTCAAAAAAAATTAAGATTTGAAACCGTTTTTTGAAATAATTAATGGAATTGCTCCTCTTAACCTCTTCATCACGGCGTCAGACGCAGCGACAAAAGCGTCATATAACCATGTCCAACTTTAACAAACACAGACATGCTGCATACTAGGGATGCACCGATTGCCATTTTTGGGGCCGATTCCGATTTTTCAATAAGTTTGACCTGCCGATACCGATTTTAGCCGATTCCGATTTCAAGTTTTTAAAAATTGCTCAAAAATGATATTTGAATATTCCCTCTTAAAAAACACAGATATTCGAATATATTCTCAAAGTATTTGCATCGCGCATCTGGTGTGCGTTGCATCCGCTGCATCTGGGGGCTTTCAATCAGCCAGACTGTCAGGTGATGACAGCATGACGTCAATAACAGGACAAACTAATACAACGAGACATAACTACCTTTATATGTAGTTTATTTAAGTTTAAACATATTTCACAACATATTATCTACACACAATGTTTAAATGACAAACAAACAAATGCTGAGTGCTGATCAAAAGTTTTGTGCAAGTGATTTAAGGTCCTGACTCTTGTCCCAAATATGACAGGCCTCGTTCAGTGATTGAAACAAATCTATAAACATTAATGAAACGTTTACATGCAGAGCGCGCGCTGACTCGCTAAGCAGACAGCAGCGCCGCGGCTGCGCGGATATTGTGTAATCAAATACACCGGTATGGCGATAAATTAAAAATTCATATCATAACGAAAAAAAAAACGGTATTCGGTGTGAACCGGTATACCGCCCAGACCTACACTCTACTACATGTGCGTGTAGCCGTGTGAACATGTTGCTGATGCTGCGCGATGCGGTGCATTTGACCGGCTTATTAAAATCAGAATATTTCTGTCTGACCGGCTGGTCGCTGATTGCGGCCAATCATGTGAAAATCGGTTGGTTCCAGTCACTGGCCGATTTACAGGTGCATCCCTATTGTTAAGAGTGATGTTAACATTTGTGAGTTTCTTCACAAAAGTAGGACAAAAAGCGAGGCACACATGTCATCTTTAAAAGGCAACAATGGAAATGGTCATGTTATCTTCAATGGAAATATGGATTTCTATGGCTTTAAACATTGTTTTTCTTCTTTTCTTTCAGCCAAACGCAACATCAGCAACATGTCATTTTCTCCCAGAGAACTGCCACTGGCTTCATATTTTCTCTGTAAACACTGGAGATGGTTATGAGTCAAAATTCCAACAGATCAGCAGTTTCTGAAATACTCAGAACCAACAACTGCGCCACGTTCAAAGTCACTTAAATCACATGTTGTTCTCATTCTGATCTCCATTTGAAACAGCTTGTCTTCACCATGCCACATGACTTCAACCCTGAGCACCTGCCATGTAGTTGGCTCATGTGATTTGAGTAAAACATGATTTAATGATTGCAGCTACATCACACAATGAAAAAAACAACAAGCTATAGGCAGACAACACATACACACACACTGCTCTCTCATCAGCCACAAGCATCCACCTGTCAGTCAGTGACAGCCTGAGTTGTGATAAGGAACACGGCTCTTTGGCACCGTTTCAACACTGTGTAATACAAGGAAGCTGTTTAAAACTTCTGCACTCATAACTCAACCTGACAAGTGAAGGACTTTATGGTTTGTTCGTTTGCAGATGGGAACATGAGCAATACAGAACTCCACTGCAAAAGCCTGATTCAACACAAACACAGAAGCTGGGTTCTCTCTCTCCATCCTCTGTATCTGGTGTATTTTCAATGTTCAATACATATCGAGACAAATCCTTCCATCTATTCATTTTCTACCACTTTACATGAGCGGACGGTCACAGGGGGCGATGTAGCCAATCCCAGCTGACATATGGTGAATTTAATCCAATCAAATCCCCAAACTGCATGTTTTTGAGACGCACGGAGAGAACATGCAAATACCTCATTTGAACTTGAAATGTTTTGAACAAAACAACTGATCGACACCACAGTCACCACAGTCGAGGGCTTTCTTCAACTTTTCCTCAAGAACAAACAACATCCAACACAAGAATCAAAGCGAATAATGCTGAGCTGTAGATCAGTTAAAAAGACATGCATTCACCTCCAACATCTCAGCATGTAACAGAGGAGTCTCTTCTTTCAGCCTTCATTAGTATCTTAATCTCTCAACACAAGCAGTTTAATAACACCTGACACAGTAAGAAGCGTGAACACCAGAAAAACCTGGCACAAGAGCTCGAGTCAACTGTATCACACTTAACCTGAGGAGTAAAACACCTCATGTGAAGGAATGCAGCCTTGTGCTTTTAGCAATGCTGGGAATAATGTGGGGTTGTGTCCTTCATCCGCCTCCAAGAAGCATCAGTGGGATGATGATAGTAACGGAGGTGATGAAGGAGGTGAAGATGATGATGATGATGATAGTGACGGAGGTTATGAAGGGGGTGAAATGATGATAGTAACAGTGGTGATGAAGGAGGTGAAATGATGATTGAAACAGTGCTGATGAAGGAGGTGAAAAGATGATAGTAACAGTGGTGATGAAGGAGGTGAAGAGAGGTGAAGGGAAGATGATGATGATGATGATGATGATAGAAGCAGGATCAGAAACGTGAAAGCTCCTTTTCCGTAATCATAACAGTAAATAATGAGCACAATGTAATGGAGCAGCATCCTACACACTCTCTCTCTCTCACAAACACACTCTCTCTCTCTCTCTCTCACTCACACACACACACACACACACACACACACACACACACACACACACACACACACACACACATAGAGAGTTACAGTTAAAGCAGGCGACGCCTCATCGCTGCTATGTAGTCTGCTAACAGTCTCAGCACAGCATGTGCTACACAAACTGATAATAAGAAATTAATTGTGCTGTGGAGATGGAAGCGAGTTGCATGGTGGGTAAAGACAACAACAACAGCATCAGCAGCAGCGTCTCTTACCAGTTTAAACGTGTCCCATTGCACAGTTACTGCAGCAGCAGTGGATGAAGATGCAGGACTGTTGCTGCTGCTGCTGCTCAGTGCTCACACACTGACGATGATGACGTTCAACTGCGGGGCCACAATGCAATCGCTGCTGCCTTCAAGGACCGTGGGAAATATCCACACCAGCGTCCAACGAGCAAACGTTACAGCACAGAAGCAGGGTGTTAATGTTGTACGGTAAATTTAATATACATACATGTAAGATGACAAATGTTTGTCCCAATGTCTGCATCAGTTTGAAGTTAATCCAATATTGCATTAGTGTCTGTTTTGTGTGTTTGTTATCAATAAAGGTTGTTTAAAGAAAAATCCAGCAAAAATAAAAGGAAAGGAGAGTGAGAAACAGATGATTATTGTTAATTCACTCATTTTGCTTCAGTTCCCATCTATTCAACAACTCTGATAAAACACTGATTTTTGTTTTGTTTTTTATTAGTCAATGGAGGAAAATTACACATATAAATAATGTTGTTCACCGCCTAATTGCTATTGTCTTTCACAAATAATGATAATACGATATAAATAAGGATCAAGCATTCTGTTTTGAAATATTAAAGTTATATTTGAATCAAGGGCCTAAATGTAGTTTTTTTTAATTTATCTCTGTCTGTTTTATTCAGTAGATTACTATTTATTTATCAATTGATTTGTTTGTTGCCATCACTGATCCACAAGTTGAGATAATTGTGCGGATTAATTACTCAACTGAATAACTTTATTTATTGACTTTATTGTATAGTGCCGTGGTTAGTATGGCCGTGTATAGTACCATTGGTTTGCATTTCACATGACGTGCAAATACAGCTATTTTATTATTATTGTTATTTATTTATTTTAAAGGGAGAGTTATTTTAAATGGATTATAGCTATTTTACAAACTGTTCCTTTTAATTTTAGCAGTACACTGCATGCTGCAAAATGAATACATTTTAAGGAATGTGTGAAGAAGCAGTTGTAAATATTGAAATGTTATCTTCACTGGCTTTTAATTTCATTAAGAAAAAGATATTGTTCTTTTTCAGACAGCACTTGAAAGCAGCACACTGGCCACGTCCATTGAATGACAGTACCATCGTCCAATCAGGGGACAGAGAATGATATGGGGGCGTGGCTGTATATCATCTCTTTGATGAAGATGTAAACCTATGACAAAAAGCTTGAGCTTGATTTCCTGCCACTGTCACAGTGAAACAAAAAGACTTGTATTGGTTTTCAGAAGCTGAAATAAAATATACATTTACCATAGAAACAATAATACACCCACTTTGTTGTTATGTAGCAGATGCAGTTTTTATCCAAGAGGCAAAGTGACTCCTGATGTGTTTAACTTAACGCCATCTTGTGTTCACACTGATAAACAGCTTTATTTATTACTATGCATTTGTTGAGCTTGTACATTGAAGCAGGATGTGATGCTACTACCATGGTAACTCATCGTCATCACTAAAGTTAGGTTTGGGGAAAAAAAGCTCAAAAGCTGAAACTGCTGTTGACAATGAGCAGTCATTCCTGCAGCAACAGTGAGTGAGACATAAAAACAATGAAACGTGTTGTTCCGATTGCATTAACATAGGTTTTAGCATTCATTCATATATTATATTAATGATGAACCAATCAGACTTTATTCATACAGCACTGTTCATACAAACCAATGCACCCCAAAAACACAACAAGGACAACAGGGTACAAACATTTCAACTGTCTGTCCCTATGTGTCTAAACATAAGAAAGTGAATGAAATATCTGGAACATCTGGTGCAGATAATTCTGATAATCAATTGGTGTCACTGTCTGTACTAGCACACAGACTTCAGTGCTTCTTTATGTCTTGTTGGTTTGAACCCTAGATTCAAACGTAGAAACAGAATAAAAACATTAAAAAACACTAGACAACGTTTGGCCTGTCTATACATTTTACATGAGACATTATGAAAGTTAAAATATAGACAAATCAGTAATAGTAACGCTGTACTGTCTGTACTTTAGCTGCATCATATCAAGGTAATCCTCAGAGACAGGAGGAGGAGGAGCTGACTGGTCAAAGAGGAAAGTACTGAAAGATACAAAACCCAGTTTAGACCTGGTACTGACATCTGTCCTAAGTGATCCCATCACAAGTACATGTGTGAACAGCAAGTGTCCTCAATACATCTTCAGATTCCATAACTCAGACGTGGAGACAGCCTCTGTGGCCAGCTTGCATTAAATACAGTTCTGTGTGCGTCTCTCACGCCAGTAAATATAACGTTCTTCAGGCTAAGAGCTGTTTGCAGGCCGTGCAGGAAATGTGTGTTTATTATCCTGCATATGTTGAAACACTTGAGATATGCAGCTAAAGCTAAAGACGTGTATTATGTTCGAGTAGAGAACAACTTATTGTAAAAATGGCGAAGATTCAAGTAAGGTAATGTAGGACAAAGCCAGTCTTTTTTGTATGATCCGTAATATTATCTTAATCTTTACTATTTTCCATTCTAGGGTCATTTTAACCACACAGCCACTCAAACAGACGCTAAAACTGTGTCACTCAGCTGTCAATTGGGACCTTGAAAGAAGTAAAGTAAGTAGAATTGTAATTTTGTAGAATCCAAATACTGAAGAGCATAAAATATTCACACATCTACTCTATAGGAAAACAGACACCAAAATGGCATCCATGGAGGTCAGACTGGTGTCTCTGGAGGAAGCAGCTGTGGATCCAGAGCAACAAACTGTGGCTGTTCTGATTTGAAGAGGAAAAGAAGGGTGCACAATCCCAAAATTGCAGTAAATACGTTTCTCTTGTCTTCATAACTCAGAGGGAAACAACAGGCGTTATGACTCCATACAAGGGTAAGATTTTAAGGAAAAAACACTTGTATAGGATGCGTATAATAAGTATGAGAGTATACGTAGGAGTATAAGTAAATGTATCTGACCTGACTGTATTTTTTATTTGCTGACAGACTCAGCTTGACTCGCCCCACAATTCCGCTGTGACTTTACATTTGGTGGAAACTCTCTCTGCAAGCCCGGATATGTGTGGAGTAGACTCTGGAGTCTTTATATGTAAGTAACTTTAATCTAAAAAAAATGTCTTATTTGTGGTGTTTTTTTAAAATATGAATGCCTCTCTTTTTGTCAGCAGCATGTAAGACACAGTACGAGACACTCCAGAAGAACTTACATGTGAACAGATAAAGTCAGCCAGACCTTCAGCCCAATCAGGAGCAGTGAGAGGTGCAGCCCGGAGCAGACAGAGAAGAAAGAGGGTACGATTGAAATCAGTGCATGATTTAAAAATGTTTTTTCTTGACCTTAATACTAAGTACTAAGTGTGACATTTTACTAAACTAACTAAATTAGACAAACGCATGTGTGTATGTTAGGGCATTAATGACTCTCAGGTCGACTTATCTGTCAATAAAGTTGAAGTCGAGTCGACAAGTTGTTTGATGACATCATCACATTAGCGGAGGAACACAGCTGTCCAACAATGAGCAACTTTTATTAGTTCTCTGTAACATGTTACATGTAACATGTACAATGAAGTGCACTTTCGAAAAACAACAATCATGCATTCTCAAAGACATTTGAACAAAAGAAAACATGGTAACAATGTTAACAAAAGACCGCATTTTTTCGTTATATATATATTATATATATAACGAAAATGCGCTCTTTTGTATATATATATATATATATATATATATATATATAACGAAAATTAACAGAAAAATTTAAACACACTTGCTTGACAGCAAAGTAACCCTATTCGGAGTCGCCCTCATATTCCTCTTTCACAGTCCTGGTGCACTTGCGCTCCATGTTTTCATGTGAAGAGAAAGGATCAGAGTATCCACATGTGCTGGATGAAGGCTTGCGCCCGCTCTCTGGCGGGCGTACCGATCCCTCTTAGGGGTCGCCAACTTGTGCTACTGACATCGACAAGTCGACTTTTCTGTTAATGCCCTAGTGTGTGTGTGTGTATACACACATGGAGCAGCACTAATTGTACTACTTGTGTTTCCAGGGCTGTTTTAGCCAAGGATGAGATGGACTTCTGCAGGGGGCATCACAATTGACCTGATGTCAATTGTGGGCTATATAAACAACATTTGACTTAAAAATGGGAGGGGCAAATGGTCATGTGTTTCAAACGTGACCAATGAGTGAGGGATTTGCTGTCCAATCACAGGGGATTTTACCTTTGAACTGTCTGTGGTTTCATCCAATGGTTGTTTGATATGCTAATTAGAGTCATTCGCACCTAGCGGGGGTTCGTGAGCGGACGAACAGCGCCCCCTGTTTACAGCAGACAGAATTACATTTACAGTTTACATTTACGCTGCGAAATGGGACGGTCTAGATACAGACCGGGATTTGTTCCCAAAGAATGCTGGAAAGTGTAGTTCTTCATTAGAAGTAGTTTTGTTCCAGTGGAAATAACTTGTTTTGTTGAAAACAGCAAAGGTAAGACAACATTTCTGCTTGTATTTCTTGAAAGTCAGTTGTTGTTTTGCTCTTATTTTGGAGCTGGATCCGTGAATCTTGGTCGTAGAGTGATAAAAATGGTACCGTTGGAATCTGTAGATTCTCCGCTGTCTAGCAGACACGTTTTTTTGTTTACATAATCACGATTTAATCATAATAGACGCTCCGGTGCCGCTTTTCAATGATTGCGCTGTGACGGTTTTTTTCCGCTCCTGCTGTTTGATCCATCGGTGTTTTAACTGTGTTTCGTGAACATAAGAATGGTTTATATGAGCTTTTAGCTGAGTTTCTGACCTTTCTGTGGGTATGCAGCATGTCTGTGTTTGTTAAAGTTAGACATGGTTTTATGAGGCTTTTGTTGCTGCGACTGATGCTCCCCCCGATCCCGAGGGGCAACCGTGAAGAAGAGGTTAACAGACTTATGAAAGTAATATATACATACTGTATACGTACTTTATTTATTTATTTTCTAAATTGTCCCACTTTCTTGGCCTGCAGGGGAGTAACCATGCTCTGCAGGTCCATATCTTCCAAAACAGTTCTGTTCAGAGACAAAAGACAACAGGAGAGGTTGTATCAGGGGTTTTAAATGAGACTGCTGCTGCCGCCCCCTTTCAGAGTTAAAATGATCATTATAGGCAAAACATTACGCTTATATTTTAGGAATAACTAATGCAATATGTATGTCTTACCGCCAGGCAACACTGGCCAAGTTTTTGGCCCCAGTGAAGAGGTGGTCGTGCTCCCCTCTGAGGCCAATAAACTCTGCCGTCTGCTCCTTGGTCCCTACAACAAAATAAAACGATAAACGTACATTCTTTTCAAACTACATTGGTTTATGTGGCAAAATAAACATTATATAAAACTGCCACATTCAAGTTTAACTTAAAGGTGAAGTAAGTAGTTTATAGTGCCATCTAGAGGAGAGGCTGAAATTTACAACAAAGATCTACTCATCTGCTCACCCCCTCCCTTCCCTGAGCGCTACGGTATCCGCAGCTGGTCAAATGTCGTCCTCGTCGTCTTTCTCTGTGTCAGCAGATGAGGTTCGTGAGGCGAGGGAGAGGGCGAGCTACCGCCACTGTGGCAGACGAAGCGGAGAGAGTGGAGGCGGGACTTCCGCTACAAGTAAAGAGACGATTGTTTTGTTCTCTCACGTTTGTCCTTACAGGCTCCGGTAGAAACATGGCGTCTCGCTGCTAACAGTGGCTATGCAACCGCGGCCCGCGACCATGTTATTTTACATGACTTTTTGAAACACTACGAAAATGAAACAAAAACTATTATACAGCGACTAGACAATGCAGGAGCACATAATATGTATAAAAAAGTGGATTTTGGGTTATATAAACCCATAAATACTACACATTGTCCCTTTAAAGAAAAAGTTTGAAAGTTACGCCGTGATTGAAATTACTTCACGGTGCTTACAGACAGCGAACAGCAAATGTGGCGGTCAGTCTTGTGACTTGTGCTTATTAATGACATAAATACTGGTACAAATTTAATGTTTTTATCTTGTTTTTATCATACTTACATTTCAATACGAAATCGATGCTCCCAGCCGCCGCAGTAGTTTCCCCGCCATCTTGCCTTTGCTGAAAATGATTTGCCGCTGGTGCGCAAAGAATTGTGGGATATGGTCGGCTGCGAAGGATACCCCAGACCTATCCTTCAAAAACAAGCTAACGTCGGCCGCATATCTCGGCCGCATACGGAGCAGTTGAGGTGGACCGGTTCATTCGGGACAGCCGACGGCGCTGCGCTGTGACGCAATTTGACAACAACCGGATCGACGAATCCACCCATGATTGATGATGGGACGTTGCTGAAGAACAATGCAACAATGCAAAAACAATCAAGTTTGAAAACATCACCGCCTGGTGGTGACGGAAATATACAAAAAAAACGTTTATTTACGATTTCGGGGATAACTTTTACAGAGATTGTCGTATCCAACTCAAAATGAGTGAAAGCACTCAAAACACATGGTTGATGATGCGTGTTGAATATGATAGCGCATTGTTTAACGGTGTTGCAATGTTCGCGGTGCAAAGTCAGATTTTTGCGACAAAAAAAAAAACTGTTAAAACTTTGCGAGTCCTGGTCCGATCTGAACCAAACTTTCTTGGATTGATGATCCTCCAGCCCTGAAGACATCTATATGAAAATATTCAATTTCCAAAAACAGGTCACTGTGGACGAGTTGAGGAAAGAAAGTTAGCGAAAGATTTTTAAAAGGTTGCATGCTGTACGAGATAGGGGGCACCAAAGTTGGCGAACATTGTGATTTTGAACGAATCTCTGATAACTTCGGGATGGAAGGTCCGATTCGATCCAAACTTGCTGTGGTTCATGATCGATAGTTCCTAAAGACGACTATGACAAAACGGTCACGTTCGAAAACAGCACCTCCTTGTGGTAGTAGTACAAGTACATTTATGATGAAAACTTTGTGAAACCTGTTCCGATTTGAACCATCTTCCTTGGATTGATGATAATCCGACACTGAAGACGTCTTTATGTAAATATTCAATTTAGAAAACAGCGCCCCCTGGTTGCAGGAGATAACATTACATTTCACACTTCTTTATGCTGCTATAACAGGGATCGTTGTATCCTGCTAATACGTGATATGTGAGACCACAGACCCGCTCTGACCCTGTCAGCAAAACAAGACCGCCTGACAGGAAGTGGAGCTGCCGAAACAGGAAGTAAAATGTAACTTAAACGTACATTGCCCGATCTCCACAAAACATTATATGTGAGTCAAGGGAACTTCCCTGAACATGTTTATAGACACGCTTATGACCCAACAGGAAGTCAGCCATTTTAAACAGGAAGTGCCCTCTAACTTTACCGTACATTGACCAATTTGTACGGAACTTAATATGTGAGACCAGGGACATATCCTGAACATGCAAAAGATGACCTCCCAACAGAAAGTGTAATGCACTAAACAGGAAGTAAAACATAACTTTGCCTCCACAGCAACGTGTTCTGGGCAGAGTTAGATTATGTTTCTGTGTTTGTTAACTTTTCTTTGTGTTGAACGTGTTGGATTGGAGGAGGAAAGTGGCCAGCCTAAGTACCTTCTACAGGCACATCTTCCTGCAACCCTCTGAGGAACTCACAGGAATCCTGCCAACATTAGCAACTGGATTTCGAGTAACCTGATCAACCACAAGTGGCCACCCACACCTCGTCAACGTCCCAAGATCCAATACTCAGCTTCATTTATCTTCATATGTACCAAGAACAAGCAGACTGTGGAACACACTCCCAGCCTCAGTTTTCCCTGTCATTGCAAACGTGAACACTTTTAAGACTGCAGTCAACAGAGTCCTCTTAAACTCATCTTAGGTTCATTCATTGCATGACTGTATGACTGATGTTAGTCGCATAGTTTTCCTGTATGAGCCACCTTTCATCGTTAAACGATGGTAACACCAGGCTCCTGTTAAACCATATTAAAAAATAATAATAATTTAAAAAAAAAATCCATCCTGGGGCTACACTGTTATATATAGTAGTAGTTGACTCTGGTTGATTTCTTTGATTACACTTTGATTATGTTCACTACAGTCTTGGAAAATACTAAAAAATATACTGGTAAAGAGCCCACTGGGATCATTCTCAGAAACATTACTGTACAAATAAGCAGTTTTTCTTCTGCTTCTTTCATTTCAATTCGCAAAAAGGTGGCTGCGTGTGGATGGAGGGGGAGGTCACCGTTCTGAGAGGGACCTCTTTACCCAGTGTAAATAATAATGGAATGTGAACTCAAATACATCAGTCCACATTAAGTGGGACTTATACAGCTTGGGCACCAGATTAAACAAACAACATACAGTGACTGCATTTACAGGAACGAAATCTACCCATGAATGCACATTCTGTCCATCAAAGAATGAAACTAGACAGCATTTCCTGACTTGCAATTCATTGAGGAGTATGTAGAAGCCAGTCACACATACATCAGGTACAGTTTTAACTGGGAGTTGCACCCAGATAAATGTCAGCAGGGTCCACAGACTAAGAATAAACAAGTGGGCAGGGTTTGAAGGTCTTGGATTGGCCCAGAATTTATGAAGACAAATATTTCCCCTCTGGATCTGTAAGGCGGGGAAAGGTGTGTTTGGAAAGGAGACAGAGGGATGCTTTGTCCCCTTCTCTGACAGGTCAGCTCTCCCAATCTCCCCCATTCCTCTCTCCTTCTCCTGAGATCCCACCGTCGCACTCCCTCATTCCCGGGCTCTCTCCAGGAGCTCATACAGACCTTCTCCCTGGAAAGATGCTATCGCTTCTCTGTCATTCCCTCCTGCTCATCCTCGCTCAACAGGTAACAAGTAGATTTTTTATCATTTATTCTGATGCAACATTCAGACTATGGTTTCCCATAGGAACTCATGGAGATGCAGAATACCTGTTGGTATTCCTGGTAATTATGCGCTGTATTTTAACACTTAAGAAACTTAACAGAAGATTATTATCAGATTTGTAGCATTGGAAATACGACAATAAAAATCCAGTTCTTGTAGTCAAAACTGCTAGGAACCGGTGCTATAAATAACATGGACTAACTGTATAAAGAAGTCGTAGTTAATTAGCCTGAAGATTATGTTATGGTATGAATTTATTCATTTTATTTCATGTATAAACCTTGTAATTTTTAAAAGCCCCTTTGCTCATACTTTATCTATGAAAACATTTTGAATCCAGTGCTTGTGACTTCCAGACAAATAAATAAGTATCTGATTGAGTAAATGACACATGAAAGTAAAAACAACTAATATTTTGTTTAGATGTGTAGAGGAGCAGTCAGAGGTGTTTATAGTCAAAGCTGCCGTAGAGCCATTTTCACACTGTGGAATGAGCTCATTCAGTCAAACTGGCAGAAAGGCTTCAGATTTTTGGCTTAACCCCAGTGACCTTTGGATGTACAGTACTTCACAGCCAGGAGAAGTGGAGCACCAGCAGCACCAAACTTAGACATTCAAATAATTAGATTACATGTCATGCAACTCAGTTGCAACTCGGCAACTGCGGCCCCTTGCTGAGAGGGGGCCTCCTGGAAACACCAACATGTTGTTTTTGTAAATCCATTTTTGGGTGGAAATATTCAGAGGTGGAGTCACCGTTTGTTACTGACTCATTTTTAAAGGTACAGTAAGCAAAATTACAGATTACTCAATATAATAATAAATAATTATATTCATGGCTATTTTATTGTATCAGTTAAAAATAACAAAGGCTTTATTACTATTTCTGTCACTCTTGTGATGCTCTATAAAGTATGAATCATGAAACACTCCTGAAGTAGATACTCTTCACACAGAAAATAGTATCTGAGAATATAGATGAGAAAAGTATGTGCGGTAAAGATTATAGAGTAAAGAAAACTGGTTTTTTGCAGCGCTCCTAAAACTGCCTTTGACCATTACCAAAATGATGCAAATGTTGCTTCTCTACAAACTCTACTACTTCTTATTCTGTACAAACACTGACTAATGTTCGTGATGTTCACCAGCTTTGGTCCCCACTAAAGCGCATTTGTGTGTGTTCAGCTCCTCCAGTGAACTGAGAATGTTTCTGAATTTTATTTGAGTAATCTTCCTTCAATTTGTTCCTGTGTTTTAAACCAATAAAACACCACCAAAGTTGGCACAGCACACACGGGTGCCCTTAGTAAATCACCTGTTTGACAGTTATGCAATTAAGAGCCAAATATATGTTCTTTGTATTTATAGATAGATTTGAAATGTAAATGTAAACATTTTCTTTGTCCAATGTAATAACTATATAAATGTGGACCATTCACACAGTGATAGCATAGCTGAGGAAATCAGATTAAGTGACTTTAGTGATCAGTGTTTTAAATCACTTTTTACCAGCATAAAAAAAGTTAAACCACTGTGAAAGAAAGAACAGATTACTATCCTTTAAAATGTATTTGATCTTATGAGTAAAAGGGCCACATGGCAATGTAATGGTTGGCAACAAGGACACCAGTTTGATTCCTGGATCAACTGAGGGCCTTTCTGTGTGGAGTCTGCATGTTCTCCTTGTGTGCAAATGGGTACAGATTTGTTCTTTGTACATTTCTGGCATCTCCAAGCTTAATATTTTACTAGTGCACGGCTCAACGATGTGCTGGCTCATTTTAGGTATTCCAACTCATTCATTTTCCTTTCATTCTACTCAGAAATGTCCATGCACATTGTTACCTTAAATTTAAAGAACCTATTTATCCAAGTCAGAATAAATCACACATTGAAATTCCAGTTTTAATGTTTTTCAAGCTATGTTATTCAAACACCAGTCAGCATCTCACTTACAGTAACAGGACAGAGCGTAGACACAAAAAGTAGTACACAAAAAATCTAGCCTTGGTCAGAAGTAATATAAATGTTTCAAGGGTTTGTAGTGGGTAATGACACATAGACACGGTTATTTTATGTAAATATACCCAGCTATTGTTTATCTACTCATTATAATGTATACGCATAACAAACTATTTAATGCAGAAAAGGTTCTTGATTTTGATTTATACTTACTAACCCCCATGAATCATTTCTTAGAGTGTGACGGACCATTCTTAAAATGTAGTAGAATGTAGTTTGTGTGCGTGTAGAACTTTCTAGCAGTGTGATTGTCATCAAAGCAGTCGTCATCAAAGCGTTGTTGTCCAAAGCACTTCTTGTATAGCCAATGCTTTGTTTCTCATCATCTGTAACTGATCAGCAGAACCCATATGCTTTGTCGGTTTACAACCTGTTAAGTAGTGTAGTAAGGACTTCTTAATACTTCTTAATATGAATAAAGGACTTCTTATTAAAACCTCTTAAAGACACTCGAGTTGTCCGCCATACTTGTTCTGATCGCCCCTCCCAGAGGGTAGTTTATTGAGTTGTAAGAAGCAACCGGTAAAAATCTGGACAGTGCGTGCCACCAGATCCCCTGATCTCCAGCTGGCTGTCGCATCTAGCCTGCTTTCATGGTGTATTGTGGTGACATCCCATCCCTTTTGATCCTTTCAGCTGCAGAGGAAGAGATGGCACCTTCTGTTAAACGTACACACATAGTCCAAAGCTCTCATTTACTTAACTTGGTGCACATTTATTCTTGCACAATACTTCTGGGCCTGCTCCCATGCCATGCTGTGCTGAAAGCCCATCCTCTCTGCTGTGAAAGAGGGAGAAAGTGCCTCCAATTAAGTGCTCACACACAAACACAAAGCTCTGTCGCACACAGCAAATTTAGCTCAGTGAAGACATTTTACTCAACTTACTGTGTGCTGTTATCCGGTTCCTCGTCATACCATAATTAAAAAACAATCAATAACTAGCACCGCAAGCGGTATTAATGGGTTCGCGTCCACCTCGACACTTGAGCCCTGAGCTTGTCTCTCTTTCATTCACTGTTTGCGGTAGTAGTTATTATCAGCGCCGTCCATGCGGATGTTGGGCTGTGGAAGTGAAGTAATGTTTTACTTCCTGTTTAGTGCATTACATTTTCTGCTGGGAGGACATCGTTTGCATGTTCAGGATAGGTTCTGTTACGTTTTCCTTTAAGGGAAAACACCTGAGAGAGAAAATGGAGGACTCGGATGCAGACAAGACAAGGTAAGTATAAATAACAACGGTTTTACTCCACAGTGGCACAAAGCTCGTATTGTTGTTCCAGAGGAACGACCTCACTCGGGATGTCGAGAGAGGAGTACAGGAGTTCCAGAGGAAGTGGCAACGTGAGGAGAAGCGGCAGCTCCGCTGGCGTGGAGGAGACGAGATGAGAGAAGCAGCAGGAGGAAGTGATTCCGGAAGAGTTGAAATCCACGGGAGCCTCCGTGTCTTCTCGGCGCAGGAGACGTGGCGACCTGGAGAGAACGATCGGTAAGTATAGTTCTTCGGGAAGTCAAGTTTCTAACAGCAAGGTAAGTAACGTCTTTACCGGCTAAGCGAAACAACGAACTAAAGCTGGTGACGAGTGCAGCTCCGCCTTAAGAGTCCTGTTGATCGCTGATCAGAAGCAGTTGGGGTGGAGCTGCGCAGGTGGAGGCAATCACCAGCGTCATCAGGGAAAGGGTCAACCACGTCTCATGCAGGGAGAGAGAGAGAAAGACACGGAGCAGCAGAGAACAACAACAAGATACTGGAATTTGCAAAGTTATAACAGCTTATTTTTCTGTTGCACAGTAATTGACATAGTCTTGAATATTTTCATATAGACCTCTCTAGGGCATCAATCCAAGGAAGGACATTGGACCTCCAGTGCGAAGTTTCGTTTTCTGTTTTTGCAAATCTGAATTTTTCCCAACTTTAGTTCCCCTATCTCGTACGCCATGCAACATTTGATAAAACATTCAATAACTTTCGATCCTCAACTGGTCCACAGTGACCTCACCAAATTTGAAGGTGATAGCACAAAAGCTCCACAACAAGTTTGTTCAAATATCAAATGTAATTCTGTTGTCACCATTGTCACGTTGAAAGCATGAAAAAACAAAGCAACAGGCAGGGCTGAAGCATGACATGAAACAAACAAAATGAACCAACAAAGAGACACAGAAGTACAGAGAATAAATACACCATGGAGGCAGGAACAATCAGACACAGGTGAGACATATCAGACACAGGTACCTGGCCGTGAACCGAATCCACAACATTCTAGTTAAAAGACAACTTGCTTTACCAGTGAGCCACAGTCACTCTAGAAAGAAAACGATGGATGACAGGTGAAATGGTCATGAAAAAATATAACGTTCTACACAAACCTTAGCGGAGTTTAACCTAGTACCTTAAAGCTCACATAGAGTGGTCCTGTTGCACATATGTGTCCAGCCATGGCAAAAGCGTTTCACAAGTCTACTTTGGGACATTTGGAGTTATTTACAGATTCCGAAAGTGTGATTTCTAAGCTTTCCAGCAATGTCAAACACATGTCCAGCTGATTTTTGAAGAAGATGTGGCCATTTGAATGTAGGCACTCCTCAAACTGCTTTAGGGAGAAATTGAGCCTGAAAGATTTCGACCTTCTTGAGGAGCCAGGCCAATAGCTGCTCATTTGCATCACATTAACATGGTCACAACCCCCCACCCAGTGAGTTATGGAGGTCTATGTACATACATTAACTTGTTTTTATGCTCAAAAACCACCTAGTTGCTGTAAACGAGCCGATAGAAATCTGTCTTTTTCTCTCTCTCGTCAGCCGCGATATTTCAGACATAAATCTGAAATATGAGCAGCTCCCCCCTCTGGAGCGGTGGATGCACTGCTACTCATTATCAAAACATTGTTTTAACAGTGTTTAAAAATAGCTTTGCCACGACTCCCCGCCACAGTCCCTTTGACGACCTTTGACCCAGAGTCAGACCCAGAGGCAGAAGACACTGCCGCTCGTGAAACACCAACGGACGTTATTCTTCTTCTGCGGTTCAATGTACGCAACTGGATGTGCCCGGACTAGTGCGGGGGCAGGAGGATCTGCTGTTCAGGAGAACCACTGTTTACGTAACCGGACCGGGTTTTTTCAGAGATCTCGCTGAGCCCGAGATAACAATAAAACACAGCGTTCTCAGCAATGGCTGAACTGTTTGTTTAGAATCTTCAGGGCTTCTTAAACAAGGTAATGATGCAGATACACACTAAAAAACACATATACACTAATTGGAACTTCCGGTCGACGTCCGCTTTAACTTTAAACCGTGGGTCAGTTCTCCTCACGTCTTATCACGACTTCGTTCTTGACAGAACGAACTGGCCAGTATGGACGCAGCGGAGGCTGGCCCAGTTCGTGGAGCCCTTCGTGCACAGGGACAGAAGTTAGCTGCCCAGCAGGAGCGGCTCGCCTCTTTGTGCACGGCGTTGCAAGATCTGGGGGCACGCCAGGACTCGACGATGGAAACTCTGGGGTCCCAGTTTCACCAGCTTCTTTACCACCAGCCACGGGAGGCGTCGGACGAGGAGCCGTCGCATCGAGCCCCACGTCCAGCGCCACACGCCAGCGCCGCTACTTCCTGCTTGCCACTCTCACGTCCCGAGCGCTTCTCTGGGGTGCGAACTCCACTTCGATCTTCAGCCCTCTGCCTTCCCCACTGACCGGTCCAAGATAGCCTACGTGATCTCCCACCTCACAGGGCGAGCTGAGTCATGGGCAACAGTGGAGTGGAGGTGCCGCTCGCCAACCTGCTCCTCACTTGCCCCCTTCACTCGGGCGTTTGAGAACATTTTTCAACACACCACGCCAGGCAGAGAAGCCGCCGGTTCACTCCTAAAGCTCAGACAAGGTGAGCGCAGTTTCAGACTATGCCATAGACTTTCGTACCCTCGGGGCAGAGAGCCAGTGGAATGCCGCAGCCCTGACGGACACCTTTTTCCAGGGGCTGTCTGACGCGGTCAACTCATCTCTGCCAACCTCCCGGAGGATCTCGACTCGCATCGCTCTGGCTGTGAGAGTCGACAAGCACCTCAGGGAGTACAGCCAGGAGCCCGGACGCCATCGGGCTCGCTCGTCGCCGCACCAGGAGTGGAGGAGCGGCTCAAGGGACCGGTCCAGGCTCTTTCGCCCAGCGGTGGCCAACTCGCCTCTTTCTCCGCTTCCACAGTTGGAACAAATGCAGCTGGGACGAACCCGCCTCTCTGCCGAGGACCGTCTCCGCGGACAGCATGAGGGGAGGTGTTTTTGCTGTGGCAGTTGGGACTTGTGATGAGTCCCTGGTTCTCTGTCACTGGTTCTGTTCATTACTTTTATGGACAGAATTTCTAGGTGCAGCCAGGGGCCGGAGGGGGTCCGGCTCGAGAGCAACTGAATTTCATCTCTGCTCTTTGCAGATGATGTGGTCTTGATGGCTCCTACGAGCCAGGAACTCCAGAATGCACTGGGGCGGATTGCAGCCGAGTGCGAAGCAGCTGGGATGAGAATCAGCACCTCCCGGATCCCAAGATCCCGGATACAAGCAGCTGAAATGAGTTTTCTCCGCAGGGTTGCGGAGCGCTCCCTTAGAGATAGGGTGAGGAGCTCTGTCACCCTGGAGGAGCTCGGAGTAGAACCGCTGCTCCTCCACATCCAAAGGAGCCAGCTGAGGTGGCTGTATCGGATGCCCCCTGTATGCCTCTGGGAACGCCTTGGGGCCCTCCCTGAAGAGCTGGAGGAAGTGTCCTGCGAGAGGGAGGTCTGGGCGTCCCTTCTCAGACTGCTGCCCCGCGACCCGGCCCCGGATAAGCTGTAGAAGATGGATGGATTGATGGATGGATGGATGGATGGATGGATGGATGGATCAGAGCACTTTGATGACAAAAAAGGCAGCATCATCAAATTCTACAGGGCCCAAAAATCTTGCTCTTTAGATCAGAGGAAATGTTTTGTTTGTTGGCAGTAACCAACAAAAGTAATCAGATATGTGATTCTGATCTATTTTTTCCATGGAAATTACAGTTAAAATGCAAAAATAAAAAGTAGTAACAGTTATTAATCACATTGCAATCACAATATCTGTGAAATATATAATACTGTGCAGGTCTAACTTTGAGAGTCCCTTTCTTTTTCCTTACCCAGTGCTTCAGCAGGGCTCAGAACAATGGGCAGCTGCCAGCTCCTCGAGCCAGACAGTCCACGGCTGAGAAACATCAGTTCTGCCAGTGGCCTTGCAAGTGTCGTCAAAGACCTCAGTGCGCCCCAGGGGTCAGCGCTGTGCTGGATGGATGTGGCTGCTGTAAGAGCTGTGCCAGGCAGATTGGAGAGCCATGCAATGAGAGGGACGTTTGTGACCCACACAAGGGCATGTACTGTGACTTTTCAGCAGACCAGCCACGATATGAGGTCGGAGTGTGTGCATGTGAGTGGCTCTAATTTTCTTTATGCAGCTCATGTTTGATATTAAAATTTGACTGAATCAAAAGTTTAAGAAGTGGTCCAGAGGAACAGCAGCAGTTTTAATGAAGGCGGTATTCATCTGTCTCAGAAAATAAAAAATACTTTGAGTTTTGGTATAGTGGCATCAAAATATCTATGGAAAATGATCAGCTGTGTTTGTAAAGTAAAACCTAATCATTTATGCAGTGTTGGATGTGTGAGACTCATCATAAGTCAATAATGTGTAAGCATGAAGAGATGGTCTTCTGCACTTGGTGTTCATTTTCTGTAGAGATCTGGAAGGAAAAAAAGTTTTCAGATAAGTCTCTTAAAAAAAACAAAAACAAAAAAAAAACTGTCTAGGACTCTCAAATTTATTAATAATGTTCCACTATGCTAGTTGTCACTATAAAGTTACATTACTCCACAGTTCATCACACCTGAAGCTTATTGATGCTAGTAGTGTCATTTTTCATCCATACAGTTTTGTAACAACATCTCTTTTAAACATTGGTGATGAAATGTGATGAAAAATGACACTGATGTGTAAAGACCTAATGTTAAGATTGAATTTAAATTAAACTCTGCCATGCTCATGCTAAACTCCTGAAGACCATTGTGGTTTTATAATGCATTACTTATGGCTGGGGGTGGAGTGGGACAGAAAATCACAACAAGCTGCTAAGGAGTTGTGCTTTGAAGTGCACACAGATTCATGCATTCATCTCCTATGATCTTAATTTATTCATATTTATTTAATGAATATAAACGTATCATAAAACTTAGCATTTGTATGTAATCTGTATCTGTTAAAAAAGCTCTGAAGGGACCGTTCTTATTACACATTACACAGTAGTGAACACAAACAAACCACACACAGAGCAGTGTGCACCATACATATCTGCCTGGGATGTACAGTATGCTCAATGGGAGTTTGTTACCTTGTTCAGGGTCACCTCAGCCCAACTGTTTGTCCTAATGACAGCATCAGGGCCTAGTATGGCATTAATTATAGTATATTACGTTTACCAACACTGAATATAAAATCATCTGTAAAAACTAGAAAAGTGTCTTAGGCTGGTTCTCAGTGCATGGAGAACTCACACTGCAGTCAAAGCGGACTACATGTCATTACCTCTTTAAACACCTAAACTATCAATTGAAGTTTCTTTTTTCACAGTGTGTCACAGTAACTTCCTTCTTCACAGACATGATGGCAGTGGGCTGTGACCTGAATGGGGTCCACTATGAAAATGGAGAAGCTTTCCAGCCCAGCCCCCTCTATAATTGCACATGTATTGCCGGTGCCATTGGCTGCACCCCAGCTTTCATTCAGAAGCCTGCTGGTCTCTTAGGATCCGCCCCACTGATGGGCAGCAGGCCAGCTGGCCTCCGCAGTAAACAGAGCCCAAAGAAGAAGCAGCTGCAGGACACCATCTACATGTCAGGTGTGTGTTAGTAAATGTGTGAAGAAGGGCCAGTCTGTCTGGTCCTGGGGTGGAGTAGCTCAGTGGTTAAGACCGGTACTCCCATGTGCAGGAGACATCATGGTCACAAGTTAAACTCCACCCCTTTGGATAAAAGCAACCTACCTGCAAACATACAGTCCTGATGATTTATTTTTAAGTGCCTGAAGGGGAAGACAACATCTTGCTAGTCATTCAGTCAGTCAGTCATGATTTATGCTGATATATACAATAATGGCAAACAATATTGTGAGCCATGATTATTTTGGTCAGATACTAATTGAGATGTTGTGTGCGTGTGTGTATGCTCTGCTTGGCAGTGTGGTAGCAAACAGACTGCTTGTGTGAGTGGGGTGTTGAATCGTTGCCCTTCAACTGTAACACTGACAGCTTACAGGAATCCTCCTTTAGCCTGGAAGAAGAACTGTCTGGTGCAGACTACGCCGTGGTCTTCCTGCTCCAAGTCCTGCGGCCTGGGAATCTCTGTGCGCGTCAACAACGACAACAGCAAATGCGAGATGAGGAAAGACCGTCGCCTGTGCATGTTGAGACCATGTGAGAAGAGTGTGCTCAAGGGCAATAAGGTGACAAGTATATTTCATTATTTATTTACAGCTGCGTTTAGAGATGTCTGCATATGGTTTACTTCTTGTTTGTTGCAAATGTTTGCATTCAGCTACCTCCTGCTTCAGCATTGTGTTAAGTGAGGGGACAGAGCATTTTTCTCAGCAATAAACAGTAGAAATGGGTTTATAAGAGACTCATGTCACTGAGCAAACACATTAGAACAGTGATTATCTGTGTTACAGGCTGCAGCACACCTCTAGTATAAGCCTACCAGGGATCACAAAAATATACAAATCAAAACATTTATTACATTTTTATTTTTTAATAAAATACATTTGTAAATTATATATGATTCATTTTAATTACAATCATTTGGATGGATTATAAGGAACAATGTACACAAAGTTTGCTGATCTGAAAATTAACTCCTTTCCAAGGCAATGGGTCCTATATATTTATTTCCAGTAAACTAAACAACTGTAAAAAAAATATATATATTACAGTTGACCTATACAGAGCCTTAACTCAAAATAACTGACTGTTGAAATAATATATATGTACATTATATAGTATGATATAATTTAAGGTTTTGTATGGCCACAGAAGATTCTGTGCAGTGTGTTGACGGAAGCAGCTAATCACTCTTTTTCAGTGAACATCCCTGTTTCAAAGGGCAAGAGAATAAATAACTAACACAATGAAAGTAAGACATATATGGATCAATGTAAACAAGGATGATCATTTTTCTATCACAATTGCATTGTGCAATCAGTTGTAAGATCATGATGAAGTTTAAGCCAAAAATGTATCTATTCCAGCTTGAACTAAAGGATTTCACTGATTGCAGCTTTCAGGGTAAGCATGTTTTTGTGTACGTTTTACAAGGTGCTAAGAACTGTCTATTTACCTCTAGATGCCAAAGGGAAAGACATGCCGGCCGAAGTTCCAAGCAAAAAAAGCAGAGAAGCTGACTCTCTCTGGCTGCACAAGTACCAAAAAGTTTAAGCCCACATACTGCGGAGTGTGTACAGACAAGCGCTGCTGTGTTCCCAACAAATCACACATGATCAAAGTTGAATTCACTTGCAAGGGAGGCACCAAAACACAGTGGAAGATGCAATGGGTGACATCCTGTGTGTGTCAGAGGAAGTGCAACAATCCAGAGGACATGTTCTCTGACCTGCAGTTACTCTAATGGAGAAGCCCAGAGACAGTGGGTGGACTAAGAACTGGAAAATACAACGTCTTCGGTCATTAAGTTCTTCCCAAAAAGACTGAAGGCTGAAACTGAAACTATGAACTTTTACATTTCATTATGAAAGATCTTTGTTTTTTTTATGATATGATTTTTATGACCCCTGTCTTCATACGTGCATACTGTATGTGCAATAATAAAATGCACTATGGCCAGTGGAGTAGCTGTGACAGCAGTTCTAACTCATAACCTCATGATGCAATTGCCGGGACCCTAATATGAGTTTGACTTTTTTTCAGAAAAATATTTAATCAGTCCAAGAAATAGACAATTAGGATTTATAACTTATAAAGGTGTTCACAAAAGACCTGGTTGTGTGAAGTCATTTTTGAAAAAGACACGGCATATTTACAACAGAGATGACGAATGAGGTTTTAAAGGGGTCTCATACACATGCATGTTGAGCCTATTTGCATCAAAGATTCATATTGAAAGCTACGAAAATTCATGCACAGTGTTTTCATATGCTTTCGCACGTAATTTTCGCCACGGAGCTGTGGTCATGTGACGATGCAGTTTAACCCCTAACCCTGTCCCTTTCCCTAACCCTATGTTAAGAAGGCGATTACACTGCTCGGACCCAAATGCAAGAGACCAGAGGCAAGATGAAATGTTCAATAGTTGTTTATTGTTCCTCTTGAAAAAACAGACAAAATATCACAAACACTTTGTCTTCAAAGTAGAAAATAAAACAAAACTTAGCACTTGGGCTAACTACTTGTATTGGGGAAGTACATACTTGAGAAGTACGAATGGAGTACATACTTGCCAAGTACAGAAGTACATGATCATGATCTCTTCAATTGGAACAGCAGTGTACTTCCTTGTTCTACTGTTTGAATGGCGGGTGGCGCGAAGCACTTAAGCCTCATTAACGCCACCTACAGTGTTGATGAATGAACATATAAAATTATTTTAATAAATGCATATATATTGTTATTTTCACATTTTAAATATTAACTTAATGTATTAATTCATTTTTATTAAAATATACAGTACCATGTGGAAAATAGATACATTAGAGCAGTGTAGAGTAATATATGGCTTTACCAAGTACGCTCAAGTCACCACCCGATGCATACTTGGTAAAATGGGCGGAGCGAGAACACTTCCGGGTATGAGAACCGTACTCGCTGCTCGCGTTCTTGAGAATTGGAACAGAACTTGGACTGAGGCTGAAGACGTTTTCACAAGTACGGGAGTACGCAAGTACGGACAAGTACGCACATATTGGATATTGAGAAACGGCCAAGGTTTTCTCTGATAGCATAAACGACGCACTGAGAGATGACTGAGAGACTGAGAACACTATATAGAGGAAGAGGAAATCAAGGGCACTACTGTTACTGACGATCACTAGGTGAAGTGCATGAGGGAATTAGGGGAGGTGTGTCAAGACAGATGAAACCGCCACCTTCATTAGAGCCAACCCTCAAAGATGAACCTGCCGAGCAGCTGACCAGACCCGGCAGCAGCGTCTCACCATGGCATGAGCGGACGGCACCATAACCTCCTTCTCAGTTTCAGGGACCATAAACGTAAGCGCACTGAGTAGGAGACAGAGGCAGAGGTCGGTAAAGAATTGTGTACATATCAATACTCAAATTAAATGCTCACTCCAGATCGTGGGGTTCTGTGACACCAGGCACCGCAGGATGGGCTCAAGATCCTGGCTTAGCCTCTCTGTCTGCCTGTTGGAATGGGGGTGGTAGCCCAAAGTGAGACTGGCAGTGGCCTCCAGCAGGTCACAGAACTCTTTCCAGACTCTTTCCACTTGATGTGAACTGTGGCCCCCGGTCGCAGACTACGTCCCGGGAGAAACCACGAAGCTGGACCACCAGCTTGGCTGTCTCATTGACCGATGGTAGTTTCGTCAGAGGAACCAAGTGGACCATTTTGGAGAATCGGTCGACAAGCATGAGGACCGTGGTGTTGCCCCTGGAGACGTGCGGGCCGGTGACGAAGTCTAGCTGGATGTCACTCCATGGTCGGCTGGGCACTGGAAGGGGCTGTAGGAGTCCCTGCTGGGGTCAGGTAGAGGTCTTATTGCTACTGCCACATACTCCTTCACGTCGTGGTGCAGAGAAGGCCACCAGAACCTCTGGTGGACGATGTAGCTGGGTCGCTTGTCTCTGTGATGACAAGTGTGAAAGAAATTCTTGAGTTATCAGTGTTGAGTAAATCATGTCTTTACTGCATGCTTGGAGGAGAGACTCTGTCACCGAGATGGTCAATAATGCAGGGGTTGGGGCTGCCGCTGACGGTGGTGCGGCAGGGGATGGGGCTGCAGCTGACGGGGGTGCGGCAGGGGATGGGGCTGCGGCAGGGGATGGGGCTGCAGCTGACGGGGGTGCGGCAGGGGATGGGGCTGCGGCAGGGGATGGGGCTGCAGCTGACGGGGGTGCGGCAGGGGATGGGGCTGAGGCTGGCGGTGGTTCGGCAGGGGATGGGGCTGAGGCTGACGGTGGTGTCCGGCAGAGGATGGGGCTGCGGCTGATGGGGGTGCGGCAGGGGATAAGGCTGCAGGGGATGAGGCTGCAGCTGATGGTGGTGCAGCAGGTGATGGGGCTGCAGCTGACGGGGTGCTGCAGGGGATGGGTCTGCAGCTGACGGTGGGGTGGCAGAGGATGGGGCTGAGGCTAACGGGGGTACTGCAGAGGATGGGTCTGAGGCTGACGGGGGTGCTGCAGAGGATGGGGCTGCGGCTGACGGGGGTGCGGCAGGGGATGAGGCTGCAGCTGATGGTGGTGCAGCAGGTGATGGGGCTGCAGGGGATGAGGCTGCAGCTGATGGGGATGATGGAGCAACCACTGAAGCTTTTACCTGCTTTTTACCCTCCCAGTGTGGCAGTTGTAGTGTGTAAGCTATGTAGAGCTTCATATCATCACAGTTAATTTTGGGGAAGACTGCCCCTTTGTCATCCACAAGATCAACACTTTTCCCCTGGATTGCCACAATTTGGTATGGTCCCAAAAAATTGGCATCCAACTTCCCCCCTTTCCTCTGTTGGCTCCTAATAATTTGTCTCCAAACTTTGTCCCCGACTTTAAAGACACGTGTTTTTCCACTAGAATGAATGAATGAATGAATGAATGAATGAATGAATGAATGAATGAATAAATTAATTAATTAATTATTGACAATCACAGTTGTGTTTGTTTGTTTATTCCAAGCCCTCTTTAAATATTCCTGCAGGGCAGTCGCTCTGCATCATCAAGTTCCAGGACCTCTTCCTGTCTCTTGATGTCCTGTGACAGGTCCTCCCTGAGCCATCACATCCTCCACAGTCAGTGGCGGCTCCTGAAGAAAATTTCAGGGGGGGCAATTTTTTCTGATAATGTTCAAGGTGACCCATTCAATAGGTGCATAAAGCAAGACAGTATCAATTTGTTGTTAGATGAATAACAGTCCTACTTGTGTCCACTAGATGGCAACTTGATAAACAAATATTATTTACATGAATTTAATGTATGATGTAAAATATCTAAACAGGACACAAGATGTGTCCAGCAACCACATAAAGACAGGGCCAGCATATTAAGTCAAGTATTTATTAACTGACCAAGGTTCAGAGCTTTCACAACCTTTACCAGATACATACAGACAAGATAGTGCAGTCAAATTATTCATTAAGTGTAAAGGAAAGTGCAGATCATTTGATCTTGAGATATGTTACTAAAGGCATCTTACAATACTCTCTTACACAAAACAGTCTTATTGTCTGATTTGCCTAAGTTTAGCCTGCAGTTAAACCCTGAGTGATATAAACATCAACTATGTTAGCAAACAAGCTAACGATCGTCACTTCAAATGACTGCTGTCCGCTGCTACGAGCCATAAACAGCTAACACGTATGAAAACGTGAACTCCGTGGCACTGGTAAAACTACGTGTACTTATCAGTTCGTGCTGGGACCGAACAAACCAGCACAATCCTCTGTGTATTTTTAAAACAGTGAGCTTCGCTCAGAGCGGCGCTATCAGAGAAACGAACAACTTATCGGGAGACATGAAGAGAAGAGAAGAGAAGAGAAGAGAAGAGAAGAGAAGAGAAGAGAAGAGAAGAGAAGAGAAGATATCCCCTCCTCTCTTTGCTCAGTTTACGTATGACACAAGCACATTAGTGCATGCACATAAATCCTCATAGAAAATGCATTGGAGGGTATGTTTTTCGAAAAAAAACTTTAACATGAGAGTCAAGGGCAGAATTTTCGGGCGACTGTCCACGTCAATCAAAAGAGGCGGACCCATAAAACATGACTCGAATCTGACGATTCTGATTGGATAATGACAGATAATTATGTCTAGAACACTGATAATAACTACCTTTGCTGGCAGAGAGACGACTGAAAGAAATGTTAGTACTGCTTGGGGAAAAAAATTCTCTCTCTCTTCCTGTCCACAGTGCTGCCAAGCTTTGAACAAACACATTTGCTGTTTGTTTTAAACACTTACATAAATCTCCGTATTATTACTACGTCTTGATAGACAACAAACAAACCTCGTAGTGTTCAGGTGTGTTGGATACCGGGCCTCTCTCCCAAACATCATGAACTAGGGAGAGTATTTTGTGGTCATTTGCTTTTTGGTTCTCAAACCAAACATCACCGCATCTAGATAGTCATCCCACTTATCTGGATACACGCCAACTACTTTGCTCAGGGCTCTGAGAATAAAGGACATTTCAAAATATTGATACATGTGATTAGAATCATATTTCCAAATGGTATTACTCCATACGACATTTATTATTATTATTATTATTATTAATAATAATAATAATAATAATAATAATAAATTGTATTTGAATTGTTTTCTAATATCTCAAAGACACTTTACAATACATGATAAAAGCAGTAAAAACAGCATCAAATAAGAAAAACACTAAAAACAGACTAAACTAAACATTAAAAGCAATTTTAAAAAGGTGAGTTTTTGTCATTGATTTAAAAGTTGAGAGGTCGGTGGAGTCACGGATTTGTGCGGGGAGAGAGTTCCAGAGGGAGGGGGCATGGTCCTGGGTGGTGGAGACAGGAGGTTTGCGTTAGATGACCGGAGGCTACGGGATGGGTTGTGGCGGTGGGGCAGGTTAGTGAGGTAGGAAGGGGCCTGGTTATGGAGGGCTTTGTATGTGAGGAGGATGATTTTGAATTGTATTCGTTGTGGGACCGGGAGCCAATGGAGGTTCTGGAGGACAGGGGTAATGTGGTCATGGGAGCGGGTGTGGGTGAGCAGACAAGCAGCAGAGTTCTGGATGTACTGGAGTTTATTTAAGGTTTTGGATGGTGTGCCATAGAGGATGCTGTTGCAGTAATCAAGTCTGGAGGTGATGAAGGCGTGGATGAGGGTTTCAGCAGCAGAGAAAGAGAGTGATGGGCGGAGTCGGGCGATGTTTTTGAGGTGAAAAAAGGCAGTTCTGGTGATTTGTTTTATGTGGTGTTCGAAGGAGAGGTTATTGTCAAAGATGACTCTGAGGTTGCGACTGTGAGGGGATGGAGACAGGGTGGAGTTGTTGACAGTGAGGGAGAAGCTGGGAATGGTTTTTGTGACGGATTTGGGACCGATGATGATCATGTCTGTTTTGTCACAGCAGTTTGAGGAAGTTGGTGTGCATCCAGGATTTAATGTCAGTGAAGCAGTTGGAGAGAGTGGAGTGAGTGGCAGAGGTGATGGATTTGGTGGAGATGTAGAGCTGGACATCATCGGCATAACAGTGGAAGTTAAGACCATGGTGGCGGATGATGTTGCCAAGGGGAAGATTTAGGTGGAAATGCACACTTTAAAAGTCATATAAACAAATGCATTAAATGACAACTATTAAATCTTTGTGTATTATAACAAAGGATTCACCTCTGAATTGTGAAATTGTGGACTGGAAGCAGGACTCAGCTGCAGAGAAGGTTCAGTTGATAAGAATCTTTTATTTATAGCCAAAGTTCCCCTGATCAGAGCAATAAAGCAAGATACTATGAAAATTAACTAAAAGCAAATCGTGTGATCAGGGATTATGAAAAGTTTAAACAAAAATCACTCCATGGGGAGGCAAACAAACTGCTATGAAAAGGTTAACAAAAATGCTCTGAAAAACTGGTAAGGAAATTAAACATACAAAAATCAAATTCAGTCAGTGCATTTTTTCAAAACTTTTATTTAAAATCAAGCACAAGTCTTGTAACATTTGCAAACATTTTTCGCAGTTTGGATGAACAAACCTTTATAGGAATATATTCAGCAGGCTTTTTTAAGGACACCCCGCCAGCCAGGCATGATGTACATTGTGAAACCTGATGATGACATGTTGTGTAAAAGTCAAAGGCAACTTATCAATGAACACATGTAATGTAAATACCAGGGTAAAGATTTTTTTTCTCATCATAAAATAATTATATATGGTTTGGACATATTGTGGACTTACCCACTTTCTACTGGCCAGTAGAACCTTTTAGAGATGCTCTCTCGGGTTCTGGTCTGGCCTGTGTGTGAAGAAAATATTTGAATATAGTACTGGCTTCATCGGCACCACAGACCACTTTAGTCTTGATGGTTCTGGTTGTGCCTTTATATCGCCAGTAGTATAGCTCTCCTCCTAAATGGAAGTAATAAACAGTTGGATTTTCAAGATATGATATACATTACATCTATAGACCATTGAGACCAAGAGATTTTTTCTTGAAATAATAATGCTACTATCACAGCTCTCTAAAGGCCACATTATACTTCTCCGACTGCGTAATGCATTATCCAACTGCGTAACCACGGAGACCCCTCGAGCCTTCATAGTTCTCCGTCGTGGTGACGGCTATGCACTGCAATTTACCGCCCTATCAGTAGGGGTCGCTACGCAAGGTTGTTGTGCTTTTAGCTAAAGTGAGCAATGGCGTCCGAGAGAGAAAGACTGTTGTTGTTGAAACATTGGCTGTTTCTCACTTTTCTGTGTCACGGAACGCAGTTTTAAGATAATTTGTGATGAGAAATTATTAGAGTCTTAACATGTGGTTTGTGTATTAAGATATTACGTATTTATAGTTTGGCAGCGACGTTGTCGGCGGTTATCAGCCTCTGTGGACGCTCGGCGCGCACTGTGAGCCGGCACAGAGCAGCGTTAGCTCGGCCTGTCCTGAGGACCAATCGCAGCCCTTGCCGTCTCCGTTGTCCCTTGACGGAGTGACGGACACTTAAAAAAAATATTAATATATAAAAAAAATATATAATATTAAAAAATATTTTGTGCAGTCGACGACGCAGGGGCTCTCCGACAGGCTCTGCATAGACGCAGAGGGCTCTGCGTAACCTACGTAGAGCACTTAACGCAGGAGTATAAATTGGGCTCAACACATTATAGAACCAGCGAGAAGTATTGAATATACTAAGTAGCTAAAATTAGGTACTTGTACTTTCCATTCGACAACTTGGTTACGTTTTAGATTTTACATACAACATAATCATGATCCAATAAGTTGCATTGCATTATTACAAGATTAAAGCACTAAATGCTTTAAGAACTTAGTTATAATGAAGTGGGTAGTTTAACAGCGTGTTATTAATATTGTAGGAGCCATCGTTTTAAAAAGTGTTAAAAATGAGTCCCATCATGGCCAAAACAGAGAGGCTGAGGTCGAGCTTCTTACCTCAGGCCATCAGGATGCTGAACTCTCAACCACCCACATGAATACAGCACACACACACAACACACAAATCATCATCGCTGCTATATTGGATATTGAACATATTGAACATTGTGTCACGATCCACATTTCATGGCGTCTGTTTTTATTGTTGTTTTGCCTGCTGCTCTCTGTTCTTCTCTCTGTGTTCACCCTGCAGGGGGCGTGGTTGACCCAGTTCCCATATGACGCCAGAGATGACGTCCACCTGCGCAGTTCCTGCCCAGCTGCGCCTGATCAGCAATCATACGGGCATATAAGGCGGGACTTCGCGTCTCTCTGGTGTCAGTTCCACGTTTTCGCTTAGCTGGTAAATGCTTTCCTACTACGCTATTAGAATTCCTGACGTTTCCAGTACTCACCTCAATCTCCGTATTCAGGTCTCCACGTCTCCTGCCGAGAGAAGAACACCGAGTCTCCGCGGATTTCCTACCACTCCTGGAATCGCCTACTCCTGTTCTTCTCTACCGCATTCGTCTCTTCCACCACGACGACGCGGCTTCACCTCTCCTCAACCTTCATGGATCGCCAAACCCTCCTCGCTGTACACCTCGAGTGAGTCCGTTCCGTGGGAACGTGAGAAAACGAACTGTGTTTGCCACGAAGGAGTCGCTGAGGATCTGGTCTGCTGCTGTTTCACTCTCTCTTATACTGTCACATTCTACACCCTCTCTAGCGCGTGTATTTGTGTTTATATATATATATATATATATTTATGATTTTCGTTTTTAATAAATATTATTATTATATATATATACTCACCTGTGTCCTGCTCTGCATTCGGGTCCAACTCCCTAAGATCTAGGTTTTCCCTTTAAAGGGAAAACGTAACAGTTGGAACTGACCAACTATGGACCCGGCAGACAGGGACTTGATACACCAGGCGTTAGCTTCTCACGGCGAGGCCATACGCAGACACGAGGGCCTGCTAAGAGACGTAGCCAACGCCGTTTGTGAGCTAACCGCTAGCATTCAGCCGCTGCTAACTTCCGGGTTACCTGTTCCACTGCCTGCTCCTTCTCCACCAGTTACCCCTACGTTAGCCCCCGTGCTAGCTTCCCGCGAACCATTTGTTCCTACCCCCGAACGATTTTCGGGGGAACTTAATAAATGTGCGAGTTTCCTGTTTCAATGCTCACTTGTTTTTGACCTACAACCTAGCACTTACCCTACAAGTCATGCTAGAATCGCGTTTGTAGTAAACCTGCTAACTGGTAGAGCCGCTCAGTGGGCCACGGCCTTCCTTAGAGATGATCACCACCGCTCCATCTCATATACTACGTTTTCTACGGAGTTAAACCGGGTTTTCGACCAAGCGTTTCATAATAGTGACATTTCAAACCAACTACTTTCATTGAAACAAGGTAACTCATCTGCCGCTGATTTTGCCGTCAGTTTTCGCATACTGGCATCTGAGAGTGGGTGGAATGACGCGGCTTTAAGGGCCATTTTCTTACGTGGGCTTACAGACGAACTACGGGACGAATTAGCTACTCGCGATATAGCACCCCATCTTGAAGTGTTAATCGAACTAGCTATTCGCATTGACTGTAGGCTCCGTGAAAGACGAATGGATAGACGACGTCACTCTACTGTTCGTACCCCAGATACCCCACATTCTTCCGTCTCTTCTTCTCTGCCTTTCCCTTCTGCTAACGTGGTTAGCCTTCCTGAACCCATGCAGCTGGGGTGAACACGTTTATCGCCCACGGAGAGAAGACGACGGTTACAGTCTGGAGCCTGCCTATACTGCGGACAGGCTGGTCACGTCATGTCGTACTGTCCACATCGCCCAAAAGCCTGAGCTCACCAGCGCACGCAGGAGTGCTGGTGAGCAGGACCATCTCCTGTCCTGCACCTACCCGGGTCTCCCTGAAGGCTCAACTTCGCTGGAACCAGGACTGTTTTTCCACCACATGCCTGGTGGATTCCGGAGCCGACGAAAGCTTCATCGACACGCATCTGGCAGAACAGGCTGGCATCCCTACGATCTCCCTGCCGCAACCCAAGATCATCTCGGACCTCAACGGAAATCGGCTGGCTGAAGTGACTCTTCGCACCATTCCCCTCACCTTGGTCTTGTCTGGGAACCACGTCGAGGAGATCCAGTTGTTCCTCATTCCGGCTTCCTCCGCGTCAGTGATCCTGGGTCTTCCGTGGCTGTCCCTTCACAACCCCTCCTTCGACTGGTCCTCGGGTCGGTTGTCCAGCTGGAGTATCCCGTGCCATTCCCGCTGCCTCAGATCTGCTCAACCTTCGCCACAGAGAACGGCCGACGTCCCACCAGTGCCTCCCGACCTCTCCGGCGTCCCAGAGAGTTATCACGACCTGGCTGAGGCATTCTCCAAAGATCGGGCCCTCTCGTTACCCCCTCATCGTCCATACGACTGCGCCATTGATCTCCTTCCTGGCGCCACTCTTCCTTCCAGAAGACTCTACAACCTCTCCCGCTCCGAACATCAAAGCATGAATGACTATATCAACCAGTCGTTGTCTACCGGTCTCATTCGCCCCTCATCTTCTCCTATAGGGGCAGGATTTTTCTTCGTTGAGAAGAAGGACGGATCCCTTCGTCCATGCATTGACTATCGTGGGTTAAATGATATAACGGTGAAGAATCGTTACGCCCTTCCTCTTCTAGACGCTGCTTTTAACCCCCTCAGTAAGGCCAGAATATTCTCCAAGCTCGACTTGCGAAATGCTTATCACCTGGTTCGCATCAGAGAGGGGGACGAGTGGAAAACGGCGTTTAACACTCCCATGGGACATTTCGAATATCTAGTCATGCCCTTTGGCCTCACTAACGCTCCTGCAGTATTCCAACACCTGGCTAATGACATTTTGCGCGACATGCTGGACAAATTCCTCTTCGTATATCTGGACGACATCCTGATATTTTCTGAGACTGAAGAGGAACACGTCCAGCATGTCCGACTAGTTTTACAGAGACTCTTAGAAAACAAGCTGTTTGTGAAGGCCGAGAAGTGCATGTTTCACACACGATCTGTTCCATTTCTTGGATTTATTGTTGAGCAAGGCAGTCTTGCACCAGATCCTAATAAGATCTCTGCAGTCAAGGACTGGCCGACACCCACCACCCGGAAGCAACTACAACGCTTCTTGGGGTTTTCTAATTTCTACAGAAGATTCATTAAGAATTACAGTCGTATTGCTGAACCTCTTACCAGACTTACCTCTCCCAAACAGGCGTTCCTGTGGTCCAATGATGCCGAGACTGCTTTCATCCGCCTCAAGGAGATGTTTACCTCAGCCCCTATCCTCTCCCACCCGGATCCTGAGCTCCAGTTCGTGGTCGAGGTCGACGCTTCTGACACCGGGGTAGGGGCGGTCCTCTCCCAGCGAGACCACAACGACCAGAAACTCCACCCCTGCGCCTTCTTCAGTCGCCGGTTATCCCCTGCGGAGAAGAATTACGATGTCGGAAATAAGGAACTCCTGGCCGTGGTCTTGGCACTACAAGAGTGGCGACACTGGCTGGAGGGGACCGCCCAACCTTTCATAGTATGGACCGACCACAAGAACTTGGCCTACCTCCAGAACGCCCGTCGCCTGAACTCTCGCCAAGCTCGTTGGGCTCTGTTCCTAGGCCGCTTCAAGTTCTCATTGACTTTCCGCCCTGGTTCCCGGAATGTGAAGCCTGATGCACTTTCTCGACTCTACTCACCAGACCCTCCGGAGCTGGAACCAGGGACCATCCTGCCGCCGTCTTGCATTCTGGGCGCTGCTACATGGCCGGTGGAAACTAGAGTCCGCGAGGCCCAGCTGACCGAACCTGATCCCGGAGGAGGACCTCCTGACCGCCTCTTCGTCCCAGAGGCTACCCGCTCGGAAGTTCTCCAATGGGGTCACTCCTCTAGACTGGTTTGTCATCCTGGTTCTGCGCGCACACTCCAATTCCTGAAACAACGCTTCTGGTGGCCCACCATGTCCCTGGATGTCGCCACCTTTGTCTCAGCATGTCCCATCTGTTCTAGAGGCAAGTCGTCGAACCGTCCGCCTGCTGGACTCCTGCATCCCCTTCCCATTCCCCATCGCCCCTGGTCTCATATCGCCGTTGATTTCGTCACTGGACTCCCTCCCTCTAATAACAACACGACTGTCCTCACTGTCGTAGACCGCTTCTCCAAGTCGGTTCATTATATCCCCCTCCCTGCCCTCCCCTCTGCCATGGAAACAGCCGAGACGTTGGTCCAACACGTATTCCGGATCCATGGTTTCCCTATGGACATCGTCTCAGACCGTGGGCCTCAATTCTCCTCCCAGGTTTGGAAGGCTTTTTGTACGGCACTGGGGGCGTCCGTCAGTCTTTCATCCGGATACTATCCACAGTCCAACGGCCAAACAGAAAGAGCAAATCAGAGCATGGAAGTGGCGCTACGTTGTGTCGCCGCTCGCCACCCTGAAGACTGGAGCAGTGTCCTCCCATGGATAGAATACGCACACAATTCTCTCACCTCGGCTTCTACTGGCGTCTCCCCATTTATGGCTTCCCTGGGCTACCAGCCTCCACTCTTCGACTTCCAGGAGAGGGAGGTAGCGGTTCCATCAGTCCAGGCCAACATGGAACGCTGCCAGGCTGTGTGGGTAGAGGTCAGAGCATCCCTCGAAAAAGCTTCACTCCAATCCCAGAAGCAAGCTAATCGCCATCGCATCCCCGCCCCTGAATACTTACCTGGCCAAAAGGTTTGGCTCTCTTCAAAGGACCTCCCTCTACAGGTAGAATCCCGAAAACTGGCTCCGAAGTTCATCGGCCCCTTCCCAGTCGACAAGGTCATCAACGCCACCTCTGTTCGCCTCAAGTTACCCCAATCCCTGAAGATTCACCCGACGTTCCATGTGTCACTCCTGAAACCTGTGATCGAGTCGGATCTCCCTAAGATCTAGGTTTTCCCTTTAAAGGGAAAACGTAACACATTGTGCATTTGATCCGTATTTTATTGCATCTTACTGCTTTTATTTTTTATTCTTGTGTATTGTAAATATTTTTATATTTATCTGGAAATTATTCTAAATTTAAATTGTATTTTATTTTTATTTTCATTTTTATTTTCATTTTTATTTTTATTTTTATTTTTATTTTTATTATATTTTTACTCTTCTTTACTTTATCTTATTTGATTTTATTTTATTAGTGCTTCACAGTTGCACAGAGGGGCTTGTTTTGCAATGTCATTTCACTGGGGTGTACTTGTACATCCACGTGACAAATAAAAATCTTGAATCTTGAATCTTGAATCTTGAATCACCCACCCTGCAGATTGGCTAATTGGTAGGGAAGTCGCTACAGACACGTTTACTTAACGGTCTGACAATTAACAACTCACTGTTTATTATAACATAATATACTGTCTCAAATGCAATATTGTATTGACATTGTGAGCAGTGTCAATGATTTCTTTGTCGGGTGTATGTAAAGGTCAAAAAGCATGTTTTCATACGTTCATAAATTTGACATTTTGCGGATTAATTGGGTCCAAGAAAGGCCAAAAATACGAGTGTTGGTGCTATACATTAACAGTAAATAATCAGGATCTCCTTTGTGTTGTTGTTGCTTGTCTTATCTTACCTTCAACCACGTACAAAGACGATTAAGAATACATTTATCTTTCTTAGATAAATTCTCCTGGTACTCATTTTTAAGTTTGTAATTGAGAATCTGCGTGTAGTCTTTCTTGTCCATTATCTATCAGCTTAAGCTTTTTTTTTTCCACTGTGTACTTTACTGACTCCTCTTCACACCTTCTTGACCTCAACAAATTTGCATAAGTAATTGCTGGGATCACAAGGCTTTATCTGACAGATAAACAGTCTGAAATAATGTGTTTCCCCCCATATCTTTGGCTAGAATAGAAGAAAGCTGTTCACAATCCCTGAGGTTATAGAGTAGTATGTGAAGTACACATAAAATAAATAATTTGATGGTCAGGCTTCATCTGTCTATTATAGTACATTTCGAGTGAAGTAGATTTAATAGACGTAATTGAAGCCAGAAAACAATCACAGCGATCTTGATTTTGGATATCGATGTTTATTTAGTTCTACAAATTCCATACCAGAACTTTAATTACAGTCTGTCATACATGTCAAATCACATGAAGAAATGATTGCCTTGGTTTTTCCGTTCAGTACGTAGTACGATGTTACGACATTACGACGTACAAAATAATAAAAGTATTTATTTTGCAAGACCTCCAGAACATTGAATTAAAAAATGCAATTGTTGTTAGTTTTAATTTACTTGGGTGAAAGCAAGCGTCACGGGAACCGCGCTACTGTCAAGGAACCGTACAACATGTAAACTTTATGAGAAATGTGAATAAATGAAGACAATGAGGGGGTTTCGTTTACATTTGTTTAAATATTATGACAAAGTAAGTAATATAGTTAATTAAAGGTGCCCAGGTAGAATTGAAGTCGGCGGACTGTTTAATTGAGGCAGACATTCTCTCCATAGAGATGTGGTCAAGCAGAAGATTTCTATATTGGCTTGTACTTATTTTTTGTTTGTTTTTCCAGTTTATGAGGATTGTTTTCTTGCCGATGCTTAGGCTAGTAATTAGCATGCGTTTTTTCCCTGTTTCTATATTTATTTGACTTAAATCTCCCAGTATACACAGTGCAGGAGTTGGTGGTATAGTGTGATCTAGGCCCATTCTGAACATTCTTTGTCCTGTGTAGTGTATTCTGTGTAGAACTTTGTATTGTATGAGTTGTAAGTCTGGGGCTTTAATCATTTTGAACATGTTAGCTGATATTTGTTTCCAAAAAGTTTCGTCTGGGCTGATGCCTAGGTCTGTTTCCCATTTTTTAGTTGGTAAGGAGATTATTCTCTGTCAGTAGAGCATACGTTTTTGATAATATTCTGGTAGATGTGAGGTTTAGAAATTGATTTATTATTAAAGGTAGTTCTAGTTCCCATTTACTAGTTCTAAACCTTGTCCTAATTATAGATTTAATTTGCAGGTACTCAAGAAACTTACTACTGTGGATGTTATATTGCTCCATCAGGTTCTGGAATGGGATGAATGTGTTATGTTCGAGTATTTGTTCCAGGTGCCTTATTCCTTTTTCGTGCCATGTTGAGAAGTTTAACATTACTTTATTTCGCAGGATGTCAGGATTGTTCCAGATTGGGGTAAGTTTACAGGGTATATGTGAGGACTTAGTGATTTTAATAAATTCCCACCAGGCTGAGAGGGAGGTTCTTATAGTTATGCTTTTAAAACATTGGTGCTGTTTAATGGTTGTACTGATGAAAGTTAGATCACAGATTCTGATATATTTGTAGAATGTTTTTTCTATGTCTAACCATTGATTGTCCAGTGGGTCAGGTTTTATCCATTTTTGGACATACTGTAGTTTATTAGCCAGGAAGTAATTATGAAAGTTTGGAAGTTCTAATCCTCCACAGGTTTTTACCTTTTGAAGGGTTTTTAGACTGATGCGTGCTGGTTTATTTTTCCACAGGAATTTTGTGGTAGCTGAATCTAATGATTTAAACCAGGTTGGTGAGGGTTTGGTGGGGATCATAGAGAAGAGGTAATTAATTTTTGGTAAGATCATCATTTTTATAGTGGCGACTCTACCCATAAGTGATATGGGTAGAGAGGTCCATCGTTGGAGGTCATTTTCAATTGTTTTAAGTAGAGGTGTATACTTTAGTTGAGTCAGGTCTGAGATCCTAGAGGATAAACTAATTCCCAGGTATTTAATGTTGCCTGATTTCAAGGGAGTCGGTAAAGATGTTTTGAAGTCAGAGTTGATCGGTAGAATAGTTGATTTTGTCCAATAATTGAGCAATCTGAAACTGCTGAGAATTTATTGATGAGTGAGATAGTACCAGAGAGAGTGTTTTGTGAGTTTTGAAGGAAGAGTAATACATCATCTGCATATAGGCTTATCTTGTGGTGCAGATTTTCTGTTTGAATACCTTTGATATTTCCATTTTCTCGAATTGCGGCTGCAAGCGGTTCTATAAATATGGCAAACAGTGAAGGGGAGAGTGGACAACCTTGTCTGGTGCCCCTCTGGAGCTTGAAGCTTGGAGATGTTTGAGCGTTTGTCCTGACCGAGGCACTGGGTGAACTATAAAGAATTTTGATCCAGGAGACAAAGTTTTGTTTGAATCCAAATATATCCATTGTCGCAAGGAGGAATTTCCAGTTTACTCTATCAAATACTTTTTCTGCATCTAGTGACATAATTGCTGATTCAAGTTTATTGATTGTGCTACTATAATAATATAATATAGTCTACTATATTAATTAGCCTGCGCGTATTATTTGTTGAGTGTCTGCCCTTAATAAATCCTGTCTGGTCTGGGTGAATATTGAAGGGGTTGATTTTTTCCAGTCTCCTCGCTAAGGCTTTGCAGATGATTTTAAGATCTGCATTTATGAGTGAGATTGGCCGGTAGCTGGATGGGAGTGAGGGGTCTTTATCTGGTTTAAGGTGGAGACAGATATGTGCTGTGTTTATGTGTGGGGGGAGAGTGCCACGTTCCTTAATTTCCATCATAGAGCATCATAGAGTTCTACAGTTTGAGATGGGAGATTCTATGGTGCTGATCTGTTCGTTGTTAAGTGGCAGATTTATAGAGTTTAAAAATGTTTATCTCTGTACTAGATGAGGTTTTATTGGAAGAGTATAAGTTTTTGTAGAAGTCTCTAAAGACGTTATTTATTTCCTCCGGTGTGTGGGTTAATTTCCCGTCAGGACCTTTTATGGAATGGATAGTTGTTTTTTCCTTATTTATTTTAAGTTGATTAGCTAAAAAACTGCTGGATTTGTTACTATGTTCGAAGTTTTCCAAGCGTAGCCTTTCCAGTTGGAACTGTGTTTTCCTTTCAATTATTTAATTTAATTCAAGTTTTAATTGTCGTATATTGTTCAAAAGGTGTTTGTCTTGTGAGGCGATGTAAGCAGTCTCCAGTGTTTTAATTTTCTGTTCTAATTCTATTTCTAGTAAATTGTTTTTCTTCTTTTTAAATGAGGAGAAGGAGATTATTCTACCCCTCATTACTGCTTTAGCAATTTCCCAGAGAACACATTGCGAAGTTCCTGGTAGGTTATTGAACTCCAGAAAGGTTGCCCACTCGTCCTCGATGTATTTGTTTGGGTCATTTAGCAAGGATGTATTAAGTCTCCAGTTTCTGTTTGGTGGGGTAACTGCCTTTATAGTTATGTTTAGTGAGACCGGTGCATGGTCACTGATAGTGATAGGGTGGATATAAGTGTCTGCAATATTTGCTAGAATTGAGCTGCTGGTCAGGAAGAAGTCAAGTCGTGAGTAGGAGTTGTGTACCGGTGAAAAGAAGGTGTATTCTTTCGTAGCTGGGTTCCGGGAGCGCCAAGCATCACAGAGACAACAATCCTCCATATATTTTTTAAGAGTCCCCGTCGACTGCCAGTTTCGTGTTGTTTCTGTCATACTGAGCCTGTCTAATTCTGGGTTGAGTGTCATGTTGAAGTCCCCTCCCAATATGACTGTTGTGTCCAGGTGAGTGGATAGTGAGGAGAAGAAGGAGTGAAAGAAGGAAGGATCATCAACATTTGGTCCATATATGTGTCCAGCCATGGCAAAAGGGTGAAGAGGATGTGGCCATTGAATGTAGGCACTCCTCAAACTGCTTTAGGGAGAAATTCAGCCTGAAAGATTTCGACCTTCTTGAGGAGCCAGGCCAATAGCTGCTCATTTGCATCACATTAACATGGTCACAACCCCCCACCCAGTCTAGCTGTCAGTGACATCTTAGCCCACAGGACAGAAACAGTGTAGCAGTTTGACATCAAAGGAATGAATGTAGTTCATGTCAATGTAGTGTTATTTGCTGTAAGTACTTCAGTGGACTGATAAGAATCAGAATTTACTTTATTGATCCCCAGAGGGAAATTCTTCTGTAACAAAAAACACTTGAATAAAAATGAAAAACAAGAAAGGTGAAAGATAGATACATACTTCAAATATCAAATAAAATATATCCAAGTGTGTGAAGGAGAGTTAAATATTTTCCAGACCATGGACTATATTATCATCTTCAATACAAGTTCCTCCCCCACAATGTGGCTGTACCCACTCTGTCCATCACAGTTGAGATGCGGCTAAATGATGACATCACAAGCGCACCGTCTTCTGCTTACTCTTCTGTGCTGTAACCTTTGGTGCTGGGCATGTGAAGTATTTTGCCTCATCAGAACAGAAAGGCCTGATTTTTTCAAAAAGATATGTCTGCCTGTCAATGGTCAGTCCAGGTGGGGCCAGGACGGGAAGACTGTCAACAGGGGGCAGAACTCCTGGGTTGCACAGTAGCTGAAACTCGATAGGCTCTGCATCACTGTGAGTTTGAGCAAGCACCACACCTGGTCTGTTGGCATCAAAGCTGTGACAGAATAGAAGCACACAACAGGATATTTAAAACATGGCTCACTGTTCACATGGAACACTATCATGTACATTCGTGATTTTTTTATTCATAAAATGCAGAATTTTGAATATAAATACCTTAAGTGCTGATAACTCTTGATCTGTGGGAGCTTTCGAAAGTAGGGACTCAGATGTGTCTGCCAGTCGATGGTCTTTACTATCACTCTGCCATCTGCCGTTCCAACAAGCTGCGGAATATTGAGGCGACTTTCAGGAGAGCTGTGTTCCACTACCTGTTGACAGCAAGAACCACAATGAAAATAATTATTTTACTTTTCCCCCAAAAAAATCACATTTTACACATTACATATTGCAGTCTATATAAGCATTTGGCTATTGTATAGAAATCAATTTATACACATACCAAGAGCCTTAGCCGACCTCATGTATTGACGCCACACTGAGGCCTTGGACACATGGGTTGGCAGCAACTTCACATGCCAATCCTTATGCCCAGGATTCTGAAATAAAATAAAAAAAATACTTGTTTCAGATCATGGTTCATGTTAACAGGCACTTTATCACTGAATCAGCATAGATTGATCATTAGTATTGCTTGAATTATGTGTGAATGCCACACCTTTATGTGCATGAATTGCACGTGTAATTAACACGTTCATCACACATTGTGTTAATCATGTATGATTCATGCATGCAAAGGTGTGGCATTCACACATCATTCAATGCAATGTTAGGTTTCGAACACGGGAGTTTCGTCTCAAAGCATTTGAATTATCAAACTGAACCTGCGGGTGTACAAAATCTCAAAGAGGGCCGTGACATGCTCCCCTTACGACTTATAATACGCTCATCTGACGGAACAAAAGTTTCGATGTGCGCATCATTTCATTGTCATAATACAGGACCGAGCTAGCGAGCTAAGCAGGCACAGCTAATAACAATGTAGCCAAACGGCGTTATGAAACGCACAGTGGATTATTAAAAGACAGCGTCCCTATGTGCGTCTGTATGTGACTTTGATCTTCACAGCATCCAGCTCTGCTCCTCTTCACCACTGTGACTCCAGCTGTCCCACATCAGATTCTGACACCGCTCTACATGTTTCATTATTTATTTTTTGTTTGCATATTGTGTTAGACATGCTTTTAGATTTGGCCCTTTTTTTATTTTAATTTGTACTCTTGAATATGATGGTAAAACATTTTCCTTTGTGAATAATACAGTTATTTTGCACACCCTGCATGCATTTGTACACCTGTGTAAAGTAAAGACTTGTGGAAGGAAGCTGAATATTTACTGATTTTGTTATATTATTATACTAGACAAGCTAGATTTACGCAATAAAAATGATGTAGTTGTCATCAGTAAACAAAGTAACTCTGATTCTGAAGTGTTTATCAATAAACCACAACATATATGAATTTACATTTTTAATAATAATAGTCATAAAAAGACAGACTTATTATCAACAGTCTTCATAGACACAGTACTGTTTTCATGAGCTGCGTATGTTCTTCTGAACAACACAGGCAGGTAAAACAAGACGATTGTCTTTCCCCAGTCTGTGGATCCACTTCATGAAGTGATGGTAAGGTGTTCGGTGATATGACTGTCTGTAAAACAATAATTATAGCGATATCGAATCGAAGTAGCTGTTCTTGTAAATGTAAATGTAAATGAACTGTAAATATGCTAACATTAGCTCAGCTGGCGTTACATATAAACATGGATAAATATGGTGGTAAAAATAAATATGAAACAAAATACTCACTTTATACGGAGGCGGCTGTTTACCCCGTTTCCTTCATCCACCGGGCCGGCGCCCGCTACCCCCGTTGCCCGTCCGTCCGAGATGTTCCAGATCCGGCCAGTGCCAGGCCGAAGTGCATGCAGCTCGGCTCCGCTGCGACCTGGCTCTGGCTACACTCGGCCAGAGTTGCTAGCCAGAGCCCGCGGCGGCACAAAACGTTCGCCAGGTACTCGGTACCGTGAAAAAGCAGGCATTTTCCCTCGCAGCCACATCAGTTTGAAAACTACATTCTGTCATTATCTTCTCAGTTTACAAGGCCAAATTAAAGAGAGCGAGAGCCGGTGGTAGCTTTTTAGCAAAGATAGACACTGTGTTTACATTCTGGGAATGAAGTCTCGTCCATTCTGGGAAGTCTCGTCCCCCTGTGGGTGAGTCAAAAAAGTGCAGAACTAGAGTTGTAGTTTCAACACTGAAACTAATGAGCCCCCTCACACGTGACACACCTCGTCAAATGACGCGTTTTGCGTCATCTGACGCGGTTTGCTTTCACAAAACACTCGTCGATGTATTCCTCTAGGTTATCCAGTCTTCTGTTTTGTCTTACTGTTTTTTATTACGTCTTTTATTGCTATTTGGCCTCGGATTAGTTGGCGATGTGCAGAGGAAATGTTTGTATTAGCTGCGCGCCGCCATGTTGGATTTTCGCACTACAGCATTACCTTCGCCCAGGTAGTCTGGCGCTGACGTCCCACCTGGTGAAGTGCAGAAGTTGCAGACGACTCTGCAATTGGCTGTATCACTGAGGCGGAGGAGGAGTGGACTCCTTCGTTGAGTGGTGTGAGACTAACCATCTGCATCTCAACACCACCATAGTCCTAACATTGCACATAAGCACCCTCAGCTACAGGTGTAACACAGAATGCCAGAGGAACTTCTTTCTTCATCATCCATCAGACTGTTTAATTCATCTAACCTTTGGTCACGGAAGGCACAGTGGAGACACTGTGTCATGAGCCTCTTATCCACTTCATCCATTTTCACTTTATCGTTTTATTTAGTCTGTATTTTTTTTAAATTTACGCTGCTAATTGCATAGTATGTATACCTATATACTTTTTTTGCATTTAGTTACTTATTTTATTTTATGTTACTCTCAGTTTTATTACTTCACCTTTGTATTGCAACTGTTGCACAGCAATTTCCCTCAGGATATATAAAGCTTCTTGAATCTTTGGCCTGATGACTCTGACTGATAAAGCTTTCACAGCTGTTTCGTCTCAATCCCTTCTCTGTCTCTTGCTGGTACATCAAAAAACATCAGCGTGAATGTCTCCTCTGTCAGAGCCTGAGCAGGTCTGCTTTGCCTGTATTGGCTCTATGCTTCTGGTTCTGGGTCCATGTATGGAGTTTGCATGTTCTCCGAATGTGCACATGTGGAAACATGCAAATGTTAACTGGAGGTAGATTTGTGTCTTTATTATTCAATCAAAAATTGCTAAATTGCTAAGACTTCAAACCTTTTTTCACTGCATTCAAAAACTTTGTTTCTATGATTGAAACATTTCTTTTTGATTGAAGTGATTTTTTAATTGAAATGTTTTGGTTGTTGATTGAAGCAAACTTTTTTTTGATTGAATAATAAAGACACAAATCTTTTGTAACTTTTGTTTTATCGATGGTTCAGTCACTCAGCTTCTTAAAATGAAACCTTCTGCCAAACAATCCTGTTGAGGTCAAGCCTAAGCTACCTCACCCCAAAGCGCTGGTCTGCTCTGACGTTTGATGCTGCAAGAGCTCAGTCAGAACAACAACAAAGTGAGATTTACACAGACATATTATACAATGTGCACAACCTCATTCTACTGTCATTCTAACAGTGGTGATCAATATTAATCAAGGCTAGACTAGAAGTATGCAACAAAACAGGACAAAAAGGGAAATGTGTCAGCATTTTAACGAAACAACAATCATCGTATGAGTTCATCAGGCAAAGGTCCAGATGAGACAGATGAGAGTTTTAATACTGAATAAAAAGAAAAATAATTTTGCTTTAAAAAGATCATGTAAATGTGGCTTGTATCTAATAATCCTTCACCTCTGTCCATCTTCAGCTACTATTTCAGTCTCTCCTACATTATCTGACTGACTGCAGGCAAGTCAATATTTCTCGTGGATATGTCAGAGGTCAGCACACACCAGAATTAAACAAACTTGCATTAACCTTGGCTGTATTAATCACAATGATTAATGCATTAATCAACTTTGACAGCCCCAGATAAATCTGTAGCCAAAATGTTGCTTCTCAGCATGTTTGTTAAACAAGTGCCTTGATCCTAGAGCATTAGGTTTATATTCTGTACACTGATGAACAGCAATCTTCACCTGCATTGGTCCTCACTAAAGCGAAACACATGACAATGTGTGGTGCCGGGCATAAAAAAAGAGGACAGATCTCTTCCATTACACACCGATGTACATTTACATACTCTTTAGTGACCAAAGCAGGTGAACTTCACTTCTCTATGTGTTTGTTGAAGAGGAGGTAAGATACTGGTGCATTTACTTCTGTGAAACACAGTTGTTCCGGACTAAAGCGTGTTCACATGACAATGTGTTCAGCTCCTCCCGCAGACACGACCCCAGCGTTTCATGAACTTCTGAATTTTGCACACAGTTCCACTTCTTATGTGTGTGTGTGAAAAGGTTGAAAATGAAAATGAAATGCAAAAATCAATAATGAAAAAGTGATTTAATAATTTGTTTACTGATGAATTGTTTGAGAAGGCTATCAGATATAATAAAAAGTCTTGACTTTGTTATTTTATGACAGTTATTGAGTGATAAATGAATGAACATGGACACACACCATAACTGCTTTTAACTGCTGAATACATTAGTTTGAGGGTTACCCAAGCAAAACAAACATGTTGTGATTTTCTTTCAATTTTTCTGACACTTCAAACAAACATTTAATCCTGTGAAATATGCAGGGACAAAGCCAACATGTGGATCTAAGGTATCAATTTAGTTTTTGGGCCTTGAAATGAACACTTCTTTTATACTGTAAATGAATTAAAGTGATTGGTTTGTGGTTGTTTGAGGTGCTGACAGAGAACACACAGGCTTGCCCTCAGTAAAAACATTGATTTATCCATTGAAATGAATCAGCGTTTTTAGCTGGTGAGGACACAGGAGCTGCTGGTCTACTGCTGCCTCTTCAGGTATGTTTGTGTCACTGAGTCCATGGATAGGATTTCAAACACTAAAGTCTCAAAATAGCACATCTGAAATTACTGAATTACTAGTTTGCATCTTTCATTCCTTTCCCCTCTCTCTGTGTGTCCTCATCTTGCAGGTTTCAGGATCCAAATCCAGTCTCGAGGCTACTACTATGATTATTATTATTATCACACATGTCCTCACCATTATTATTATGCTATAATTAAAAGTCAATATCAGTAAAATTTTATCAACAATTTCTGCTGCTGCTTATATAAATGACAAACATGTCACCACTGACTCAGAACTGTCCTGATCACTGTTGTATCTGCTCTTGTTCTTCTGTCTCTACCTCCTTTCCCTCTTGTCCTTTCTTCCCCCCACATCTCCTCTGTCCCCCACCTTTCTGTCCAGCTGAGGCTGTTAAAAAGGTCTTCCTGTTAAAAGGGAGGTTTTTTTTCTCTCCACCGATGCCTACTGCTTTCTCATTGTGTGAATTGCTGGGTTTCTCTGCTCTGTAAGATGTTGTCTATGTACAGTGCCGTGAGATGATGTTGCGATTTGGCGCTATACAAATAAAATTGAATTGAATTGAATTGAATTGATGGTGGATCAATAAACTATTTGAGTTGATGTTAAGTTGTTGATTATTTTCTATGGACTTATAGTAGGTGTGGGTGAGGGAGCTGTTAACAAACTACAGTCAGAATTTTAACAATCACTAGAATTATTCTGATCATCTCCAGTCTTTTTAACTCATGGTTTAAGGAAGAGGTGATCATGGGGTGGGCTGTAAAAATACTATTTAAAACAAACAGACAAAGTGAAAACAAACAGCAATACTTGTCTTCATGGTTATATGATCAGAAAGAGAGTTTTTAATGTGATTGGTCAGTGCTATACTGGGGTTAATGGTGCTTGTGACTGAAATGTTATGCTGCTGGGCATGATCCGATGCTGACGGCTCCAACGACGAGGTAGGCTTTGCTCAATCTTGCTGCCCTGTTATTAACGGACATGTTTCTCATGCAGCCAATGTAGGAGTTTGTGGTTAGAGTGTTCTCTGGCAGAGAAGGATCTGAAAGGAGAAGAAGTGTCAGCAGGCCTCCATCAATTCAATTCAATTCATTCCCCACTGCGGGACAAATAAAGGATAATCTTATCTTATGACTTTGTACGGCTGGAGAAAAAGCGTGAGACGCTGGCTCACCTGGAGCGCCAATGAACACTGGATATGCACTATCTATGGCATTGGCATCCACAGGTCCCACCACGTGGTTGACCTCAGAGTCCACATCCAGTTGGACAACGTTGGCATGTCGAATCACTGAGGTCACACAAGAGAAAGTGCATTAGTTTAGAAAAAAAGCTTCTCAGAATCTCTGAAGACCATTTTAGTTCATATTACTACAGTTGTTGCTGTTGAGTTTTATGTTTTAAATAATGAAATCAAATTCTTTGTTTTTTTAAGTGGCAAGTGTATTTTGAAAGTGAGCCGGCTGACACAACTACATTTGAAGATGATTCTTTTTGAAGACTATAACCATTGCAAAGCACTAAATGGTTCCAACCACCTCACTAACTCTTCCTCACATCCGACCTCACATTTTCAACAGTAGTAGTTAGTAGTTATTCTGTTCTGAGCTGGCAAACAATGACACTGTCAGTGTGATTATGTATGATATCATTATTATTACTATGCCACTGTGTGTTGTTCTGTTTTATGCACAGAGGTGGAAAAAGTACTAAAATATTGTACTCAAGTACCAATACTTGAAAAATACTGAAATATTACTCAAGTAGAAGTAAAAGTAGTCATCTGAAAATGTACTCAAGTAGAAGTAAAAAGTAGTTCATTTGAAATGTACTTTAAGTAAAAGTTACTTAGTTACTTTGCGTGGGGTGCTGGTGTTAATCACTTCATCATTGGTCTGGTTCTGCTGTATATTTTCCCTCTGTAGGTCTTCATTGTGCTGAATTTTTATTTTTACTCAGTAACGGATAGGATTTATAAGGTAACTACGTACAATACTTGAGTCAATACGTACTCAAGTAAAAAACGAAATCCTGATTTTAAATTGTACTTAAAAAATACAAAATACACAAAAAAAGTATTATTATTATTATAGTAACTTGAGTTAATGTATTTCGTTACTTTCCACCTCTGTTTATGCATATACACTCTTAGAAATAAGGGTTACAAACGTGTTCCTCCACAAGGGCTGAGGTTCTACCTGGAACCATTTGTTTTTTCAAGGGTTCTTGGTGACACTAATGGTCCCAGTAAGAACCATTTGGATCCAGAGAACCCTTTGAAAGAGCCTTTCCAGGATTAAGGGTTATAAAAGGGTCCTTGGTAACACTAAGGGTTCCCGGTGGAACCTTCATAAAAGATTCTACCTGGAACCAAAAAGGGTTCTCCTATGAGGACAAGCCGAAGAACCTTATATGCTTGCACTTTTATTTCTAAGAGTCTTCAGTGTGAAACACATTGACTTTCTTTATAATAAGGACGGGCTGTCATCGTCCCTGTTGATACATGAGGTCACTAAATGAAAGAGCTAAACATAGCATCTTAGAGACAGACAAAATGAGAAACAAATTTGAGTAAATATTTAAATGTTTGTATGTATGGTAAAATCCTCACCAGAGATTCTATGCCAGTTGCCTCCACACAGACCCTGCCGTGGAGTCACCTTTGTGAAGAACTCATTGGTTCCATCATTTACGAGAAACACCACCTGGAAACGCATGACAAAAGTGTTCATGCTTTTAAATTAGCGAAACCTGTCAATGGGAGTGTATATTGTTTATTTCTTTTTAAAATAAATGCACACAACTTACTGCTCCTTCATGAAGGAACATGATTGCAAAGCCTCTTGCTGTGCGCACATGCATTAGCACCCCAGATGTCACACGGGGGCGGACTTCCATCACCAGCTCAAACTTCAGACCAAGGTTTAAGGAATCATCTGAGGGAGGCAGACACAGCCAGTTGACATTGAGAAAGACAGACAGACAGACAGACAGATAAACAGAATTCAGTATCTCACACATTCATAAACAATACACTTAAATAAACTATGCAACGTTGCAAGTTATAGCATCTCTCACAGTGTTTTCTTACGGGAGAGTCAGACATAATATAGTCAGTGTTAGTGAAGCTGTGGTTCAGACAGTGTGTCTTATGTGTGTCTTCTGCTACTGTGACCTTTTCCTAAATTACCAAGCACAACGTATCCTCCTTCCTGAGAGAAGTATGTCCCTGCCTCAGGAAGTCCATCAAAGCAGGGAGTGACAGCGTAGGTCTTTGACACTGACGACAGCCGTTGTCCATCCAGCTGAAGGTTCTTCAAACAGCCGGTGAAGCTGTATGCAGAGTTTCTCTACAGGGAAAAAACATCAGGCGTACGAGACAATCGAGAGAAGGAGTAGATTAGAGAGGAGCTGAGTGTGTAGAAAACGAAACAAATTATCGTATTTATCGGAATTGTATCGGTATAGGCGGATATCCAAATTCAGGTATCGGATTGGATCAGAAGGGAATAAAGTGCATCCCTAACTTATTCTCAATTGTATGCATTTCAAACACAGGTTTGCTGGCTCAGTGGATTTCTTCAGTTGTGGAGTCAGATCATCTGGTGGGAGGGATGTGTTTGTTCAGCTGTTCAAATATTGTTTCTCCAGACACTTTACTCTAAATTTAATATAAACCTCAACACAGCTTGCAAACATTTAATAATAAAATCCATCTATATCAGGAAACCAAGTGTTGTAGACTTTTGCAAAAGTAAACTGAAAACCGACTTCCATAGTCTGGCCTTTGGTTAAGCATTAATAGAGACTATGTATTTGGGTAATAACTATTGCATCGAAAAACACATGAATATCACTATATTAAATTAACATTATTACATTTTATAAAATATTTGTATTGATTTATGATTTAACCCTGTTTGTTCTTAACTTCTTAACTAACTTCCATGTTTTGTATTAATTCATGAACACCTTCCCAATCCAGCCTTCACTTTCATGTATTTTTATTATTGGTCGATGTTTTATTTCTATTGTGTATGTTTCTATGTTTAAACATCAAGTCACATTTTATCTCCACATAAACATTCTGATCTTACCTGAATATTCTTCTCCGCTTTCCCTGGAGGAACTCCTCCGACATAGACAGGGCTGCTGACATTCCAGGAGGTGTTGCCTTCCTGAACTCTGTCCTCCAGCACCTTGAGTCCATCTATTATTAACTGGCCTTTACTTCCATTACGGACAACAATAACCTTCAGCAGGAAAAGACAGAGGGTTGTCACTGCACATGTTGCTGAATCTAAAAACTTGTCTGTGTGTACAGTCATTACTGAGCGATAGAATGAGTTCACAACTTACATTGTGCCATGCACCATCGTTGTATTTCTCATCAGTCTTAATTTTGACTTTCTGATCTTCTGTGTTGAAGGTGTACACTAGCTTCCCGTGGGCGAGGAAGAGAGCCATAAAATTGTCCTCTTGGGCATCAGCGACATAAAAGATGAGACCAAAGGACGAGTAGCTCTTTAGGGACAGAGAGAAGTGGGACCTGGGAGGTGAAAAGAGCATTAAGTAATTTGTGCAGACACAAAGAAAAAACTTAAAGATAACTTTTAGACAATAAGGTTATGCTCTATTTTCTGTTAAAGTGACAGATAATTTTTTTTTATTGTGATTTACAGACATTCAACAGGTAAAGGAAGTTTGTAAACTGTATCCTCTCCCTCTCAAAAGTCCACAGGAAACATTCAGTATTTTTAGCTTGCTCGGACACAGGAGCTGCTGGAATGAAGCTCCCTTGTTTGGTAAGTTTGCATCTCTTCGGCACGTTTCCTTTGTACATCCCAAATCAACGTGGAATTGAGCGCACATGCAGAGGTGCAAAACTCCTCCCTGTCCACGCCCTATTTACATATATACAAATCAATTTATATAGGCCCTGAAATTCACCTCTTTGATCAAATAATGCACTGAACAAAGGAAAGTAAAGGAATTTCACACAAACTGAGCAAGAGATTCTAGTAAATGAATGAAAACGCGCAGGGAGATTTTGTTTGGTACACTGTCAACATAAATATGACAAAAAAAAGACGTGAATGGGAGCGTGTGTGTGAGTCTGTAAATGCAGCAAATCCGAGCAGCGCACACACAGTGAGCAGAGGTTTCTGCTCACCGCTGAAGCAAAGTGACCACAACAGGTCAAACAATCAGCTGCTCACACATTGCTCGTGCGTAAAGATGGCAGGATATTAAACACTTTGACTCATGTTTAATTTTTATAAAAAAATGTCTCACTATTAATGAATGCAGACGTGCGCCGCGGCTGACATTTCCAACTTGCGTGGAAAAGGACGTACGCCACGTTTTTATGCGTACTCAACCTTTGTATGTGAGGCCCCTGGAGTCTGAAGCCAGTTTTAGACATACCGCTCAGAGAAGGAGTCTGGGAGATCAGTGTAGTGCTGTCTGCTATTGGCGATGCCACCGTAATGGAAGGCTTGGTGAAATGCTTTAGGACTGGAGGAAAGGTAGCACGATTCAATGCTTGGCTCAGGTGGCTGCTCCTCATCGCTCCTCAGTTCCATGAGGCCTAGGGGGAGGCTGGGCTTGTCCCTGGTAACCTTTCAGAGTGTCATATGTCAGAATGCCCGAAACACAAAACATACATCCATAAAAACAGCATATGTTCATGGAGGGCATGCTTACCTTGTGGCTATGTTTGGTTTTGTGTGGTGACAGCAGAGCAGCAGGGGGGCGCTGAACCGGACAGTCCTGCAGGGATGTCTGCACATTCTCTGTGTACCGCTGAAAGTCTTCAGGTTCAATGTCCCGATCTTGTCTACAAAAACACAGAGTGCAATGACATTACATAGTTTACAAAGTCAAAGCAAAGATTCATTAGATACATTTGTCTATGTACAGTACCTTGAATTATGTATGTTGTGATTTGGCGCTATTCAAATAAAATTCAATTCAAGTATTTAGTCCAGTGTTCCTCCATCAGTTTGCTGCGACGTCATCCAAGTATATGTTGATGACACTGTCATTTATTTATTTACATGGCAGCCATGTGACCAAAGTTGCCAAAGAAGTTACAGTATTCATGGTTTGTGAAACAGCAAACCTGTTTACAATTGAATGTGTCCTGAACAGTAAGCATGTCTTAAAGTAAAAGGTATTATTATTATTATTTTTTAACATTTTGGATAACACTGGTGCCGGTTTGGGTACATTCTATCCATTAAACATGAAGAAAATTAAGAGAATTTAAATCAACGGAGGTTCAAAGCTTATTTCAGAGTGGACTAATTCTTTCATAAGAGTATCAAAAGAGTTTGATACAATTTGCCTACTCATAGGGTCTCCAGAGTATTAAAATAATTTGTTAATTTTGCATAACATGTCCTTTAAGTACTAAGTCGATTTCCCTTATTTTTCCCCTTAAGTTTATTGATGAACCGTTCAGTTCCAATGTACCTGTTGATGTAGGCGTGGCCGATGCAACCTGTGAAGTTCTTGAAGCTGCTGCTTGGCGAGCCTCCGTAATAGAAGGTGCCCATCACAGAGCCTGATGTCGATCTTGTAGCTGAGGATGGACGTTTCTTCTCCTGTTTGTCTTTGTCATCCACCAGCAGAGAATACCTGAAGTAAACAGGTCAACCAGTTACTAATTGAACATGTTTCAAAATACTTTGGGGGCTTCAGGCTAAAGGAGCCTCAGACACAGAGACCAAAGTGTAGTTGTTACTCTCCTGAACAAAGCTGGCTATAAAATGTTAGGTTTCCAGGCAACTGCCTGCTTTCTCAACCATGTTGCATGATAACAATGAGTGGGCACACACTCATCTTTGAACTTTGACATAATTGCGTGATCCTTGAGTTTGCATTGTAGCTCAGAATATAAAAATCCGTGTCTCTATGCAGGCCTTTCAATGTTTTATGCTACCTGAAGACTTCTATGCTTTCTCATATTCACCTGGATGGGGAGTGTGAGGAAACTTAGCACCAAAATGCCACTAATTCCAACACACCACTTAATTTTAATAAACTGTTCATTCTCAGTGCCTTTTTTTATTGCAAGGCAAATGAAAAGACATTGACAGGACAATATGGGAGACAAAAATCAAGGAGACAACGAATGAAAAAGAGGACAGTAAGAGCCTGGTCAGGAAACAGGAGAATAAAGTGGCAGTTATAGTAGTCTCTGCGGTCAGACTTTAGTCAGCTGCTCAGTCAAACACGTACTTCTGACTGTTCACTGTAGCCACTAGGAAGTGTGTCCTTCCATCGCTGTATTGTTTCTTGTGCGATTTGACTCTGGTGCCTCTGGTGTTCAGCACCACTGCTCCATTCTCCAGTGAAACGCTGAACTCATCAGACTGAATGAGAAAATGTTTTATTAGATAATTGTAGTTAATTATAAATGTCATCAGAATTAATTCTAATTCTAAGAAATGGTAAGCTTTGTTTTGTAAAGTTTTACTGATGAGATCTGAAGGAATACATATGTGTGTCTATGCATTTAAATACACACAGTGAACGCCATGTTACACAATCACACAATAGAATATCTCTCATTTTTGATTAATATAGCAATGCATATTAGGTGCTAAAAAAAGTAATTGTCACAACTACAAACAGATTTGTGTGTGTGTGTGTGCGTGCGTGCATGTGTGTGCGTGCGTGTGTGTGCGTATACCCCTTCACTGTGGTAGAACAGAAGTCCGCTGGGCTGCACTGTTCTGAAGTTGAGTCCTCCCTCAAAGTTGTCGAAGGGTGAAAACTTTGCCGTGGATCCTAGGTAGCTCTCTCCGGAGAAATAGGCTTTGTGGGACATCTGTAACACACAATAAAACACATATCACTGACATAACTCAGTCTATCAGTCTATAACTGTAATAGAGAGAGAGAGGTATTCAGACAAGGTATAAACATCCGTTCTTCATGACTAGTCACACTTAGTATTATACTACTTACTATTCACACAATAACATGTGTCTCCTGCTACCACATAGGTCAGATCTGGCTTCCTCTGCCATGCATTAAAACACGCAGATGTCATCACCGTTCGTGAGTAAAAAAAATTTTTTTTAAATAAGTCTTACTTTAATGGTGATGTCAGAGTGAGGGAGAACATGCAAACTCCACAGAGAAAGGCCCTCAGTCAAACTGGGATTCAAACCTTGTGCTAGCCCCTGAATCAAAGCTCACTATGGTGTAACATTAAGTTAAAGAAATAATCTTCAACCATTAGAAAAAGAAATCATGTGATAATCAAGACATCTACAAATGTAGTTTTTGTGGCCAATTCTGAAGATGCATTCACGATGAATTGACAGCTTAGACCCGCCCATTATTGGATCAATCAGGAGGGGCATTAATATCATATTATAACAGGCTCAGACAGAGCTCATACATACGACCACGACCGTAAGGGCGAGAACTTACAAAGTGCTCCTCAGGGCAGCCACTGCTGATACCGATGGTGCCAGGCTCCTCGAGCAAGTTGAAGTCTTTCTTCTGGAACTGGAAACCTTTCACGCAGCCTTTCAGGCCCATCACATCAGACAACTCCGGCCTGTGTTGTTATGGAGATAGTATAAAGATACAGTACATCTCTGTCAAGCTGTCAAGCTGCACACAATATGGTCATAATCTCCACTGAATACACATGTAAAACTACAGTGACAATGGAGGTATCTTATCTTATCAGAAAAATATGATGTCACTTAAGAGTTGACTTTGGACCTTTGGTCTTTAGCAGAAAAGTCTTTTTTAGTGATTGTCTTTCTTCGCTGTATCTACCCAAACAACAATTAAAAAACAATTGCAATCTTCATCCAGACAAGAGTTTCAGCTCCATACTAGAAGTGTCCACACTTGAAAACACAAGTCTTAAACCTAATTCAGGCGCAGTGAGCATGAGGGTGAATATCGAAGCAGGGAAATCAGGAGGCAACTGCGTAACCATGTCAGCCGATTCCGAATGTCTCCCTTTCTGAAGTTCGTAAAACCAAAATGGAATCGGCAGTGTTTTCAGACCCTATTTTGGGTTCAACAAAACTTGGTGTAGTGTGGATGACTGGCATAACAGTCGTAGACGTATAGAAGTAAGTCTTTATGTGGATGTAGTTTCACAGAAACACAATTTATAATCAGAGTTTTATTTGATTATTTAATCATTGTTTATTGAATTATTGTTTCAATTTGTTTAGTTCATAGTTTGGCCGCTCGAGGGCAGTATTCAACAGGATGAAGGTAGTATTACAACCAGCCTCAGTCCAACTCAAGTTTGTATGTATGTTTTTTTTTTTTGTTTTTGTTTTTTAATAATGGCAACTACACAATTCAAACAAAAGATATTTTCATTTCCATTTTATTGAATTTACCTGGATTTGAGGATGCTCGATGGAGCCCCGCCTATGTAGATGTCTGAGAAGGGCAGTGTGGTCTTTGGATTCTCCAAAGATTTTACGTGGCTCTTGTCCACGAGCAGGATCACCTTCTTTGATTGATGGTAGATGACTGAAACCTGTACAAAAATCCCATCAACACATACAAATCAAATATGTTTGAAATTAATTTGCCAGCACAATAAAATGTTACATGTGAAACGTACCTCGTGGTATCGCGCGTCATTTATTTGCAGTTTTGGTGAGTTATTCTCCAAAAGTCTGGGCCCGCTGCTAAAGCCAAAGTCATACATCAAGCGTAGGAAGCCGTTCTTTAAATCTAAAAGGAAGTAGTTCTCCTGTAAAGAAGAAATAAAATACACAGACATTTGTGCAGTCAGTTTATATCTAAAAGCACATTTCAAGATGATGGATGTATGGAAAATAGTTTTCATTCCTACCCCATTGACCATGAGGAAAAGGATGCCATTGTTTGCCACTGTTCGTACTGCAATATCAAATCTTGTGACCACTCCAAATTTGCCCCTCCTTTGAATATTATTTATGAGTGCATAGCCTGTTCCATCAAACAGATAGCTGGCCACGCGACTCTGTGAGAATGCTAACTTGTACCTAAGAGGAAAACAGAAGGGATGTGAGTGAATAATCCACAAAACATTCAAAAGCAAATAAACTGGATCCAGAATTATTAGCTAATTTTGCTTGTAATTCAGTTGTACAAGCAGAATTGGTTTTAATTGTGCTGATGGAACATACTGTATAAACTGACCTGTCAGTTTATTTGGTATATCAACTTAAAAGTGATTTTGAGCCACTGAGTCTTCAGTCTGCTGTGTGCACCGGACTGATTATTTGTAGATGAAAATGCAAATGGTTACCTGGGGCACGGTGGTGATGTGATCACATCCATTTTATGAGTTGCCTTGAAATTGTACAGACTGATGACATCGTTGTTCAGTGAGGCCAACTCGATGCAGCCCACAAATGGAGCGAGACTCAGAGGGGGCGGAAGCTAGAATCGTAACAATTAAAACACAGTCACATGTAATTATTCATAACAAGATTTGTTATAAATAAAAATGAATCCTAAATAAAGATTCATCTTTAGTTCAAATGAATTACCTTGACATTTGGTGGAACACCACCTACAAAGAACACCATGTCCTTAGGGTCAATGTCAAACAGTGAGTCAGTGCCTGGAGCCACACCCTTCTGGATGAACTTCTGCTCATCTGTAGAGCTCTGACTTGGGATGGTCAGGAAGACTTTTCCATGTCTGCCCAGCCTGAATAGGTGTAAAGGATGTGTAATATAAAAAGCACTGCATGCAGATGCACGTTAAGAATGTGCATGTGAATGGGTAAACGACTATACTTTAAGTGGGCGGGCTATACAAATACATTATACAATACATTCAAGTATTTCTTGCATGAAGCCAGTGTTTCTATAGCTCATTGAGAGTAGGTACCTCTCCACTTTAATGTAGTTGAAGACTGCAGGCCATTGGCTGACAGGCTTTGAACTCAGCGGGATCTCAACATCTTCACCCCCGAGGTTGTACACGTACACCAGGTTGTCGTTCTTGATGGCCAGACCCATGTAGTCTTTCCTGCCCTGAGGGTTTGAACATCAGGAAGCGTCATTGTTGCCTCAGTCCTTGTTTTGTCACTTTGTAACAGTTTCCACAAACAATATAGCATGCAGTATATTACAGTGGCAGTGAAATCACTGAGGTAAAATGTTTTAAAAGGAGAACAGAGAGGCCTCACATTGTGGAGCTGCGCTATCTCTTTGTTGTTATTGTTAAACTGAATTTTATTACCTGTAAAGTGAACTCCTGCTCTGAAGCTTTTACTGTCTTTCATTCAACCCTAACCTATAAATAATTTCTGAATAAAAGTTACAAATATCTGTAAATAAATTAGTTGTGGAACATTAAAGTGATAGTACAGGTTTTTCGAAGTACGGCTGCTCATATTATATAATCTATGCCAGTTTAACTCTATCTTATACGCCACTTAATACACTATCAGAAAGACTTGAATTTTGTGTCGTTTGTAAACATTCATTACCTGCACCGTAGTCCATAGAGAAATTCAGCAATTGTATTTCTCAGCACAGAGGTGCTGTTTCCATTAGTAAGTTAAATGATATTACTTTGTGACAGCAGGGCAGCTGCAACAAGCTGTTTTTCACTTTCGACTTTGATACTGGAAACTCAGAAAAGTCTGTCTAATGGCAAAATATTTTTATATTAATATTTTAACTTTATATATATATATATATATTTATGTATATATATATATATATATATGTATATATATATACATATATATAAGGGATGCAACGGTATTCCGAACAGGTACACATTTCGGACATGTCAAACTGTATTTTGTTGCTTTATTTTGTATGTTTATTTTTGGACAAAATAAAAAAAGTTATTCTTATGTTATTATTCATGTTTTTTTTTGTTTGTGTTATTTCTCTAGTTGTTAATAATAACAACAATATAAACAAAATAACCCAGACAAAATGCTCTCATTGATTAGAATGGAAGCTATTTGCAACGGCGACCGCGCCGCTGACGTGCCGCGGCTGTAATGCGTCCAGTGGAAATCCACCTTAAATCCGCTGTATGAGATCATTTAGGATTCAGCGTAGACTATGATGAGAATGAGAAAATCAATGTCAACAAACAAACCACGGAGTGCAAGCATCTGTTATGCAGCGCAGTGAAGTTGGTTTGTAGTTGGATATTGGACAGACACTCGCTCTACAGCGCCACCCAGAGCAAGCGTCATCACCCGTCTCTTTCACGTGGAGCAGCATGGTGTATTTGTAGTTGTAGTTTCTGTGAGTGGATTAAAATGTTGTTTATTTTTTTTGGATAGCACTTAACTTTATTTATTTTTAATTTGTGTGGTTTCATGTTTGCTGTTTCATTTGATCTGATAGTGCACTACTGTTTAAATAAAGTTTTTGATGTGATTATATCTGTGCTTGTAATTATTTTTAAAATGCAATTTTGCCTTTGCTCGTCAGAGTAGTTTTATATTGAGAAATTGAAACCATACCGTTACTGTGGCCCAAAAAACGTGATGCATGCCGAATATATATATATATATATATATATATATATATATATATATATATATATATATATATATTTATACAACATATGAGTTTTTGCTCTGGTCTCCAGATTGTGCTTCTGTTTAACATTCTTCTTGATAGGCTTTTTTCTTTTTGCGGGGTAAAATAACGAGCAGCCATTCGTCTCCTCACGTTTCTGTCTCCCAGGTAAAGGATGAGGCGGTCCTCAATGGGGTCCTTGTCAGGGTCCACTCTCATGAACAAGCTGATGGAAGTCACTGTCTTCAGTTCTTCCATGTTACTGTGAGGTTGGACCTCCACTGAGGATTGGCCGTTGAACTTCATAGACACTTGGACCTGAAAAGTAAACCAGAATGAAGAGCTTACTAATCAAGAGTTGTTTTTACTTTGAAATATTTGAGAAATTAACCAGAAAAGCAAGAGGGGGACACCCCTGTTCATCATTAAAGAGCACATATTATACCCTATTACCCCAAGTTAAACTAGTTCCTGATGCCCTAATGAACATGTCTGTGTCATGCTTTAGTCAAAATATCATAAGGATGAAGCACAATAGCAGTTCAATTCTTTTATTTCTATTTCTTTACCATGATTTGGTTCATTATGTCTTTCTTTCTGTCATTATAACTGTAATGTGTATAATGTCTTCTTCTCTGTTCTGGTGTAGTGTTACAGTGCCTCTTACAGGACTGGCATATGTACTACAGCTTTTTGAGTAAGTTTGGGGGGGTTGATGTGTTTATGGGAACTTTTTTCAAAAGAACAAAGAAGAGGATTGTTTACATTTCTTCATATTTCCTTGTGGATATGGCAACACTCTAACTGGAATTCCATGCATCTAGCTGAAGATGCCAATAATGTAAAAAAATAATGTTTAAAAAAGTTTCGGAAACATGAGAATTACTTAAACAATGTTTGCAATAGGAAGGATTTTGCTTTTGTATAATAAAGCCGATTATTTTAGTCTCTCATGAATCGACCAAAAAGTCTCTCTATGTTTCATGTAGTTAACTCACTTTCTTGGCCACACTCCTAGCCTGGGCAATGAGTTCTCTGATCCTCATAATGTTGGTGGTCACATTGTTGATAGGCTTTTTCTCCTCTACCACCTTCAGCTTGTCCAGCAGTACGGGTACAAGCACATTCAGGTTCTCCACTGCAACAAAAACATAATTCAATATTTCATACTTAATTCATATAATAACACTAGAAGTTTTACTGCATGGCCATAAGTGCACTGAAAAAAAGAGTGAGTACATCTGCATTGCTCTGAATCTGATACCTGCTTCTCCTGCAGAGGAAATAGCCATTTCATAAGCATCTGTGGAGTACTCATTGTTTCTCATGTTTGTGGCCCATTCCTCCACCTTGGTGCTGATGGGTGTGACAGTATGAAGGACCTCAGCTGAACGGTTGAGATTCCCTTCAGCCAGCTTCAGGGTGTCCACTAGACGGTTTGGTGTTCTGTCTGGAAACAGATGCAGAGGAGGAGATTGAGACAGAGCATGGACAGTCTGTCTGTAGCTGATGGTGAAAAGTTGATAGAGGGTGTCAATCTTTTTTTTTGGTCAACCTGTCTGGTCCAACACAGGGCAAACATAGAGATGAACAATTCACTGTCACATTCACACCTACGGGTCAATCGAGAGAGTCCAATTAACCTCTACAAGTTTTTGGATTGTGGTCAGACCAGGTTTGCGAAACCCGGACCTTCTTGCTGTGAAGCAACATCGCTAGCCACTACACTTCCATGTAGCCCCTAGGCTAGGATCAACAAAATGATTTGTAAAAAAAAAAAAAAACCTTTGCATGCCTGAGCACCTGGCTCTCCTCTGCCTGCAGCTACCACAAAGCTGGCTTCATTGACAATTTTGATGTTTTCTGGGAGAGGAGACACCTTTTTGGCTCAGATGGCATTCACCTTAACAGAGCCGGCACCCCCGTGTTGCACCCCCCAATCTGGCATACTACGTGCAGCACACACACAACACACTCTCCTCTCGCCACCCCAAATCCACAGACTGAAACAACAACTATCCACCTGTACTGTAGTTCACCTGTCTACCAACATGGCACTTTTAAATGTTGGCTCCCTTTTGAGCAAATCTTTTATCATTAATGACTGTTTATTTTTAATGGAAACATGGCTGGGTACAGGTGCACCAGTTATTCTCACTGAGGCCTCCCCACCAAATTTTAACTCCACATTCTCCACAAGAAGTGGCAGGAAAGGTGGTGGTACTGCATCAATAACAAATCATTCACTAAAAAATAAAGAAATCCCACTTGATCAGTACACCACCTTTGAGCATCATGCAGAAGTTCTGCATAGTTCAGACAATTCTTCTTGTCACTGTCTACAGACCACCAAAGCATGATGTTGCTTTTATCAGTGAAATTTCTGAATTGTTATCAATAATCCATGGCACTTATAATTTTATCAATATATCTGGTGATTGTAATCTGCACAATGACAATCCATCTGATTTGATGGCAAAAGAGTTTTTAAATTTACTTAGTTGTTTGGATTTTATAGAAAATGCAACACAGCCGACTCACAACAGAGGACACACCCTGGATTTAGTCCTCAGCTATGGCCATGTCAGTTAGGGTGTCCTCTGTTGTCGACTTGGCTGCGTCAGACCATTACTGTGTGCTTTTTAACCTTGGTGCGAACTATCAGGAAATGTTACATTACCCTTGAAGTGGCTGCAAATTGTATTGAAATCTTGGGTGAGCAATCCCTAACCACTGTACCTGCATCCAGTGATTTTATCGTAGAACATTTTATCAATAGACTCAAATCAACACTCGACCTCGTAGCTCCACTGACCACCAAAAGGGTACTCCCTAAGTGCCATGGAGAAATGAGGAAATCAAAAAACTTGCAAGATATCGTAACGGAAATCGAGAAAAAACAAATTGACAATACACCACCAAACATACCATGAGCAATTACACATTTACAATACTGCTATCAGGAATGCAAGGAAAATATATTTTACAAACAATCACAAAATAATTTACACCTAACAAAAGTAATCCAAAAATACTTTTTAATACTATTGATCTTTTAGTCAACCCTGATTTTAACAGATATCTTAACACTCCTTAAGACTCCCTTTATGAAGAGTTTGCAGACCACTTCAGGGGTAAAACTGATACGATAAGATCTTCTATTTTATCTAATCAAAATACTGATTTTTACTACACCAGAAGGCTTGCTTTTACCTGAGAAAACACTGGACAGTTTTGCCCTGGTTGATGCTGATACACTTGGTCGAGTTTTCTCCCAAGTAAAAGTAACAACCTGCCTTTTAGATCCAATTCCAACATAACTTTTTGATTTAATTTTAATATGGGAGCGTTTTAGCTTTCATAGGAGCCATTTATAAAACCAATGGATTAATTAAAAGTCAGGTTATAAACTGTTGTTTCTACAAAATGGATAAGTGTCAACACTTTTTTCAGGGACTGTGCTGGTATCTGAGCTCATGCAGAGAGGTGTGGTTTCACTGACAGCTTAGACCAGGAGGGTGTTGTTCTATGTAAATGTGATGATTCTGTCTCTTGGCTCTCAGAATGTTTAAATCTTTGAGGCTAAAATTCTCCCTAAAGCCGTTTGAGGAGTGCCTACATTCAAATGGCCATATCTTCTTCAAATATTATCCGATTTACATGTACTAGACACTGTTGGAAATCACACTTTGAGAATGTGTAAATAAATCAAAATGTCCCTCTGTAGACTTGTGACCGGTTTTGCCATGACTGGCTACATATTATGAACAAAAGTTTCATAACTCGGCCAGTAGATTGCCTCGGGCTGCAGCCCAGACACACAGCAATGCTGCAGTATAATCTTATGTGGCAACAGTGCCATTCTGAGTTATATCCATAAAAAAGTGCTTGTTTTCACCAATAAATGGCTCGGATTGTTATTGTTATGAGTATGACAAAAAACACTTTTTAATAAAAATATGGTTTGTTCAATGTGTTCCTTGCAAATTAAGAAGAGTGAGTCGTCTCTCAGTCATGATGTGATCATCCCCTAGGCCTGGTGGTAACCCTGTTTTTTAAAACCAACCCAACGTAATCTTACCTGCATGAATTTCACTGATATCCTGAACTATTTCTGCAAGTTTTTTCATGTTTTTTTCCATGGTCTCTTTGGTCTCCTCGATGTATTTTAGCTTGTCTGCCACCTCACTTTCAACCTCTGTAACAGAAAAATATAGTCATTGACTGTTTACACACTAGGACTAAATGACTGTCAGTTGCATTTATGTCTGTGAACAGAATACGTTTTCATACCGTTTTGTTCTGAGTGTAATGAAACAGATTCCTTGAAAACATTGTCGCTCTGATTTACCAGGTGTCCGAGTTGTGTGTTGATTCCAGTTATGGCCTAAAAACAGAAAACACAAGGTTAACCTCTAGTGTTATATTGGTACTAAATTAAAGTGCATGGTGTATAGAACTAGGATGTTAATGTACGTCTTCAGCTCTCTGGGATAAGTTTAAAGTTGTGAGAGAAGTGATGTGTGCATCATCGACGTATTTCACGATGTTGTTGTAGACGTTGGCAGCACTTATGGCTCTCTGCACAAATCCATTGGCATCACTCTCTCTCAGATCCCTGGTGGAGACAGGATGATAAAAAAGTTACAAGTTGAAGTACTTTAATATTGCATGATATGGTTGATGATGTGTGTAATTAAAAATGTACTAATTCATATTTAAAACCATGAAATCCTACACTATCATTCTATAATGATAGAAGTCAGAATTCAGAGTTGAGGATTGCTAAAGCATCTTTTATTTAGCATAGCTACAGCACAATAGAAAGAATGTTATTAGGGTTTTTTTTTATTCCCCAGATGCCTGGATGTTGATGTGACATCTCCTTTGGCACTTTTCCATTATACAGCTCTGGTGTTACTCAGCTCGACCGGACTGTTCTCATTTTTTTAGTGAAAGCACAAGGTACCAGGTGCTTTTTTTGGTACTTGCTCTGGAGGTAGCTAACAGAGGTTAGCAAAGCAGTGACTGTCATGGCTAGGAAACTTGCTAATGTTGATAACGTGATTGCGATTTTTTTGCCATGTCTGCCGTAGTTATTAGTGCTTTGTCCAACAAAAAACATCTGTAACAGGGAAAACAACTTTGTCCTAGAGCTCTGTCTGATTCTTGCGGTGTTTGAACTAAATGCAAAACATGTTTTGAATGGCCGACACTTGGAAAGTCCGACATTTGCATGTAATGCAAGAAAAGCAAAACAACGGACCGACAATGCTTTTTGGCAAAGACATTTTTATTTTATTGTTTGAAAATACACTTCTTCTTTGCACTCTTTGCCTCTTTCCCCAAGTTTTAACCGTTGACATCTGACAAAATCATTGTAATTATCTAACGTTGGTCAGATTAAAAACGTTAGATACTATTTTGTTCCAGACGGACAGCGACTCCAAGCCCGTGACCAGGCAGGCAGCTTCCTAAGGCCCGCCCAAGGTCAGAATCGCAAACAAAGAACAAATCAGGGAGCGCAAAGAACAAAGAAGTGTATTTTCAAATAATAAAATATTTTTTTTTTGAATCATAAAATCGATAATTTGCTTCTTAAAAAGTATTGCTTGCTTCGTGAAAAGGGTTCCATAGATATGGCACAAAGGATACATTTTCATGAGGTAGTAATTGCAAGTAATTAAATACAATTTAAAAATTGTCACATTCAGTTTAGATTTATATCTGTTTTGTTTCTTCCTTGGTTGTCTTTTGTAGTTCCTGTCCTTGTGTGTCTTGTCTGGTTTCACGTCCTGTTTCTACGAGTAATTTTCCTTGTCTATTGTATCTTGTTATGGTTTACTTCCTGTCCGAGTTTTATGCTTTCGTAATCTTCTGCCCTGATGTGATTCACCTGTGTTTATTGTCCCAACTCTTCCCTTGCGTATTTAATCTCCCTGCTTTCTGTGTTTCATTGCTTCATATTACAGATATTCCTCCCTTTAGTAACTTTTAATTTTTATTTTTGGAGTTGTTGTATTTTACCCTGTCCAGTTACTCTGACAAACACAAATTGGGTTTATTGAAAACTGAGCGATAGAGGTTTGCATTCCATGAGTGTTTTCCTGAGTTTTGATTAGATTTTCTTTATACTTGGACAGGATGTTTATGTTTATTAATTAATCATTATATGTTTCATTTCCAGAAATATTTGCTTGGTTGTTATTATTATTATTATTATTACTTTATTAGTAGTACTCTGGGAATAAATGTATAGTTAAAGTCTAATGTTGTCTGTTGGCTGTTTGAGACTTAACAAAATAAAGGACATAACACATAAATTGTAAAAATACCAAAAATACATTAATCTGAACTTAAATAAACACTATTTCACCAAATGATGCTGAAAATCATCTGCAACAAATTCACAAATCCATTAAGACTGTGTGTTGCGTTGTTGCTTTTGCAGATTTTTGCAGAAAGTATATATCTCACTCCTCCAGATGGTTGGCCTGTCTCTCCAGTTCCTCAGCGTGCTCGTCAGCCCTCTGAACTAGATCCCTGTCAGCCAGTGACAGACGCTCCATCTTCTCCGTCAGCTTTTGGCTGGCGCCATCAATCGCAGCATGGTACTCTGTCACATTCTATACAAACAGATGCATATGATTTCATTACATTATGATACATCATTACATTTCATCAATTAACTGCAATCTTCAACATCATGATTCCTCAGTGCACACAGCATTAATGTCCTAAAGACCTATCATAACTGTGAATATAACCATTACTACATTAAAATATAAACACAAATACTTCTTTAGTCTGAAAAATGTGGTAAGATGGACCTCACTCACTTGCACCATGGCATCTACTTCAGCCACAGTCATTTCTGTGTCTGAGAGGAAGATTTTGGCTTCTTCCAGTGGGTCATTGACACCAGTGTAGTCGTCTGTCAGCCTCTGCTGCTTTGCCTGAGGGACAAAGAGAAATAACACTTAAGACACATTTCAAGCCTTTATTGTTGTACAGCTTTTCATTATTATGATACAGTTGAGATGGGTAAGAGACAAAATGCTGATCTTCAGGTAAACTTAAACTGATGATGAAGATTATACTTCCATCTTTAATGTGTGGGGGATTGAATAGTTATTATGAATAATAATAATGGGTGGACTTGATTTGCTGTGTTTATTGTCTGTGCTTTGTAAAGAAACATTGGGAGAGACAGTCACAACAGTGTATGGACACTTGCATTAATACTGTATGTTATAAACAATATGGGCAAAGTTTGTAAAAGCTGTAACTTTACACCAAAAAAACAGGAGAAGATGTTGTACACATTAGATATAATAACAGAAACAGAGAAACCAAGCCAGGAAATGTTCCCAGTCTGAGAGGCGTTTTCAAATAATACCATTTCAGGTCCCCTAAAATGCCCTCTCCGTGCGGATGGAAAAAAGTATTTGTATTCACCTTAACCCATTTCCAGCATTGTGGCATATTTAAATAAACAAAACTCTAGACCAGGTGTTTTTGGTTAATAGCACAGTGGCGCATCACAACTCACTTTAAGACCACAGACCCAGCCCCATGGCCGTATGTTGCAATTGTGCAGAATGACTCAAAATAATGAATAAGACCAACAAATTACAAATACACTCACCAAGGTTCTAGTGTTTGTAGGAGGAAGTTTATATGATCTGTATTTATATAGTGCTTTTCTGGTCCTGACAGCAAGTAAAAGCACTATCCAGTATAGTTTTGCCAACACCACCTCTATGTGTTGACACTTTAACATGTGGAGTAAGGGATGGAACTATCAACCATCTACATAGTTTGTGGACAACTTGCTCATCTTATTGAATCTCCTCTTACACGAGAAGTTATGACTACACACTGCATCGTGGGAAAATAAAGCCATGCATCTGTGTGGTGGTTGTAGATGCTATCATGGGAATAAAAACATTTGCATTGCAGCATAGCTTATTTCCCCAATGAGGGCCTCCTCCTCATGTAACAGTCCAACACTCCCACACATGATTTAGTATTTCTGCTCTTGGTACTGAAATATCATCGTAAAATTATTCTAATTAAAACCATGTTTGTGTCTACAATATCTTAAGAATATTTACCATGTTTTCTCACAATTATAAAAACCTATTTAAAACTGGAAACTAAACTCAAACTCTCTTACTAATGTCCATTTATAACTTTGAGAAAAGTTTTAACTTGGGGAGACATGGATGGTGCAAGTTGTGGTAATTTTGTGTTACTTAGGGAAAAGACAGCCCCCGAAGATTTTCACTATGGACTTTGGTGTGGGAAGGGAGCAGTTTAAAATGACATACATGTTGTTTTCTTCTAAATAAAAGCTGTCTTATCGTGAGATTTATATAATATAACCATATATATACAAGTGGCTGCTAATAACAATTTAGTGAGAAGAGATTAATCAGTCAAAATTTGGAGGAGAACCTCCATACCAGCACATTCCCTCAGAGCAAGGAGAAAAGAATGTGGGTTTTAACAGGACTATATCCTCATGAAACTGGAGTACTCCAAACAGAGTGAGAAGGCAATGCTGTGGGAAAAGACGAGAGGAGGAAGTAGTACTCAGTGAGAGCAACAGGGGGTCATGGGAAATTACCTCAGTCCTCTGGAATTTGAGGACGCTGGCTCTGTTCATGTCCTCCATCTCCTGAACTGTACTGGCTGCTTTCTGGAGAAAATTCTGAGCTTCTGACAGTTTTGCAGAGAAGCGGGACAGAATCTCGCTGATGGGTGGGAGTCGGCCGCTTGTGCCAATCAACTTCTTCTCCAACTGACGAATTCGCCTAAGCACTAGAAGCATGATCAAAGATACAAAACAATATAATTCATCATCATCACATGTGAGTGTCTTGGGACCATTACTTTAAACCATGGTTATCACTGTTACACTGATGCTCTGTGAAAATCGAAACAGACATGAAAAAATGGCTGCCAGCGAACAAAGAGGAAGAACATACTTTAGACATCGATCACAAGGCTCATCACATCATCATATATGCCAGCTTAAGTCTATTTAATAATATTTTAATATAAGGCAGCCTTTTGACAAAACCTCCCCTGACATTATGTGTCTTTTTGTAAACTACTCACTCTGGTGAACCAAACTCCATAGAGAAAATCAACAATTTTGTCGCGAGGGGACACTGGTGTTATGTTTCAACTGCCTCTTTGTTTGATAAGGAATGATTTGTTGATGGGAGTGGTTTACGCAATGAAAACGTCACTTTTCAACTTTTCTTTGAAAACTTAAACTTTTCCTTGTGTCCACATTGGCAGCCCTGTTTTCATTGTCTTGTGTGGGTTGTATCTGCAAGGGCAGCTATGGAGGCGATAGTGCTGCCTAAAACTCTGCTGCCTAAGTAATAAACTAGACTATCCTGAGAATGCACAGACAAGATGATCCAGTCAAGATGCAGGACCACACACTTGGCGTTTAATCAAACTATCTGATGGAGAGGGATTTGGGAACTTGCGTGATTGAATGTGACTTCAGAATATAAACAGACATGGAGGTGGACTGTCAGTGCTGTCAGTTAATACCTGTGTGTGTGTATTTGTGCAATGTTTTGTGCTGAGTAAGCCAAAAAACTGTGGATGAAGTCATGGTTGAGAAGACGGATCTAGATGGTTCGAAACGAAAGTATGCAACATCTGTTTCCCTGTCAACTTGCTCTCTTTGGTCATTGCGAGGTTCTGCTCACGCCCCAATCGCTCTGATGCGATGACATTAAAAACATGTCTGCTAATTTGGTCAAAATTATAGTGTATGCACTTACGGTCATGGGCCTCAGTTGACTCATCAATGGCGACAGGCTGTCTTGGGGAAAGGTCCAGTTTCCTCATCAAGGTCACCATGTCCTCTGCCATCTCTGCATTGCGTCGGACCACTTCTGGGTCCACATCCTGTTGAACACTGTACAGCTCCCAGTCATGGATCATTTCTGTGTACATACACAAACATCATGCAGAACATTAATATATGCACATAGACTCAGACAGGCAGCATGCATTAAACACAGATACGTTTCAAGGGGAAAGGCAAAAGGGACCTGGGGACCCAAGACTGCATGTACAAAGTTTGAAAAATGAGACCTATTGAAGTAGGACTTGTGTAGCAGTAATCAGTAATAAGTACGGTGGCCCTGAGGTGCTAAACACAAACGCAAATCACAAAACGCAACACAAATCAAAAACACAAATCACAAATGCAAATCAAAAAACACAAACGCAAATAAAAAAAACATTAACTCAAAACGGAAACGCAAACACAAAAGCACAACGCACATAAACAATAACTAATTTTAGCTCGCTTAGTAGAGCTGCCGTCCCACGTAGAAGTGCACACTACAGATAGCCCTGTTCGAATCACACCTCAACCAAAAAGCTCAGCATTAAAGCAGACAACACAAAAACATTATCTCACAACGGAAACACAAATCAAAACCGCGCAGACAACACAATGGAAATGCATGTCGAAATGGAAACGCAAATCTAAAAGCACAAAACAAAAAAATTTGGTTTCGTTTGCACGGACGCACAGTCTGTGTTTTTAGCATCCATAGGTGTATGCTTGATGAATGTTATTTACATTCGTACGTAACGTGTTGTAGTACTTCTGGTTCAGGATCACTGTTGATTATGGACTATGGATGTATATTATGAACTGGATAGACAGTCTTCAAGGCAGAGCAGGCAGTGCTCTATCCACTTCATATTATACATGGGCTGTTCTCGGTCAAGGAGCTTCTGAGGATGACCTTCACATACACAGGCTGACATCTAAAATTCTTGACATCAAAATGGATAAGAGATTTAAGCTATACACTTCCTCATACATATGCGGCAACAACTGCAGTGAAATCAGTTTCCAGCGGCACCCTCCTCCGCCTCTCCCCAGAGATAGGTGCACGATCACAGCTTGTTCAAAGTCCGACCCATCGCTCTCGACTACCGCAGTCTCATTTGCGGACCATCAATTGGCATTTAAACGGTAATTTGTTGATGGTCCGTAAATGAGACCGCAGTAGTCGAGAGCGATGGGTCGGAATTTGAACAAGCTGTGATCGTGCACCTCTGGGGAGAGATTGCAGGAGGGTGCTGCTGGATCTGGAGAATGTCTGCTGAATATCCAACCTGAAACTGATTTCACTGTGGTTATGTCGCACAAGTATGATGAAGCGTGTAGCTTAAACCTCTTATCCATTTTGGTTCCAGGAGTTTTAGATGTCAGTCTGCATATGTGACGGTTACTACATCGTCATCTTCAGTAGCTCCTTGACCGAAAACAGCCCCATATTCAACAGTGACCCTGAACCGGAAGTACTACAACACGTTATGTATGAATGTAAACAACATTCATCAAGCATACACCTATGGATGTTAAAAACACACTTTTTTATGTTTTGTGCTTTTATTTTTGTGGTTTTTGATTTGCGTTTCCGTTTCAACATGCATTTTCGTTGTGTTGTCTGCTTTTGTGTTTGCGTTTTTGATTTGTGTTCCCGTTGTGAGATAATGTTTTTATGTTGTCCGCTTTAGTGTTTGCATTATGAGAAAATGTTGTTGTGTTGTCTGCTTTAGTGTTGTGTTTTTTTCTTGAGACAGGATCTGAACTAGGGCTATCTGTAGTGTGTACTTCTACATGAGACTGCAGCTCTACTAAGTAAGCTAAAGTGAATTAATATTCATGTACTTTGTGCTTTTGTGTTTGCGTTGTGTGATTTGCGTTTCCGTTTTGAGTTAATGTTTTTGTTTTTTTTGATTTGCGTTTGTGTTTGTGATTTGTGTTTGTGTTTTTGATTTGTGTTTTGTGATTTGCACCTCAGGGCCACCGGAAATAAGCAATATTCTCAATAGTTTGCAATAAAGTATTTAGAGGGAAAATGTAAGGTAAAACATGGCACACATGAGTTGACATCAGTGTGACATGGCGCCGGAAATAGAGAACGAGCTCCACGTTTTGTATACAATCTATGTTCAAAACCTCAAACTGAAAGTGATAGCCTAGTTAAGACAGAAGATTGTTTACTGATGGACATGCTTTTGTTAGCATTTCATTTTTACTGAACTGATTTTTCTGCTTCTATATGTTTGGCAAAAAAATTAAATGCCTTGTTTTTTCTTTTGCTCTTTCCCATTTGCCAAAGTACAGTTTATGGTTCCTGCTTCATCACTAACTTTTTGCAGCAACCTAGTGCTATTGTGCCTCATTAAGGGAGGGTCCCCTCTACATAGGGGATCATAGAATTTCAGGGGGTGCCCACAATGTTGTCATTGTAAGTGACAAAAGAAGCGTTTGGTACCTTCGATGCGAATGTTAAGATCAGTGAGGTTTGTGCTGAGCTGCTCAGCCAGGGATAAGGTCTCCAGCGTGTCGTTGTCCAGACTGTCCCCCAAAGTTGTCACCAGCATCTCCTGAAAACCACCACACAAACTAATCAGTTACCTAAGTTAGTATTGGCCAGTGGCTCATTTTATTGCCACAGTGTGAGAAAATCACATCCACGTATTTATATTGTCAATTCCTTAACATATATAAAGAGTTCATTACTCTTCTGTATGGAACATGGATATAATAATAATAATTAGTTGAATTGCCTCTTACACACGTTATATCACTCATTGAAATTAAAAAGCCAAATAAATAAACCATGTATTATTTGTAATAAAAGGTAATAACTACTATTACCTATAATATTTTAAGAGTAGTAATATAGATTATAAACAGTAGATATTTTATGTGAGAGCATGGGTGGACAGTGTATAGGGACGATTCGGGCGATGCCTTTCCAACGAGGAGGAGAACGATAAATTTTTCTCCTAACCAATTCCAAAAATTCTTAGTACTAATCATTGCATGAAAACTCAGATTATCGGCGCCGTGAACGCCTGATAATTGCCGCAAACGCCCATGATTCTCTGCAGTTATCAGCCGTTCACCGCGTAGTCCGCCAGTGCCCGATAATTGTCGCAAACGAACGGGGGAGGGAGGGCGGTGCAGGGTGCCGCCCGCCCGTGAACCCCGGCTAGGGTGGTAGAAATCAATCGCTCCCTGAGACTTGTGTATCTTTTCCGTGGAGACACACACTCCTGATTTGAATTTGTACGGATCACAGCATGGTCATTTACATGTGAAAACCTTAAACAAAGTAAAGTTTTCACATGTCAAACCTTACTTTGACATGTAAGGTTTGACATGTAAGGTAACCCCCCCCCCGCATGAAAAGTGGGATTTACACCCACTTTTCATGCAGTGAATATTTCTTTCAGCTGCTCTGCCAGCAAAAGTAGTTTGAACATCATACATCATCATAGTAGTTTGAACCTCATCATAATCTCATCTCATCATCTCGTCTGTTTTATCCTGATCACTAACTCTCATGTCATTTCAGACCCTGTCACTCACTCCTCCTGTCACTCCCAGTCACCTGATCTGCTCCACCCCTGTCACACGCCTGTTCCTCATCAGCTAATCACTCTGCTCACATATATACCAGCTCATTTCCCCATGTTCTCTGCCAGATTGTCTAGAGTCAAACCTAGTTATCCAGCGTTGTGTTCGCTCTGATTCTAATATTGCCTGAACCTGCTTCTGACCTGTGGACCTTCCCGTTTTGCCTGCCCCTTGTCGGATTTGTTTGCCACGTGGACTTCCTGGTTTGAACTCTGCCTTTGAAATAAACACTGCCTGTTACATCTCAGCTGCTCTGTCTTGTGTGTCGTGCTTTTGGGTTGTCCTCTGCCATTTTCTGTAAGCCTGACAGTACAATCTGGCCAACAATGAACCCAGATGACACAGAGAGGAGGTTGTAGCACAAGCTGCCGCCATACAGCACCAGGAGTGACAACTCCAAGCAATGGCTGCAGCACTCCAGCATTCTTCAGAGCGCCAATTGGAAGACCATGAGCGGTCAGCTTTAGGAGCTCGTCCAGGCCCGGCAAACACCAGCGGTTTCCCAACCTGCGGGACCGTCTGTTCCCTCCGGCGTTGGTTTCGAACCACGTTTAAGAGCTCCGGAAAGATTATCTGGAGCTCCAGGTACCTGCCACTCTTTTCTGATATTATGCTCACTGACTTTCGAACTCCAACCTCTCACCTATCCCACTGAGAGGTCCAGAGTGGCCTTTATGATCACCCAGCTCACTGGTCAAGCTCTGGATTGGGGCACAGCCGAGTGGGAGAAGCAGTCGGCACTCTGTGCTTCAGTGGCTGCTTTCTGTGCGGGGCAGTGGAAGGTGTAACGGACTACTCGATTGAGTTTCGGACATTAGCAGCGGAAAGCAACTGGAACGACTCCTCCCTGACTGATGCTTTTTACCACAGACTTTTGGACAACATTAAAAACAAGCTCCCGCCCCCCTAGACCTGACCCTGCCACGCCGGTGGTGAAAAATCCAACTTTGAGTTATTCCCAAAAATCGAACCCTAATAATTTCTTCAGTTTCAATAGGATTCTATGTACTCTCGGTGCTCGAAATGATAAAATGTTACGATTAGATTTTTTTCTATATCTCACAGCTCTATTGTGAAGTAGTTTTTACTCTTACTGTAATAAACAATGGTGGGAACAGTTACACCGAAATCCTTTGGCCTCAACTTCTAAAGCATTGCAGGGACTTTTTACACGGTCAGTGTGTGTGTGTCATGGAAAGAATGGACTCTACTGACCGATTCTCCCAGCTGTTTGATGTCGATTACCACAGTGTGTGTGGCCTCCTCCAGCTCCCCGGTCTGTGCCTTCATTGCAGATGACGTGTTTCTCCAGCCTTGAAACTGAGTCTGGAAACAAAGCAAATCTAGTAATGCCTCAGATCACATTAGAGTGTATTCACAATGAGATAAAGCTCAAAGTAGCACAAATACTTAAAGCTGCATGTACCTGCAGTCGATGTGCTGTGTAGTTGTAGTACTTGAGCCTGTCATTAGCAGCAGCTCCAGTGGAGATGTTCAGCACTCCAACTTTCAGCTGGTCTAGTGTCTTATTGGATTGTTTCAAGTCCCCAATCAAACTCCAAATGCACTGATCACAACCTGTAGCCATGGATGAATACAATACAAGTAAAGACATGTTTCAAACAAACAAGAGAAACAGTCTTTTGTTTTGTCATATGTCTGCTTTGGTCATGATCTCCACTTACTGATGTTGCACAAGTTGACTGTTGCAGCCTCTAAGAGACACTCTCCTGTGTGCGTGTCACAGTGGCCACTCTCACAGTTACACTCTATAGAAAAAAACAGATGCAGAGGAATTTCATCATACGATGTGGGACAAAAAAAGTTCTGCTTCAAATTCTCTGAGCAGTTGGAAAAGGGTCAGTGCAGTTAGGTTTAGGGTCAACAAATATATATATTACTGTTGGAACCACAGACAGTGTCTTGGCTTCGGGCCTGCACATCTGTTTTGTGGCTTCTCTTGTGTGGGACTGATGATTTGAGCAGCTGTTTGTGTATGTACTGTGGATTTGAGGTTCTATGGTAAAGTCAGCAGATGCGTCTCTGACGTCATGTGCACTACTGCGGTAGTAACTGTGAATGTGAGCCCTCAGTGAAGCTTTTTTTTATTTTTCTCTGGGAAGCTTTATCTGCATTGAATGTTTCGACAAATGTTCCGGGGGTGTTCATAACAAAAGAGTAATAGATATGTTGTATGATGAACAGAAGTCTTACTCTGGCAGCCGGATGGGCTGTAGTCCCAGTAACCTGGGAGGCAGCGCTCGCAGTAACGGCCTCCGGCCCCTGTGCGGCATGGGCAGCTGTGGGTGAGAGGATGACAGGTGGGACGAAGGGAAGCTGGCCCACATTCACACCTCCGACAGCCGTGGCAGCTAGAGAAACCAGAGTAGCCCTCCTAGATTACATGAATGAAAAACTCTGTTAGATCCCAGCATCTGCCTATTTAAAGGGATAGTACAAGTGTGCTTGTAGGTACTAACTAAGGCCTCGTTTAGACTGCAGCAAATAGAATCTGATCGTCTCTTGACCAACTGTTCACATTATATATTATATATATTGATCAGATCTGATCTGTTGTGTGTCCATATTGTCATTGTCGAGTTTAGTCTTCAATTAGTCTAAACAAAATAAACAAAATGGACGAAATCTGTGCCTGTTTCTGTCCCAAAATTATGTGGAGCCGTGGCTATTGTCTTCCATTGTGTGGATTTTTTAACGTCAAATAAATCTGTTGTTACTTCACCCCATGGACCACACTAACCCTTTGCTCAGTTTGTTACCCGGGTAAATCCGAACAAATGATTTCAAACACTGACAGCCATGCATCAAATTTTGGATTTACTTATGGAGGCAGCTGTGGATCAACAGCTAGTGTGTGCTGTGGTGTAAAATCACAGATTTTCTATTCAGATTTTCCAGTCAGACCAGGTTACCTAATGGTTAACATACTCAGGATGACTTGAGCTACTGGAGAAATTATTAGGTGGTTAAATTATTACATTGCTAAAATAAGAAAATAATTAAAGGAATAAGATTTTTCTACTAAGTACTTTTTTATCAATTTTTTTTACCCTGACTTTTAATAAGGGTTTTTGTCTTTTTATGTATTTAGGAGTGAGTCTGTATTTCCCACATTTTTACAATTAACATAGAATGATATGGATGAAATCTTGTTTCTGTCACAACACTGCAGTTAGATTGAACAGATCTCACCTCACACTGGTCACAGAGACGTCCAGTCACACCTGGTTTGCAGTGACACACTCCTGTCCGGTCGTCACATGATGAGGTGCCACATTTATTGCATGCGCACTCTGCGACAGACACGAGACAAAAGCAGAGACGAGAATGTAAGAGGATGTAAGAAGTACATGTAGATGTCACAAGCATAGTTATTTTTAAATTCGCTGGGCCGCCTCCTAAGGCATATGGTCGTCCTAGGTCCTGAATTGTGACCTTGTCTTGCTTTAAAAGACATTAAAAGCATGGTGGAACCGCCAGCAAATTTTACTGTAGGTAGCAAGTGCTTTTTTAATGGAATGCTGTGTTCTTTTTCCGCCAAGCATAACACCCATTGTTTTGCCCAAATAACTCTATTTTAGTTGCATCAGTCCACAGCACCTTATTCCAAAATGAAGCTGGCTTGTCTAAATGTGCTTTAGCATACCTCAAGCGACTCTGTTTGTGGCGGGGGTAGAGAAAAAGCTTTTTCTGCATTACTCTTCCATACAGCATCTCCTTGTGTAAAGTGCACTAATAGTTGAACGATGCACAGTGACACCATCTGCAGCAAGATGATGTTGTAGGTCTTTGGAGCTGGTCTGTGGGTTGACTGTGACTGTTCTCACTATCCTTCGCCTCTGCTATGTATGTATATACATATATATATATATATATATATATATACGTTTTTGGAAGATACGGGGCTATAACGGTAGCAACTGCTGCTGCCAGTGTTAATGGTGTGGCGACCCCTTTTGGTGTCTGACAGGGTAGTCTGGAGTAGGTTGCTGAATGGCAGGGGGTTGGGCCAGTTTGGCAATCTGGTAACTGGGGACACCTTGGCCATGATCGGATTTGCCATATAAGCAGATTCTCACTCATTGTGTTTCTCTCTCTTTTTTCCCTTGCAGACAGACACCTGTCTTCCCGGGTGACGCGGCAGCCTTAAGCCTCAGTTCTTTTGATTTCTTTTTATGCATCAAACAACATCCACACACACCATATTAACCATGCATGCACACCTTACATGACTGATTTTACTGACTTTCACACCTCATGTTATTATTTCCTGATTTATCTTCATTATTGATCTAAATAAATATGTTTTGTTATTCCTTTAAGGTTGCGTCTCCATTTGTTTGTCATGGCCTAGAGCCAGCTGTGACACTGGCATTCGTGAGAAACCTGAAGTTTATGAAACAATCAGTGGTAAAGTGATAGTGGAAGATGAGTTTCTTCACTTTATCTCGGTTAAAATGAGAACTCTGCCACACGATGAAATTGTCTTGTTGGCCGCAAACAATTTGTCCTCCGTGGATTGAATCGTCAAAGCAAACACTGTTTGAATTGTGTCCAACAAAGCAACGCAACACCAAACATAAGGGCACACAGAAAGATGTGGGAACTTTTTTTTTTGACAGGATTTACCATTTCTTAACCATTTTTCAGAGAATATAAATGATAACAAAAACTTTTCTTTCACTCAGGGTTAGTGGTTGGCTGAAGCCATTTATTGTCAAACAACTGTGTTTAATCTTTTTGAATCATAATCACAACACAAACTACCCAAATGACCCTAATCAAATTTAGATAGCCCAGTTCTTATTACCGTGTATTGCCCCCTTTAAAATCATTGACAGCTTTTCTTCAGCTAGTCTTTTGTGGTAGTTGTGGATGAGGCTCTTTATCTTCTCAGATGGTAAAGCTGCCCATTCTTCCTTGCAAAAAGCCTCCAGTTGCTGTAAATTCTTGGGCTGTCTTGCATGAACTGCATGTTTGAGGTCTCCCCAGAGTGGATCAATGATTTTGAGGTCAGGAGACTGAAATGGTCACTCCAGAACCTTCACTTTGTTCTGCTGTAGCCAATGACAGGCCGACTTATCCTTGTGTTTTGGATCATTGTCATGTTGGGATGTCCAAGTACGTCCCATACGCAGCTTCCGGGCTGATGAGTGCAAATCTTTCTCCAGTATTTTTTGATAATTTACTGCATTCATCTTGCCATCAATTCTGACCAAATTTCCTGTGCCTTTGTAGCTCACACATCCCCAAAACATCAGCGATCCACCATCGTGTTTCACAGGAGCAATGGTGTACCTTTCATCATAGGTCTTGTTGACTCCTCTCCAAGTGTTGTGTTCATGGTTGTGGCCAAAAAGTTAATTTTGGTTTCATCACTCCAAATGAGATCGACAGATGACAGATAACACCATAGGAAGTACGCAGGCCTGATCCAAGTTTTTCTTTGTCTGGCACGCTACCTATATCACAATCTTGAGTACTTGATGATACCAAAGTCCATTTTATATATTATTTTACCCCTTTAAACAACTTAGGGCCTGATTTACTAAGATTCCCAATAAAGAGCTTGCGCGAGCAGAAAGACTGCGCCCGCTACTGGATTACGTTTTGCGGGTGGACTACTAAGATTGCGACCGCAATTGACTAACAGGCGCAGAAGTGGTTAAGACAGCCCTATTTAAATGAGGATTTTGCGCTAGTCAAGAGTTGTCCACATGGAGAAAGAGCAGACTCAACGGAAGCGCAGAATGAAATTTGAAGCCACTGAACAGAAAGCACAGGTGGCATTCTGCTATTTTTTTCAGATTTTTTCAGATATACCAAATAAGAAATGAATGTGCGTCATCTGTGAACGCGTAGTTGAACATGCTCTGGAAAAGCGTAATTTCCTGATTTACAATTATCGCTATAAATAACCGCAGCCATGTGTGCGCACCGCTGTGCCAGTTAAGACCTGCCTTTCAAACGTGCTAAATATAGACGCAGAAATAAGCACCGCAATCAGTTTCAGGTTTGATAAATCACTTTGCACGTGCTAAAATAACAAATTTACATTTTCTCCTCCCATCACACGCAAAAGAGCAGGTAAACGCCCAATATTGCATATGCATTAAGGCAAGAACGCTAAATGGGTTGCAAGTGCTATTTTGCCCATCTGAGGGACGCACTCCTCGTTGCGCCTTGTTAGTAGATCAGCATCAACGCTAATCTGCGTGTGCAATCCAGTTTGCACACGTTTTTGCAAGCGCAAAGCTTTAGTAAATCAGGCCCTTAGTGCGTAATGTTGTTTATTCACTAACTACAACCAGCCTTTTCAATAACATAATGCTCGGTTTGGCAGACATTCTTGTCTCATAAAAATGATGGCAGGCATCTATGGTTACAGCATGTTGCCATGTTTTTTGAAGCATTTACTTCATCTTTAGGATAACTAAAATGACTCTGTGCCAGAAGGTTTGAGGCGTGTCTCTGTGCTGTTTGGCGTATTGTAAGCGGGATACTTTGTGACATTTACGCAGTAATGACTTTCTTCTGGAAACTCGCCATGAAGCCCATCTTTGTTCAAGTGCCTCCTTATTGTGCATCTTGAAACAGCCACACCACATTTTTCCTGTAGTCCTGTATTTCACCTGAAGTTATTTGTGGGTTTTTCTTTGCATTCTGGCAGTTATGGCTGAAATTTTAGTTGGTCATTGGCAAATTTGAACATTCCTGATTGGCATTCTCAATTCCTTTGATATTTTCTTACATCCCTTTCCTGAAGATGGTTACCTTTAATAGCCATTCAAGCCATTTGTGTCAAGTTGTGTGCATGTTATCAACTTATGAGCACAACTGTTGGTATATATACAGTGGTATGCACAAGTTTGGGCACCCCTGTAAATTTTCCTGATTTTCCTTTATAAATCATTGGTTTTTTGGAAGACATTTCTGTTAAATAAATCAAACACAGTGATATTTGACTACTTTGCTACACCACTGAAAACAGCTATCAACATAAACATAATACCCAATATTTGCTTATATACTGTTGTGAGGTTTATATCTGAACTTTTTTGTCTTCAGTGTTTGTGCTTCTATCCTGACCAGAGGCCAGTTGCACAAAACTAGGATAAGGGATTAACCCGGGCTATGTTGGTTATCCAGGTTTAATTTATTTGTGATCCGGTTGTTCAAAAGCAGGATAGGGGAAAGCAGGATATGTTATGACATAAGTTACCATGGAGATTTATCCTGTGGCGTTAGCCTGGTCTGGAGCAGGCTAAGTTCCAGCATTTATTAAATCTCATCCCTCATCTCAGCAGCAGTCAACACAAATGGAAACTAAAAGTTATTCCACTGCCCACTACACTATGTTTTCACATTCAACTATACCCACTGTCATTATCTAAACATTTGTAATCATTGATTACAATAATTAATTAATTAATTAATTAATTAATTAATTAATCAAAAAATACGAATAACCATTTTATATTTATACACATGATAGAAATATAAAAATACATCAAAGACTAACATGATGTTGCTTTATTGAATAAGGATAAATCAAAGCAAGTAAATCAGCTCCTTTCAAAACATCCTGGATATCTGAATCCTACTTTTGTGCAACGGGCCCCAGGACTCCCTGGAAGAAGAGATCCTGTATCTCAATGAGACCTTCCTGGCTAAATAAAGGATACACAAATAAAATAAAAATGAAAAAGGTAACAAATATTACCCATATAAATACTGTCCACTCAAGGCCACTTTTTTCTGTACAGCTGCTTGTTGTGAACAAAAATGTCTTGTTGATGCCAGAGGTCAGAGGAGAATGGCAACTCAAATAACCACTTCGAACAGCATTAAAAGACTATATTGAGTGCCACTCCTGCCACTTAATTATGTGTCGCGTATGTCTAATAAAGTGGCTGATGTCTCCAGCAGGGAGGGCTGTTGTAGAAACTCCATCGCAAGAAGCACACCATCGTATCAAGCACACATTAGAGGATGACTAGCCAACTCCGCAACCACAGGTGACAGGGAAAAGTGCAGTTGTGCACAGTTTTAGCTTTTAGCAAAATGGAAAGAAAGAGAAAGCAAACACACATGCACCCACCCCTCCAGCACCAAGTCGTAGTTAGGTGTGAGTGAAGCCAAAAACAACCATAAAAGTGATCAGCATAAATGTTTTGCAGCACAGTAGTAGTTACACAATTTCATACTGATCAAGGAGGACAGAGGGAGTGCTGCAGGTTCAGCAGGATAACAGTCCTTACCTAACCCTAACCCATACAAGCAGGGGTGCCATCAGCAGCAAAAGGTAGACTTCCAGAGACCTGCTGAAGTCACAGCAGATAGCAACTAACAGGTAATTCGGGAGAAAGTAGTTCAGAGTCCAGCTGATAGCAACCCTATGTTGTTTCTTCCAAGGAAAGCTTTTTTCTTCCTGGACATGCAAGTAAATTGATGCCTACATAATGTGACACGCCACATGATCACAAAGGTGTTTGTTCTGGTCTTAATTGTTAGAGTTTCATACACGGTCACTCTTATCATACCACATCGCATTAATATTAATGAAAAAATTCTGGGCTTGCTCTTTGACCCACCTCTGCAGTTCTTGGCATTGATAGCGTCACCATAGAAACCAGGGGCACACCTCTCACAGTTGGCACCAGTGGTGTCTCCCCAGCAGTGCTGGCAGTGGCCTGTCACATTGTGGCACTCATTGAAGATCAGGTTGGGGTCAGAGTTGCCGTTGCATTCACACCTCTTACAGGAATTGCCAATCACCATGGGGTTGCCATAGTAAGCTGGAGCACACCTGGATGGGGAGATCGACAGTTGACTGATAACATCATAGGAAGTATGCAGGCCAGATGCAAGTTTTTCTTTATCTGGCACGCTACCTATATCACAATCTTGAGTGCTTGATGATATCAAAGTATGTTTGATATATTATTTTCCCCCTTTCAACAACTTAGTACTTAATGCTGTTGTATTTACTAACTACAACCAGCCTTTTCAATAACATAATGCTCGGTTTGGCAGACATCCTTGTCTCATGAAAATGATGGCAGGCATCTATGGTTACAGCATGTTGCCATGTTTTGTGAAGCATTTACTTCACCTTTAGGATACAATACACATCTTTACAGATTGTATTGGACTTATTTTATTTTTCCAATATCAGATTAAGTGATTTTGGCAAATAGGGGTTTAATACTTTAGTATCGTATTGGCTCATCTGTAGTCGGAAGTGATAATAGTGACATAAGTAGGCAATAGATTTCATTTGGCAACCCAGTCTCTCAAAATTCACATTTCACACAACTAAACTGCAGTCTTAATTACAGATAATACGAAATACATTCTCTCTAATTATATTTGTTTTTGACATATCACCTATAGTGACATACAGTAGGTATAGCCATTGCTTGAAATTTAGGAAGACCAGAATGTCCTCCTAATCAGATAATTAGGAGCACATTCTGGTTTTCATGTCACTCTATGAAAAAAAACCACTCTCCTGATGAACCATTCAACTGTGTGCTAAGACAAAGTGTTGAGACAAAATCCTAAGACAATATTGCATTTGGTCACAGACCTGAGCAGATATGATGACTGCATTAAATATAAATATAAAATAGATTCTGACTTGTGCTTTGAGACTGACACAAATATATGTGTAGTTTCATGGTGACATTTTGGGATCAGAGTCTATTCTAACTGCAGTGAAAACATTGTGTCATGTACTGTGGATATTGCCAGTGACTGGAAATTACAGATGCAATTGATGCAAGTGTGTTGTCATTTATTTCAGTCAGGAACATGCATCATAATTAAACCCCTTATTACAACTTATGGAAATGCAGTTTGTAGACTTGGTTGAAACCAAAAAGCAAGTTGGAGTCCACTTTGACCAAGCATTCATTATGTTATCCATAATGCTTTCACTGCCTTTAAATTACTTCACATTTGGTTGTTGGAGGTCTTGTCCGCACTGACCTCTCACAGAAATATCCAGCGTAGCCCTCTTGGCACTTGCACTGCAGAGTGGAAGCTCCTTTGTGACAGCGCACTGCGAAGCTGGCCAGATGCACAGGGGAAAACATGCAAGACGTTACACACTGCTTACCAACAACCAGCAACAACCAACCAACAAGAAGGGGCTGACTTACTTGTTGGAGGGGACAGAGAGGGGGCAGGCACATGGTTGGCAGTTGGAGCCTCCTTCCATACCAGAAGACAGTATGTAGCCATCCTCACACATTTCACAAAAACTACCCATGCTGTGATTTCTGCAGTTCTGAAAAGGAAACATTAAAAATTATGGCACATTAAAGAGATTCAAAATGTAAAGTTTTAAGAAGTGTGGTTTCCCCCAGCCTGAGACGCATGGGCCTGCTTTCCATGAAATCATGGCTGCAAGAAGGGACACAAGGAAGAAAGCTTCTTAAGTCTACAGTATCTTCTCGCACAAAAATCCGTAAAGAAAATCAACAATTTTAGATCACAGCATTAAGGAGTTGTTGATGCAGTACTGCATTCATTGTTAAAGGTCCATTATGTAATAAATCTAAAGCAACTGGCCATAAAATCCTCCTAATATGTCACAGAGACTCAGGAATAATGTTCATATAACAAACTGAACACCAACAACAACAGTACAGACAAAATATTTGCATGTGGCGCCACCTACCACCGTCTACCAATCATTGCAGTCAGTAGAGTCTCAGCTGCCGAGCAACCACGGGTTGCCAGTTATGTCAGAAAAACTAAATTTGAATGTAGTAACTGTTTTTGGCCACATTCTTACATATGGCACCTTTAAATTCAAATATGTTATTGTGTAACTTAGTGTTTAAGGTGCTTCATTTGGTTTAACCTAAGTTAAGTTCACAAAACCAAACAAGCAGTCTTTCGTCATAAAACTAAAATCTGTTTTTCTTGTGTCCTGCTTGCAGCCATGTTTTCAGTGAGAGTGAGTGTCACTATCCCACTAAAATGAAGCAGTTGATCAATTAAAAGCATGATGTGGAACACTTACAATACATATGCCTGTGATGTCTTCACATGAGTCAGCGCGGCCTTTACAGTTACATGGTAAGCACACATTTTGCTCACTGAGGAATAGTCCCTTTTGGCACACCTGCAGCAGAAACACAGACAAATACAGGATACAGTTACTTGACTGAGTCCAATGGAAACGATATACAAAAAACAACTGCATTATGTTAAAACCATTAGTAATTAAAAACTTTAAAAACGTAATGCATTAGCGACATTCATAGGTCATACATGATAATAATAACAATATTATTATTATTATTATTATTGTTGTTGTGTAAGTGTCAAAGAGTTCAACCTCTGGCGAGTCTCCATATAAACTCAATATAATAATAATGTCATTTGAAGATAACAGTTCTAATGTGCAAAAGGTCTCAAAGTGTCATAATGATGAAAGACTCACTCACTGACCAACATCACCAGCTATGACATGACATAATCCTAAAACAAACTCCTCATCACAAGAAAATAGAAGAAAATAGTGGGAACCTTGTTAGAGATCACAAAATCTACTCAAAGTTACTTTTGCAATACTTCTCATATAAACTGAGTCAAGCATGTGCAGTTTTTTTTTTTCAGAATCCACTTATTCTTCAGCCCCCGGAGTTGCAAATCTCAGCTGAAAAGAGATATTATTACACAACCAGATTAAGTTGGTTGATGATGGTTGTTTTCTTTTTATAGTACATAGAGGCTAAACTAAGTAAATTATAATGTATTTTACGAAAATAAATAACTGTTTTATGTGTTTGACAGCATAATAGATGTCAGTCAACATCTTAAATGTAATGTACTTGGTGTGGTCAGGAACTGATAGAGAAATCTTGTTATAAATACAGAACAATATATCGATCTATCCATAATGTAATGTAAAATATAATCAATTGAGTATATTTTATAATTTCACTGCATAGACAAAGTAAAAAACTGAACACAGTAAGGAGGAAATGTGCAAATTGTGCCAGCTCCCTTCTTATTTACAGACTACCCCTTTAAAACCTACATCCTGTCTGTTGTTCACCAGAGTTCCTCAGTGTAATATCAGAGGTTACAGACGTGTCCACTACCACCCACTCACCCAACACACTTTAAAAAAAAACTTGATGGGTACACACAAGTGGAGTGAATTGTCAGTAAAGTGATGGGAACACAGTTTGAATTAAGTGAATGGGTTGGGAATGCTGAGTCATTTCCTTTCCTACCGAGTTGTTTGGTCATCAATCTCCTAAAATACATACATTATCAGTCAATTTCAACAATTCATATAGAAAGATATTCAGCTGAGCTCATTCAAAAGATTCTAGCTACCACTTCACGTTTTATTCCCTGATAATTATACTCAACTACTACAAACAAATGACCAAAAAAAAAGGACTGTCCAAAACTCACGCACAGGTTTGCACAGATATCTTTCTTAGTACACATTGGGTTGTGTTGACTTCCATTCATTTGGACTGCCAAAACAAAGAAGTTATCCCTAACCATATCCATAACAGTTAATCCCTAACCTAACCACAGTTCAAACCTTAGCCCTAGACTTAACCAGTACCATAAACATTGTTTTGCCTCAGTCGGACCAGGTTTTTGTCCACATGAGGACAGCAGGTACTGACAAGGTCAGTGAATATGCCAGAAAAGGTCCAAAATAGTGACAAATACAAGTACACAAACAGATTGAAGGATCATCTTTCAATGAGGCATACCATAATTGAACAATGGAAGCTTTCTGTTTGAGATCCATACTTTGGTCTCCTTGTTCCACTCAGTAAAATGGACAAATGGTGTTTTCAGCCAGAGGATGGAACATTCCCTACATAGACACAATTCATAATTTCCTTTGATTTATTCACAGACGGTTGTGACACAATGGCTTGCTTCTGTTGCTGCATGTTGTGAGACATCCTGTGAACAGTACGCTGCTTTGAGTTTTCCTGCAGACCCTGTTTCCTGTGGTTTTCTCTGACCCCCAGTTCACATACATGACCTAACCATCAGTGTCTTTTTACCATCCAACGCATCCTAAAATTCCAGCTAATGATGCAGATAGTTTTTTTTCTCCAAATGCTAGTTTAAGCCATAAGTAGTAATAAAGCACATGATCATGGGAAAACCACAGTGATTCAGAGTTATTTACCATTTGTAAAGCCACTTAAAGTAGTTCTGCAGTGTGACAGTTGGTGATAGGTCAAACAGCTGCACTGTGTATACACATAGTCGTAGAGGGCAGGCAGTTTGGGTTTGGAGAGAGATTTAGCAGATGGTGTAGAAGGAAGAAGAATGTGCAGCTTACACTCCTTTAAAATGAGAGGAATGCATATCAAGTATACTACCCAGCAGCCCGAGGATCAACCATTTAGATGTTAAGGTTCAGACCTAAAAAGACGAGCTTATAGGAGCCTTGAAAATTAGTCATCAATTAGGTTAAATTGTGTTTCTTTAAAGGACAATTTATGGGGTAAAATCCATTTTACACTAAAATACAGTTTAAGGCTTGAATCTGTCATTTGTTGACCCACATGAGTCTTTATTTAAAGGTCCATTTTGTAATTAATCTAAAGCAACTGGCCATAAAAAACTGAATCTCACTAACAAAACTAGTAATTTGCGTTAAAAAAAATATTTTCAGCACCGGAAAGTTTGTTTATGTTTTGAAATTATGTTTTGGCATGAGGTGCCTCCTACCGCCGTCTACCAATCATTGAAGTCAGTAGAGCCTGAGGTGCCGAGCAAACCCGGGTTGCCAGTTACGTCTGAGCTACAATGGCGGAGGCAACGAAACAGAAGAGATCTCGGTATGAATCACAGAAATCTCAAGATAAAGTTCGAGGCAGAGCGAGGGTTTGTATAGGAGCTGCATTTGAAAGGTGGAGAGTGTTGAAAGCGGAGAGGAATTTGAAAACGGATGCTGGGAATGCTGGGACTGTTTGTCTGGGACGGAGTAACACCGCTGCAGCCGCCGCGCTGCCCCCCGCGCTGCCCCAACACAATCCACACGCGGGTTTTTGTCATCTGAACACTGGTAAGAGCACACTCGCCCAGAGCGGGGAGAACAGCGGTGATGTTTGTACAGGACGCCGCCTCGCGCATCGGGCAGTGAGAGATAGCAGAGCGCAGACACAGCACGAACAGCTGTTTTCATTTGTTTTCCGTATTGCTGACAATAAACGAACTATTTACACAAACAACACCGTCTCTCCGTTCTTCCCAAACGAACTGTGTCTGGACCCAGCCTACAGCAAGCAACCAGAACCAGGTTACGAACGTGCTTATGTCGCCGACTGATTACCTGATTCTGATCACCGGCTGAGTCTCTCCTCCAGCAGCTGCTGCCTTCACTGCCACAACGGATTTCCAAAACTGAGGGAACAGTTTAGAAATCTGAGGGAACTGAGGGAGACTTAGCCAAATGTGAGTCCTATTTAAGTCTTTGCATGTATATCGCCATAAATTATATAACGTTATAAAAGGGGAGGCAAAAATGAAGGACAATTCTGTCAAATATCATGCATAACGTTATTCCCTAGTCAACAGCTAACATTACCATACATTATAATACATCTTGATCTTTACTGAGAGAACAGAATTGTGTGTCTTAGAGACTCATTTATGATAAAACACTCGCCACGACATGCTGCTCTGGCAACCTCAACTCTGGAGGGGAGGGGGGGAGTGGGAGGCAGGTACGACTCACCACACTGTTTTGGTTTTGAGTGTAGTAACTGTTTTTGGCCACATTGTTACAGATGGCGCCTTTAAAAGCAAAATACAACGGAATGATTTTCACTATTTTTGATAGCAAACCCATTTGTAATTTCCAAGTAGGAGTTTCTCACTATTTTGTGCAAAACTATGTGAAAGAGAGTTAAGCATTTTTTTTCTCTCTGCAAAAGATTGTAAAGAATTTAGGAATGTCACTATCTTCAGTTTCCATTATTGTGCAAGGGAGTCAGGGTAAATCTTGTTGAATAAAGGACTGTGGTGGAGATTGCAGCTGAATTTGCATGTACTGTACATCAAGTAATACATTGTATTACTGAAATAATATTATTCACTACATAGCAGTAAGTTGTTAGCATTGTGACCGATGTGATGATTTTTGCTTCCACCCTTTAAAAAAATACACTTTAATGATATTACTTTTCTGTTATGTTGCCAACACTTAGCCTTGTTAGCAAATTCCATATCTTCTTTCCTTGCATTACGTTAGTATTCTGGTGTTGTTTTGTGATATGCAAAGGAACCACATGAGTTCTTATGTGTTCACTATGTTATGTCTATATATATGTATTTTTAATACATAAAAGTAATGAAATGGTCTGTATTTATGAAGTGCTTTCCTAGTTTTTGGTGGACACTCAAAGCTGCTTTACACAACCATTTATTTCCATTCTCCCTATTTACCTCACACGTTCAACTTGTGAAATGAAAATGAACATCGGCAGCCTTCAGCCGACCGTGTGCATGTCCAGCAACCTGAACTATTTCTGTGGCCCTCGCACTGTACCCACGACAGTAGAGAACAAAGCTGACATTCAGTGAGTTATGTAGTCGCTCACAGTTATCATGTGAAGCTGCTTCCATCAGCAAGCTGGTCTATGCTCTGCTCTCACAGTATTTATCAGAGGACAGTATTTCTTGCTTATACTGTAGAACTTTAGCCCCGAGCTGTCTCAAGCAGAGCTGAACCAACAGAGCTTGTTTCAAACACAAAAACAGGATTTGTCTGTGCAGATGAACGATGTGTAAATACAAGCAAACTCTGTTGTCACGTAGCTTCAGAACTGTGCAGCCGTCCTCATTCAGCTTAGACTGTTGTTTGTTAAGACATCCTGTGTAATTGGTAATTGGTAAACTCTGGAAATAACTTTCCAAGAGTGGAAGTATTAAGACGATTGAAAGCTTGAAGGGTGAATGTCATTTCTGCATTGTTTCTCTACTTCTGTACTTACACTGACATTGAAGAGGGGCTAAGCCACTGGATTTAGACACGCTAACTCCTCCAAATACCCTCAGACAGATCCTGGGTCATGAGAACCTCATCCTAACTCAATAAGTTCACAGACAGTCTGACTGCAGGGGTGAGGCTTGCTCTCAGGAGACAAAAAGATCAGGCATGAAGAAATAATAGTTTGTCAGACAAATAATACCTCAGACTTTTCATTGCCAAGTATGGGGATTGTATAGCGTGCTTTTGTATACATTTTTGACCTACAGCCCCTTTCCCAGGATTTATTTTTTCTGATTACTTCAGAGAAACCACATAATGCAGCCACTTACAAGAGTTGTGGCTCTTCAGTGCAGTTGTATGGGCCCAGTAGATGCAATTCAACCATAAACGCATCCACAATATCCACATAATGACAGTTACAACATTTGAAAGAACATTTCTGTGAAGGAAATCTGCAACTCTGCGGCTTGACATCTTGTTGTATTTATTTGAAGCAAGAGGCAGCTAGCACATCTACAATACACCAGAGGATATTATTTTTTGAAGAATAGGACCCCCACAGAGATAAAACAAGTTTCAGAGACACACTCTTGTTTTTCCCTTGTCATTATTTTGACTGTACATTGCTTGATTAGAAAGAGGCAGCCATGGCCTCGTTGAAAGCATGTAACTAGAAAGTTGCCAGTTCAAATCACAACAGGTAAAGGTCTGGAGTACTGCGCAAGGTACCCATTCCACACGGCTCTCCATTGACATCCAGTATATTCCGAATGCTGGTCCTAAGCTTGGATAAATGGGTGTTGCATCAGGAAGGGCATTCAGTGTCTTTGATGATACAAACAGTAACTCAACAGTGACCTAAAAAACAAACACTTTAGTTCAACCAAGTAATGCCAAGAACCAATCTCATCTCTCCCCCAGAAATGAAATGACAAGCAGGGAGAAATGGATGGACGTGTTGCAGATCATAAGGGTGTGTTTGGTATGCACAATGGTGAGTGAGGCAACTCAACTCGAGGTTGATAATTTTTTTGAACACATTGTGTTTGTGAGCAGCATAACTCATAAAGCAATTGTGTGTGATTTTCTAGGGATGAGTCATAACCGAAGGAGGACTTTGGTTGATTTTGGTTGTGCTGTTGAGTACATTGCGACTGTGGCCTTTGAGCATCTTTAGCGAAGGTTTGTGTGTGTACTTTAGTCTTGTTATAGTGTTTAATATGAACCAGAACAACAACAAAATTCCTTGTGTGTTAGTTGGAAATAAAGCAAATTGCGATTTTTGTGACTTGTTGAAAAACATCCTGCCATGATTATGAGCTGAAATGGATTTGAAAATCGCAAAATATTAGTAAAGACCTCATGACTCAAATACTCAAAGTGTGGCCTATGAACCTATAACCATTTGAGCTAATAGTGACCCAAGGTAACACCTTCCTGGATGCAAATAATTCACTCATAGCCTATATTAGCTTATATTGTCCTCTGTCCTTGTCTTTCTCTTTCTCTGGGGTGTTGCTATTTTGGCAGTTGCTTTCCATTAGGGAACTGTCAGGGAGGGGCACAGCAGTACTGGAGAAAACTTTCCTCTAATGACACAAACACATATAGTTGCAAAGCATGACGTTCTGACAGTGTCAAGTCACACCAAGTCATGGACATAAGATCTCAACACTGCCAAAATGAATCCCTCCAAAAACAGCATCCATTACACTTTATACCTGACCATTAATGTACAGGATCAGCTGCCTTGTTACTCAGCAACTGTTTTAGTACTGTAGGTTAAAAGCTAAACATGGCTGTACTGGCAAACACGGTGTACCACACAAGTGAAGATTAAATCAAAGCGGTCTTACTTTCAATATTGTCTGTTGCTGTTCCCCAAGCCTGGCAGCAGAAGTTGGGTAGGCAATCACTGAGAGGATGCAGAGAAGGCAAATGCTGGGCAGAAATTTAGCAGCCATATTTGTTTGTTGACCCAGTGGAGCACTGATCCCCCCTGTCTACTATCTCTGTCTGTCTCGATCGTGTGTCCTGGCTGTAGAAAAGCCTCTGGGCAGCTCCTCTTCCTCGGCTGCACCCGTTTGGCTTCGTCTGCAGCTCCGACCTCCACTGCGCTAAGACCCAGCACTGAGTTGAGTCCAGTAAAACAAACTTGTATGGACTTCCTCCCTCTCTCTCACACACACTCTCTCTCACTCCCTGCTCTGACTCATCTCCCTTCGCTCCACTGAGCCTGCAGTGCTTAAATCACTAACAGATGGGAAGGCTGGAACCTGAGAGAAAGAGTGAAAGAGAGGGAAGCGAGAAAGAATGACAAGAGAGTGCAAAGGAGCAACAGAGGTCTTCTGTGCATGCTCCCACCTCCCCCCTCTCTCCTGGCAGAGTCAGAGCGAGTGTTAGGTCCTCGTCTCCATTTGCAGGTCTGTGTCACCCTTTCACCTTGGGCTCGACAGGCAACTACAACCCTCCCCCCTATGTAAGGCCTTGGTGGGCTCACTCTGTGCTCAGCAGGCAGAGAAGAAACAGCTGCTCTGATATCCTGACCCAGCTCTAGCCCCAGCTCCACTTCCTAGCCTCAGATGTGGGCTTTGTTGTTTTTCCAAGGTCACTCCATCAAAAGCTGCTAAATTTATGACTATTTAGGGAGACTCTCAAAAGAAAGCCCAAGTGTCACACTTCAGTATTGTCAGAGTTTTAAAACAGTAGTTCCTTAATGTGAAAGATACATTTTTTTGGTGAAGTTTGGATCAATGAGCCTACTCATAAGGTGCATTTCAACCAAATGGTACAATGCAATTCAGTAAACCATGTTCCATATTGAGTTTTTTCAATGGGGTGTGTAGGCCAGATGTTCATAACTGCACCAGTTCTGTAACTACTGTGGATTTATAATTAATTAATAAATTAATTAAATGAGCAATGCAACACAATAAACTAAGGGCAACAATGGAGGACATACACTGTGTTGCAATGCATTTAAAATGTACACATTTTATATTTTTTCCTAAGTGGCGATTATCCTTTTGACAAATCAGTGGACTTCAGTGTGTCTATTAATCCAATAAAAGGCTGTCGCAAAGTGGTACTGTACTGTACTAAACTGAACTGTACCACTTAGTGGAAAAGGGGCTATGATTTGGTAAGTTTGTCACTTAGATACATTTTAATTAGTGCTGGGCGCGTTAATGTAATAGTGGTGGTTAACAGCGCCAACGTTAACGCATGACGCGTTTCTATGATGACTGACCGGAAAAAGACGTGCGTGATGTCATGTCTATGTTGACTCCGGATTGTTAAAATTAGTCTCTAAAGTAACGCTATACTTTAAAAACAGAGGCACACATACGCAGTACACAGGTACACTGGTTATTTGTAGCGCTGCTCTTTTCGTTTAATAAACAGACTGCTCCAGTTCAACTGTAGGCGCGCTAACGGTGCTAAAGGAGCTAATGCAGCTAACGTCTGTCGTCATGGAAACGTGACATGCATTAACAGCTGTTAACCTAGTGCCCAGCACTAATTTTCATTTTAATCAAGAATTTCACACACTGAAGTTACAAATCACAAATGAACACCTTTAAAGTAGACATATGATACTCACGTTTTATTATTTTTACTCACATTATGATTTACACACATTAAACTAGTTCCCTGGTGTCCTAATGAACATGTGGTTCAACCACCCTGGCAAAACAGCCCTGTTCAGAACAGTCAGTTTTGAGTGCCTGTCTCTTTAAATACAAATGAGACACAGGAAACTACGTCAGTGTCACTGAGGCTCTGACAGCTAACAGCAGTTAGCATTTGGAAAAGCGATTATTTGTAGACTCTAGCCGGCACATTGCTGTCATATATAAAAGGTATCCACTGGACACGTAAATCCTCTGAGGCTGTAAGTGTGTGTAGAACTCTGTGCTGAACTGTGCAGACAAGAATAGAACACTTCGCGGACTTCCACTCTTCCGGATACTATTGCCCTCGCCTGCACTTTTTTAGGGACAAAGCGGAGCTCCGCGAGACAACAATTCCAGGAACGTCTCATTGTTATCTAACAATGAGACAGAAGTCAACATTGTGTTATTTTATCTCCTGTACTTATTGCACATTTCTGCACCTCTTGTCACCTTAACTGAGTTGTTGTAAATGTGTGTTTCCCCCCCGGGGGAGGAATAAAGTCATTCAATTCAATTCAAATAGAGCTCTTCCCCGGCACCTCTCCACCTAAGGGAAGACTCTACTCCCTTTCCCCTTCTGAAAGAGAAACCATGAACAGGTAGATTTCTGACTCCCTGGCCGCTGGAATCATTCGCCCTTCCTCATCTCCCGCAGGTGCTGGCTTCTTCTTTGTCGGGAAGAAGGATGGAACCTTATGCCCCTGCATCGACTATCATGGGCTAAATGACATCACAGTCAAGAATTGATATCCTCTGCCCCTCATGTCTACTGCCTTTGAGGTACTCCAGGGGGACACAATTTTTTCACTAAGCTTGACCTAAGAAATGCTTACCATCTCGTGAGGATAAGGGAGGGAGATGAATGGAAAACAGCCTTCAACACACCTACAGGCCACTATGAATATCTGGTAGTACCGTTTCGCTTGACCAATGCCCCAGCAGTATTTCAAGCCCTGGTCAATGATATCCTACAGGACTTTTTGGACATTTTTGTTTTAGTTTATCTTGACGATATATTGATTTTTTTTACATTCTCTGAACACTCTATGTGTCTTCATCTGAGTCTTCATCACTCATCAGAGTCATTGAGTTCCATCTCAACTTCACTCTCTCCAGTTTGGATGATATCAATCACATCCTGCACACTGTATCACGGCTCTCTCCTTGCTGTTGGCATTCTGGGAAAAAAAGCAATGTAGTTACATGTATAAATATGCTTTTTATATTGTAGTACATAACCTGAAGGAATAGATAGGGTGGTTGACCAAGTCCTCTGGGTAGAAATAGTTTCAAGGCAGACAATACTGTCTGCTGATTGTAAGTCACTTTGGACAAAAGCATCTGCTAAATGCCCTAAATGTAAATGTAATTGTCTTAGCCTATGATCTCTACGTATCATACTAAAAGAAAAACATGCATACCCCCACTTACATCCACGCCCCACATTCCGCTGCATGAAAACCCCGAACGCGCATGATTCTTGGCAGTTATCAGCCGTTCTCCGCGACGTTCGCCTGTTCCTGATAATACCCAATAATTGTTGATAACGAACGGGGGGGGGCTCAAATTAGCATATCAATGTCGCGACGACTGACACAAACAACCATTGGATGAAACCACACACAGTTCCAAAGTAAAATCCTCTGACTGGAAAGCAAACCCCTCACTCATTGGTCACCATTGGAACACATGGCCAGAAGTCCATCTCATCCTTGGTTAAAAAAACAATTAGTGCTGCAAATATATACACACACACGTATGTATGTATGCGTTTGTCTAATTCACCAGTTAGTTTAGTAAAATGTCACACTTAGTAGTTAGAATTAAGGTCAAGAAAAAACATTTTTAAATCATGCACTGATTTCAATCGTACCCTCTTTCTTCTCTGTCTGCTCCGGGCTGCACCTCTCACTGCTCCTGATTGGGCCTCAAGGTCTGGCTGACTTTATCTGTTCATATGTAAGTTCTTCTGGAGTGTCTCGTAGTATGTCTTACAGGCTGCTGACCAAAAGAGAGGCATTAATATTTAAAAAAAACACCACAAATAAGAATTTTTTTTAGATTAAAGTTACTTACATATAAAGACTCCAGAGTCTACTCCACACATATCCGGGCTTGCAGAGAGAGTTTCCACCAAATGTAAAGTCACAGTGGAATTGTGGGTCAAGCTGAGTCTGTCAGCAAATAACATATAAATAAATAAATAATAAATACAGTCAGGTCAGATACATTTACTTATACTCCTACATAAACTGTAAAGTGTTGTTTCCTTAAAATCTTACCCTTGTATGGAGTCATAACGCCTGTCGTTTCCCTCTGAGTTATGAAGACGAGAGAAACATATTTACCGCAACTTTGGGATTGTGCACCATTCTTTTCCTCTTCAAATCAGAACAGCCACAGTTTGTTGCTCTGGATCCACAGCTGCTTCCTCCAGAGACGCCAATCTGACCTCCATGGACGCCATTGGTATAGTTCTATTCATTAAAAAAATCTTAACCCAGTTATACATTCGCCCCCTCACCCCTAAGTACAACATTTCTATCATTAAACCCTCCTTCCACAAATAATCATATGCCTTCTCAATGTCTAAAAATACTCTAACTACACTTTCCTTATTGTTAAAAGCCTTTTTTTATGTCCTTATGTCTGTTTCCCTATAGAGTAGATGTGTGAACATTTTATGCTCTTCAGTTTTTGGACACTTTAGATGGTTAAGCTGGTCAACCTGACTGGGTGACCAGCCATACCAGCTGGCCAGCGACTGACACACCAGCCTCGCCAGCTTGGTAAACCAACTAAACCAGCCTAAGACCAGCTAAAACCAGCTAAAACCATCAACCATCCTAAGCTGGTCTAAGCTGTTTTTTTCAGCAGGGTTCCCATAAAAAATATAAGATATCCACTCTGCTTTTCTGTCCTCATCGACAGGAAGAATATGGAGTGTCTGGTGTTGGTTATTACAACCAAATGCAGAGCAAACACTTGCTGATTTATTATGAGCCATGTTCTCAATCGATAAGCTCCAAAGACAAACACGCTGCTGTGTCTTCTTCTACCGTGCTTGGTATATCAATCTATAGGTACACTACTGCCCCCAGGTGCATTTTTCTTCTTCTTCTTGTGTAATTCCGGCAGTTTAGACGCTGTTTAGCATACTACTGCCCTCCACAGGTCCGACGATGAACTAGATTTTTACATATAATCCTGTAATGCGCAGGAATTTCAAAATTGCATTGGAGATCAATGTATGGTTCTCACAGTGACCAAGCAAAGAAGAAACAGAAAAAGCCTGAACTCCAAGTCCTGACAGTCTAACAAACAGTGTTTGTCTTTCTGTTGTATATTTTCTACATTCCAAAAGAACATGTTTTACTGTCTCAGGACTCCCACACTCACACAGACCAGACACCCGTTTTCCTACGATAAATAAAGAGTGATTTAACCCACAGTTTGACTGTGTCCCTACGATACTGAAAAGTGCAGGGGTCCGTTTCACAAAGCAGGTTCAACAAACTCTGAGTCTAACCCTGAACTCACTGATTTACTCTGAGATAGGAAACTCTGAGTTTTCGGTTTCAGAACAGCTGATTTGAGTTTGTTCAACTCAGAGTAGTTTCACCTTGAGTTAAGCGCGTGCGCCACAAGTATAAAAAGACAGCATGAATTGAGCCCCGTTTTGACGAGTCACCATGGCAACGGGGAAGTGGAGGGCAACGTTCTTCACCCACTGGAGTTGAAAATATTAATTTGTGAGTTTGAAGAAGGAAGTGTAACACAGCAGCAAAAGAGAGGGAGACGGTGTCGGAGAACACTGCTGCTGATGCGGAAGTTTAAATGTCGTCCTTTGCACAATCACAATAATATCACAGGGGGAAACTGATTGAGTTGTAGACTATTAATTTATTTATTTAGGTGTAATCCCGTGGGGGAGAAGCGCATTTGGCAGCAGTTTAAGATGAAACATAAAAACATTGTTCAAACAGCTAAAACCTCGGCATAATCTCATGGGATTACCTCATTTTGATCATGAAGTGGCTGTTTGACTGTACAGTTGTTTTATCCTCAACATAATGCTGTTTTCACACATAAATGACTTCTCATTCTTTATATCACATTTAAGTGCTCTGCATCTATGACGTTGTATAAAAGAAATATGTGTAAATTTGTAAGTAAAAAAATAATTTTAAAAAAACGCAGCGCAACACACAATATCTGCTGTGATGTGAGAGCGTGACTCCGGTTGTTAATGTTGAAATGTAAGGACTGATTAGGTTGTGAATGTAAATGATGGACTGTGACGTGAAACGGTACTGCTCAAAAAGATAAGTGTCTGGAAATGCAAGAACATATATGAGCAGTCTAACCCTGGATTTCCACTGGATGCGGAACGGCATCGGCGCGGTTCTGCTTCGTCCTCTCCCCAGCGTCAATCCCCACCGGGCGCGTTATGGCAGCGGCGCAGAGCCTTGGGAGCCAGTGGTATTCACGGAAGATCGTGCGATAATCTCGAACGGACGTGAGTTCGCGAGATCCAGCGATAGACTGTGTGTATAAAGTAAACAACAACAACACAGCTTCTTTTCATTCTCCGACGTGGAATAACTGTTGATCTGGTGTCATAAATGATTTTATGTTTCTCCACTTCAACAATCAGTCTCTCGTCGTACATTATGACTCTCCGAGATGCTCTGATTAATTGACTGTTTACCTGGCAGCAGCGGTGACGACGTAATGTTGATGTGAAGTTGTGACAGGCGATATGACCTGCGTATTGTGTTTTATTTTGAAAGGGGGGCGGGAATGTTTTACTTTCATTCTGTGTCGCTTTTCCTGTGGTGCGATCTGCTTCGTTGAAATTTACGAGGTTCAGCAGCGGCAACGGAAAAAATAGAACTGATTCCTATCGACAGTGATGCGGCGCGGCGAGCCGCTTCTGGGCCGCTGCTGAGACGCTCCACCGCGCGTCTGGTGGAAATGCTCTCATTGATTAGAATGGAAGCGATTTGCAACGGCCGTTCCGCGTCCAGTGGAAATCCAGGGTTCTCATCATCTCCTGACGAATATTTAATTCTCTGCGCAGTAATGCTGCACCTTCATCCGCCGGATCATTGTCAAAAGGAGATGGTAGTGAAAATAGTCGTCACCTAATATAACTTCTAATGTAGACGCAGAACAGACGCCAACTTGTTTTTTGCCTCCCAGCCCACTGATGTATATTTACAAAGAATGTTTTGTACTTATTGCCTCTGTCAGACTCTTGTATCAGGCACTTTGCTGGGAATGTTTGATGACACCCACTGAGTTTTACCCAGTACTGTAACCCTTACTTAAAGGTACAATATGTAGTATTAATGGGTTTATATAACCCAAAATCCACTTTTTTATACATATTATGTGCTCCTGCATTAGCTAGTCTCTGTATAATAGTTTTTGTTTCATTTTCGTAGTGTTTTAAAAAGTCATGTTAAATAACATGACCGCGGTTGCATAGCCACTGTTAGCAGCGAGACGCCATGTTTCTACCGGAGCCTGTAAGGACAAACGCGAGAGAACAAAACAAGCGTCTCTTTACTTGTATCGGAAGTCCCGCCTCCTTTGTCTCCGCTTCGTCTGCTACGGCCGCGGTAGCTCGCCCTCTCCCTCGCCTCACGAACCTCATCTGCTGACACGGAGAAAGATGACTAGGACGACATTAGACCAGCTGCGGATACTGTAGCGCTCAGGGAAGGGAGGGGGTGAGCAGAGCAGCAGGTCTTTGTTGTAAATTTCACCCTCTCCTCTAGATGGCACTATAAACTACTTATTTCCCCTTTAATGCGCCTTAACCATAAGGGCATTTCACCCATTTCAATAAGCAGGGCAGGGACCGGGGACGTTCTGAAGGCCCCACAGCAAAGTCTCAAAGCCCTGGCCTGCAACACATCCAGCCTCGTCAGAACAGATACACAAAGCACCCATAATCAAGAACAGATCTGATCATGGCCTGGTAGATTAGAAGCATTGTCTCCCTGTCAGCCCCCCACTTACAGCCAGCCAGGCTTCTGATTACATTCAAAATATGTTCACATTTCAGCAAAATTTTACTGACATGCACAGCCCAAGTCATCCGCTCTTCAAACCAAACACCCAGAAATTTGAAAGCTTTGACTTTCTCCAGTGGGAACCCATACATATACAAGCCAATGTTAGGCAGCTTCCTTTTAAAACCAAATACTATATATTAGACTTAGCTGCAGATATTTTGAAACCCCACGTGTTCCCCCATTCCTCTACTGACACTAATGCTCTTTGAATCTGTTTTAAAATAAACTCAACATTACGCCCTCTTTTCCAAATAGCCCCATCATCGGCAAACAAAGACAACTTAATGCTCCCTCTACTTTGGAGAAAATGTAATTGATAATAATATCAAATAAAACTGGACTAATAACACTTCCCTGTGGGGTACCGTTCTCTATTTCTACACTCTTTGAACTGACACCGCCCGCTATAACTTGTATAGTTCTATTCATTAAAAAAATCTTAACCCAGTTATACATTCGCCCCCTCACCCCTAAGTCAAACATTTTTATCATTAAACCCTCCCCGACAAATAATCATATGCCTTCTCAATGTCTAAAAATACTCTAACTACACTTTCCTTATTGTTAAAAGCCTTTTTTATGTCCTGATCTAAAATTGCAACCGACTCCATTGTGGACCTCCCATTTCGGAAGCCATTCTGATAACCAACAAAGAGTCCTTTGGTCTCTAAAAAATAAACTAATCTATTGGTAACAACTCTCTCCATAATTGTACATAGCACTGCTGTGAGTGCAATAGGACAGTATGAGCGAGGGTCAGAAGCCCCTTTGCTTGGTTTCATGATCGGGACCACCACAGCATGCTTCCATTCCTTTGGCAAGCAACCCTCTGCACACACAGTGTTAAATAAAGCCAGAATGTCCTCGAGTACCATATCATCCAGATGTTTAAATAATTCTCTCTTTGGACTGCCTCTGCATAAGACAGCTTCTCATTCTCCCTCACAGCCTGCACTCGCCGAGCCTGGACTGAGTACGTACAGCCACGAAATGCTGCCGCATGATCGCCACCACACCACGCACTTTGCACACTTTCGTTTGCCCCGACAAGCCCCAGCCACATGTCCAAATCGCTGGCAATTATAACAGCCTAGCGGTGGTCTGATGTACTCCCTAACCTGATATGCCATGCTTCCTAGAAACATTCTCTGTGGCAACACTCTGTCCGTGAATGTTAATAGGACTGGTGGATCCCCATCTGCTCCCTCCCTGCGTCTAAATCTCACTACCTCAGTTACCTGGCCGCCCTTAATATTTTCTGAGATTTCTTTCTCCGTCAGACCAGCACTCCATACACGACTCCCCTGAGTCCCTGCTGGTTTACTTTAGGAACCAAGCTCTCCACCTTAACCACTAACTTGCCCACTGCCCGAGCATCATTATATTGTTTCTTGTTTTTGCAACATACTCTCAGTATTCCATTATATAGTATCTTGGCTTGGAAATCCCTGCCTATCTGGTTCTCTAGAGTGTTTGTTATTTTAAATGGATCGTGCAGCAGTAATAAAAATGAAGGGAGAAAAAAAAGGGAAAAAAAGCAGACTCTCTGCTGAAACGCGTGTCGCTACTCGCCAGACGGCTCAGGTTTTTGAACCTGCGCTCGTTAGGTGTCCACCAGAGTACAGTGACCTTGACTGGGTGAGATGCCGTCTTCATTTGTGTAGCGCTTGTGTTATGTCCCCCACCACCTTACTAAACTTAAGCGCAACCTCGTTCGCACTGCACGCACACACACATGCACACATGCTTGGACGCGCACATCCACTCGAGAGAACAAGCCGGTGACGCGCGCACCATCATCTGAGAGCGCAGGGAGCCTGGACAGCACACTGAAAAAACGGAAAAACTGTGTCTTTGAATTTACAAAAGTGAAGTAAAAGCAACACAATCAATTTATATTCTGTTTGTGAACATGGTTTAATCAAATACACTTAAGTTGTTTATAAAGAATGTTGAACTAACTTGTTTCTTGCAAGTTGATTGAAATTAATCAAATTAAAAATACAAACTCATTGTAATCGAGTTTAGTCTCTGCCGTTCAAATGTCGCTGCCGTTATCACTCCGGAACAGTAGGTGGCGCTTACGCGCTGGATGTTGAATGCCAAAAATAGACCAAGAAGAAGACCGCTCAGAAGGAAAGACCGCGAACGGAACGTTATGGGAAAGTCTCCACGCTTTGCAGCAAGAGGTCGCGACCCGGTATCTGAAAAAGTAAGTTCTTCAAATGTATGTATGTTCCTGTTAGAATGAGTTCGGCGACAGTCTACTTGAGCCATGTTTTCATACAGTAACGTAATATAACAAGCCTGTTAACTCTGCTTATAGCCTATTTGCACAACATGTTGGGGAACGTTAGCTAACACCGGCTAGTTGATTTACTGTAGACAGTAAGCGTCACTCTGCTGAGCCCGCGGCTCCCGGGCAGCTGCTGCCCACGGTGCTACAGCCGTTGGAGAGCAGCCGTTAGCCGGCTGTGATTACACCGAACTTCGCCTCTCCACCAGACTGTGACTATGGCGGGTGGGGGAGAAGGGGAAATAAGAACGTATGAAGTTGTTCACGATTGTGTGTGTGTCTGTGTGTGTGTGTGTGTGTGTGTGTGTGTTTTTTACTGAGACACCTGACTGATGCTAAATATTTTCTTTCATAGGTTCACTGTCACATTAAGCATATTCAAAAGGCTCTAAATGGGTAAGTACTCTCATATTTATTTAAGCCCTAAATGTGCATCTTTATTGACCTTGAGATACATTTAAAAAAGAATGTGAGATATAATAAGGGCTTATTTTATTGTTCTTCCCATATTTGGTTGAAAAACTGCATATGTATGTCAGGCAAAGGGATTGAAAAACATTTTTTTAATTCAAAAACTCTCTACTAATACTGTTTGAGGTGTGATTTTGAGTAAAAAATGACAAAAATCTACTTTTCGTTTTTGAAATTATTTAGTGCATTGTAGATTTTTCACTTATACTTCCTTTATAAGCACATTACACGAATGCCTTAGCCTAGAAATCTAGACGCCCCTAGCGGCAGCAAATGTAATTTGGCTGGCGTGGCAGTCTAGCTACGCTCCATTCTTAGGAGCTGAGAAACCGAGAAACGGACGGCCCAATCACATCGCGGTAGGCGGGCTTAACGTTATGACGACCATAACAGCTTAGGTTAGAGCGTATGAAAACAGGGGTAGTACAGGTAAACCATGTTATCAAATGATGTTTCTGCCGGCAAAACTAGTTGGAAACATGCCTGTAATGAAAACCAGGCTATTGTACACTGCCACATGATATTTCAATATATGTAACAATACAGCTCACGGTCTCTTTTATCTGCACGACCTTCTGCCGCGGTGGCTTCCACGTCCTTTTCGTCCTCCACCTATTTCCAGTACACCGGCAAGTCACCCTCTAGTCTCGACAAAATGGTGAGACACCGCTGACAAAGTCTTTTCGACTTTGCCGGTGTGTCACCTATCGCCACTCCAACATGTTGTAATCTCTCGGCAACAGTTTATTTTTTCTTCTGTCTTTGAAAGATGTTTGTTGAATGTGGAATGACGCCCGAAATCCTCAAATTCCTTTCACAAAAACGGCAACAGTCGTTGATCTCCATTACAACATTTGATTACGGCATGTCTTCACCAAACTTCACAACAGCACATAAAAACAGAGCACTCCCACACCTCATTTTTACATCGCTCTGACTTTGTCACCTCCTTCGTTGCTCTGATTGGTTGAAGCGCTATCCTATTGCGTGGAGAGGGAATTTGAAGGACAAGCGTTTATCCCACCCCTCCGATTGAGCCCTGCCTATGGAGAGTTCCCAGACCATACATCTTTATGTGGGTCTGGCTCGTCAGGTTACGAATGCCTATGATAGCCTAGGTTCTCCTGAATCTATAGGTGCCAAAGTGGTTCCATGTACATTAAGTATTGTTTATGAGCCCAAATGTTAAAGAAGTAAAAAACAGGCTGAAAACGGCTTAGTCCTCAGAGGGTTAAAGTCCTATGAATTTATTTGGAAATTATAGCATATTTTGATCTTGTATAGAATTTTGGTAGTGCAGTGAGCCTTTTTGTTCTGACTTGCATTTTGGGATGAATGATATGACTAATGATGATCTTGATGTATGTTGCAGGATAAGGCCCAAGGAATGTGGAGCTGTAAGGGGTGCACAGAAACTGTATCAAGTAGGTCCAAGCTTTTACATCACTACAAGTTAAAGCATCCACATTTTGGACGTAGTTCTCGCTATCCATGTACATACCAGCACTGTCCATGCACATTTAAGACGTGGAATGCCCTTATTGTCCACCAAAGTAAAATCCACACAGCAGGTGTCCCTCACAAAAAAGAAGCTATATTCAGTTGTCAATTTATGGCAAGATGGCCTGCTTTGTTTGAAGTCAGTGAGGTAAGGCTGATCTCATGCTAGGTTTTTTAGTAAGTCCCTTCAATCTTCCTTCACCATGGAGTAAACGGCAAGGCTCTCACAATCATAGGAAACTTGAGACATACTGTGCACCCTTAGGACAGTGTGGCAGTGGGGCTTGGTTAGAGCGGCGGCTGCTGGAGGGAAGGGAGGAGTGGCTCAGCCGGTGATCAAACAGCTGGACAGAATCAGGTAATTAGTCAGCTATATAAGCATGTTTGTAACCTGGTTCTGGTCTCTTGCAGTAGGCTGGGTCCACACGCACGCGGAAAGAGACGGAGAAAGAGACAGAGACAGAGAAAGAGCGAGGTTGACACCACAGCAACAGCTGGCTTCCTTTGTTCGTGTGATTATTTCTGTTGCAATAAACCGGACTGTACTCACTCAAACCGATCTTGTTGTCCTTCCTGAACCCCAGTGAGTAGTGTTTAGCTCACATTGGCACCTTAGCAGGGACAGCTCATGGAAGGACAATCTCCGCTGTCGCTGGCCCTTCAGCACCTCGCTGCGATGCAGGAGAGCACCACCACGCTGCAGCAGCAGCAGTCGCAGCTCCTCGCGGACATTGCGGCGTCACAGCGGGACGATCGTGCTCTCCTGCGGGAGCTGCTGCAACGCCCGGCTGCCCACGGCGCCGACCCGGAGCCCGGTCGGGGCCGATCTCCGCCTGTCGCCCTGCAGCGGATGACCGCGGAAGATGATCCGGAGGCGTACCTGGACATATTTGAGGGCACGGCGGAGGCGTGTGGGTGGCCGGAGGAGGAGAGAGCTGTTCGGCTTCTTCCCCTGCTCACCGGCGTGGCGCAGCTGGCCGCGCACAGCCTGCCGGCGGCCGCGCGCCACGCGTACACGCAGCTGAGGAGAGCCATCCTGGACCGGCTGGGCAGTACGTCGGAGGGACACCGGCGGCGGTTCAGGGGGCTCTCCTTTGAGGAAGCCGGGCGCCACTTTGCATACGCGCAGCAGCTCCTGGACGCAGCGAGGCGCTGGCTCCAGCCGGGGACACACTCCGCTGAGGACGTCGTTGGACAGGTGGCGCTGGAGCAGTTCATCGCTGGATTGCCGTCAGCTACAGCCAATTGGGTCCAGTGCCACCGCCCCGCCAACATCGAGGCAGCGATCGTCCTCGCGGAGGACCATCTCTCTCTTCCCCGGCGGAGCATGAGGGAGGAGTCCAGGCCAGCGACGATCCCTGCAGGCCGTCCTACCCCAGCCCCAAGGAGGAGGTTCCCAGCGGCAGCGGCATCGACTCCTGCACCACACACACACCCACACCCACCCACACACACACACACACCGCCGGAGCATGCATCGCTCTGGTCCGTTAACCACCCTCTGCCGTCTTTTTCACAGGGCCCAGCCTACGTGTCTGATCACCTGGCACCCCGGGGGGCTCCTCAGACGCCAGGGCAGGTGTGCTGGCGGTGTGGGCAGCCCGGCCACATCAGGGTGGACTGCCCTCTCATGGAAGTGGGACAAGTGGTTCGGGTTGCTGGCCCGCCGGCCCCCTCCCCCGGTTCGGAAGTGACGTACCGTATACCGGTATGTATACAAGGGGGTACACACCAAGCTCTGCTGGATTCTGGTTGTGAACAGACCATGATCCATCAGCGCTTGGTTCGACCGGGGGCATTGTTGGAGGCATCGTGGGTGAGGGTGAGGTGTGTGCATGGGGATATTCACGATTATCCTGTGGTGGCTTTGGAAATTTATTTTAAAGGGAAAAAACATAGAGTAAAGGCTGGAGTTAGTACTCGCCTCACGCACCCTCTAATTTTGGGAACAAATTGGCCGGGGTTTACGAGCTTAGCGGGGCAAACTATGAGGGTGCGGTCACGTAAGTCAGGAAAATGTGAGTTATGTGCTGTCCTTAGTGGTGAGGCGGAGGTGCCTCATCCCGACGCTGCTGAGGGGGGGGCATGGACAGCCCCCATGGAAGATTTTCCACTCGCACAGTCTCGGGATGAGACCCTCCACCACGCCTTTGACCAAGTGATGGAAATTGATGGTTGTCCGGTTCACCCTAACGCAGCACTCACTCACCCCTACTTTAGAGTCGTTAAAGACCGATTATACAGAGCGAGTCATGACGCTCAAACAGGGGAAGAGCTCTCCCAGTTATTAGTCCCAAAAAGCCGCCGAGAAACGATTTTCCAGGCGGCTCACCACAACCCCATGGCGGGTCACCTAGGATATGACAAAACACTGAACCGGATCATGGCCCGATTTTACTGGCCGGGCATTCGGGCGGATGTTAGTCGGTGGTGTGCATCCTGCCGCGAATGTCAATTAGTCAACCCTCCGGCCACCCCAAAAGCGCCTTTGCGCCCATTACCATTAATGGAGGTCCCTTTTGATAGACTTGCCATGGACCTCATCGGGCCATTAGACCGGAGCGCACGGGGATATCGCTTTGTATTAGTTCTAGTGGACTATGCAACGCGCTATCCCGAGGCAGTACCCCTGCGCAGCATCTCAGCAAAGAGTGTTGCACAGGCACTGTTTCAGGTCATCTCCCGAGTTGGGATCCCGAAAGAGATCCTGACTGACCAGGGCACATCATTTATGTCACGTACACTACGCGAACTATACGAATTACTGGGCGTCCGCTCAATTCGGACTAGTGTGTACCATCCCCAGACAGATGGCCTGGTGGAGCGGTTTAACAAAACACTAAAGAACATGATTCGTAAGTTCGTGCACGAGGATAGCCGTAATTGGGATAAATGGTTGGACCCTCTTTTGTTTGCAGTACGGGAGGTGCCCCAGGCCTCCACAGGTTTTTCACCGTTTGAACTCCTGTTCGGCAGAAAACCTCGGGGTGTCTTGGACCTGGTTAAGGAAAACTGGGAGGTGGGTCCAAGCACCAGTAAAAACGAGGTACAGCATGTACTGGACCTGCAAGCAAAACTCCATTCACTGGGTAAATTATCACGGGAGAATTTGCTCCAGGCCCAGGAACGTCAACAGCGGCTGTACAACAGAGGGGCTAAACTCAGACAATTTTCACCTGGAGATAAAGTGCTTCTATTGCTACCATCGTCTAGCTCCAAATTACTCGCCAAGTGGCAAGGGCCCTTTGTGGTCACACGGCGAGTGGGGGATGTTGACTATGAGGTTGTGCGTTCTGACAGGGGCGGAGCAACACAGATTTACCACCTCAACCTCCTCAAAGCCTGGAGGGAGGTGGCGTCTGTTTCTCTGGCCACCACGGTGATTGAGAGAGATGAGCTGGGACCGGAGGTGACTAAATCAAACAGGTCGCCGCCGGTCCCTGTTGACGACCATCTCTCGCCGGGCCAGAGAACAGACGTGGCCTCGTTGCAGCGGCAGTTTGCTGACGTGTTCTCTCCCCTGCCAGGGCGCACAAACCTCATACACCACCACATAGAAACTTCCCCGGGTGTGACAGTGCGTTCACGACCCTATCGGCTGCCAGAACACAAGAGGAAAACTGTTCAGGCAGAACTTCAGGCCATGTTAGAGATGGGGGTAATAGAAGAGTCCAACAGCGACTGGTGTTGCCCCATTGTACTGGTTCGCAAGTCTGATGGGTCAATACGGTTCTGTGTGGACTACCGTCGCGTCAACGAGGTGTCCAAATTCGATGCCTATCCAATGCCCCGGGTCGACGAACTCCTGGATCGGTTGGGCACGGCTCGCTTTTTTACAACACTGGATTTGACCAAGGGCTACTGGTAGATTCCCTTGTCGCCAGAGTCCAGGGAGAAAACGGCCTTCTCCACTCCGTATGGTTTGTACCAATTCGTCACGCTTCCGTTTGGATTGTTCGGGGCCCCAGCTACGTTCCAGCGCCTCATGGACCGGGTGCTGCGGCCTCACTCTGCATATGCTGCGGCCTACTTGGATGATGTAATCATTCATAGTGAGACCTGGGAGCAGCATATGCAGCAGGTGGGAGCAGTGCTGGAGTCCCTGAGGAAGGCGGGGCTCACGGCCAATCCAGGGAAGTGTGCAGTTGGACGGAGGGAGGTACGGTATTTGGGGTACCACTTGGGTGGAGGGCAGGTGCGGCCACAGATACAAAAGACCGCAGCGGTTGCAGCCTGCCCAAGACCAAAAAAAGAGGTTAGGAGGTTTCTGGGGCTGGCCGGTTACTATAGGAGGTTCATTCCGGCCTTCTCGGAGCTGACCAGCCCCCTAACCGACCTGACCCGAAAAGGTGCCTCAGATCCGGTCCAGTGGACGGAGCCGTGTCAGCTGGCGTTTGAGAGGGTAAAACAAGCCCTCTGTGGGGAGCCACTTTTGTATACACCTAACTTTTCTCTCCCTTTCATCCTGCAGACCGACGCCTCGAACAGCGGGCTGGGGGCCGTTTTGTCCCAGGAGGTGGAGGGGGTCGACCGCCCCATACTGTACATTAGCCGGAAGCTAGCTCAGCGGGAGGTGAGCTACAGTACGGTGGAGAAGGAGTGCCTCGCCATACGGTGGGCGGTCGGTGCCCTCCGCTATTATCTCCTGGGGCGCCCATTCACCCTCTGGTCGGACCATGCCCCGCTCCAATGGCTCCACCGCATGAAAGATGCCAACGCGCGGATCACTCGCTGGTATCTGGCTTTACAGCCTTTCCGGTTCAAGGTGATCCATAGGCCGGGGAACCGCATGGCCGTGGCTGACTTCCTCTCCCGCTCTGCGGAGGGGGGGGGGAGTGGGCTTGCGGCCGGCGGGGTCCCGGCCTAAGTCGGGCGGTGGGGGTATGTGGCAGTGGGGCTTGGTTAGAGCGGCGGCTGCTGGAGGGAAGGGAGGAGTGGCTCAGCCGGTGATCAAACAGCTGGACAGAATCAGGTAATTAATCAGCTATATAAGCATGTTTGTAACCTGGTTCTGGTCTCTTGCAGTAGGCTGGGTCCACACGCACGCGGAAAGAGACGGAGAAAGAGACAGAGAAAGAGAGAGGTTGACACCACAGCAACAGCTGGCTTCCTTTGTTCGTGTGATTATTTCTGTTGCAATAAACCGGACTGTACTCACTCAAACCGATCTTGTTGTCCTTCCTGAACCCCAGTGAGTAGTGTTTAGCTCACAGACAGTTTATACCAATCGATGTTGTTAAGTTAAGGCACATGAGCTGAATTAGGACAATAATCTAGAAAATGTCCTTTTAGTGTGATGATTTAGATGCTGGACGAGAGTGGATCATCAAAGGAGTCTGTGTCTACATGGGCGAAGATCCAGATAACCTTCTACAGGAATATGTGGTATGTATATGAATCAGTGCTTCCACTCTTCTTCCACTCTTCTTCCACTCTTATCTTATTCTCATTCTTGATCACTTGTGCTGAAATTATTCATAAATTAAAATAATGTTCATTATAATTTTCATCATCAATGGCTTACTGTTTCATACAAAAAAATCTATACAGTGTTTCTGGTTGATGCTAAATTAACTTAAAGGTAGAATGAACGGTTCTCAAGATTTTTTGTCAAATTCAGCAAATATCTCATGGCCCGCCAGCTGTCTCATCTGTGTATGTGCTGAAAGAGAACCCTGTGTTCATACACAGCCATGGATCCGTAAATGTACAACAAAGTGGCTCAGACAGAAAAGTGGTTTCTCATGGAACAGATAATGCTTCCATTTTATTAAATGCTTATCTTTGCCTTGATTCTAACTTTCACCTTACCTATATCTATATTGTCACTTTTTTATGTTTATCACTTGCTTGATGGAGCTTGGTGAATAGTTTTGATTTGGCTAACTTTGGTTTACTTACCTTTTGTCTGTTTTGTACAGAGCCTGGATAACAACACCATCAATGAGGCCATTGAAGACACCTCTGTTGGCATCTATGTTGTCAAAGAACATGCTTCAAGTGATGAAGTAGAGGAAATTGGCATTGTCATTGAAGGCATCAAGGTGTTACAAGATCTTGATAATGTAGCATTAGCTGTTGCTATGCTGTTCGGACTGATGTATGTGCTCAACCTTAGCTACCCTGCTAACCTCCGCTACACTTTTGAGGTTATCCAAAAGATTTGGATGGAACTGGATGGAGGTAAGCTTTCCAACAAAGCACTTACTCTGAAAAACAGGCTCTCTCAGTGAACTGGTCACACTGATATCACTGCACCCTTTTTTTATAGGTGTTATTTCTCCACGACGAGTCGATTCAGTGTTTATTACTTTTTGTTTGCAAATCTACTTATTTGTCATCTTTGTAAAATGGTGTTCACAGGGTTAACTGTCATGGTTAAAAACATTTATGAACACTTGCTCTTAGTTGCCTAAGATTCTGGCATATTTTGTTTACTGGTTTACAGTAAAAACAAAACATTTTAATCCTTTTTTGTTTTTTGAATTTGCTGTTGAGGATGCACTTGTGCAGTACCAACTGTGTTTTGAATATACTGGTATTATAATGGTAACAGCTTTGTATTTGTGAAGTTACTGTATGTGTGAACAGTAGCTCTTACTTGCCCAATTCAGATTGCGGCATACTTTTATTACTGTTATTTTGTATTTGCTGTTGAGGATGCACTTGTGCAGTACTGTTCACAGTTTTTGGCTGTACTGCAAGTGCCTGTAGTCAATTGCGGCCGCAATCTTAGTAGTTCACCCGCAAAACGTAATCCAGTAACAGGCGCAGTCTTTCTGCTCGCGCAAGCAATTTAGCGCTCTCTATTTGGAATCTAAGTAAATCAGGTCCTAAGTGTACAAGACATCTGAACGCGCTAAAAACGGCAACTGTTAAAGAACTGGTAGAGCTGGGAAAAGGGTTGAATCCGTTGCAGGCTATGGATTCACAGGGGGAATGTTTTCAGGGAGTTGAATGATGCCTTTAAAAATGGGACTGTTTCTGTGGATGACCTACGATTGGAAATTGAGATGGTACTTCCAAACGGTACAACTGAGAAAGGAGAAGACAATTGTGGAATTCTGCGTGATGCATTAAGCGAGTATTGGGAGATATTCTTCATGAAATGCACATCTGGGAACAATCTGAAAATACCAATGACAAGACACGACATGAAGGATGACTGGGAAAATGTTGCAAAAGTCCTTGTCCACGGTTACAACATGGTGAAGTATTTCGCCATTGTCCTTGCTTAGCCCTTTGTTGCCTACTGCCTTGGAATAGAAGTTAAGGAGGAAGATCTTCTTGGTACATTCTTGGAAACAATACCATCAGAAGAGAAGCAGATTCTGGTGCAGGCACTGCAAGACTTCAGACACATCAGGGAGTGAAGAATTTTTGGATTTCTTGGAGGCGCATGAGATAAAAACCTTTGTGACCGAGTCCAATTTCCAGAAAACTCTTATCGAGGTTGCACACAAGGAGATCATACAGGGCCCTGCATACATTGCAGAGTGTTGGCATGGTGTGCTAAAGCAGCTTAAACTTCCCATCGGAGGACTGGATGAGATGCTGGCCAGTCTAACGCCAACTCCCAGGAAGGTGATGTCTATTCTGCAACATGAGACCATACTCCGCAAAAGAGACGGACAAACTCTGGATTTCCTTAAGAAGTTCATCAGGAACTGCAGTGAACTTCGGCTGCGGAAATTCCTGAGATTTTGCACTTGTAAGTAATTGAATTGTGTTTTGTTGGTTGGTAAAATAACTATTCACCATGTAGTGGATCCATAGATACATTATTTATTTAACTGTTGTGTCATCTGTGCTAATATTAATGTAGCAGGAGAGAGGTTTCCTCTCCTTATTATTAGCCCCATGATATTTTGACCAATAGCCACCAGAGGGCACATTATATAGGGCGGTGGAATTGATCTTGCGCTCTCTCTCGCTTGCTTGGCTGAGGCACCTCCGCTTTCTGGTGGCCTTGCTTCCGGGTGATTGACTCGGCCTGCTGCAGGTATGTGAACGGTGGCTGCCTTGACAAACTGTGAATAAGTGGCATGCGTTAAATATATTATTACTTATAGAAGATCACTGTGCCTCTGGGTCCTCCTGGATCTCAGATAATGGGATCGGTGAGACGAGCTCCATATTCCCCCCAGGTGTAACAAACACTGCCCGATGGTATGTAGGCTCCGCTTTGCCTCTCACTAACCACAAGTTTTTATTAATTAAGCTTTCTTTGTGACATAGGGGCTGTGATAAGTTGATCGCCCGCCCCTCTGCTGTTTTGCCTGGTGTTAAATTGTGCTTGTTCGCCTCATTGGTGTGCGCCATGCCGCTCCGTGCGCTGCGTAACGGCGATGTTTCTGCCGTGTTGTCTACCTGCATTATTGTGGGTTTTGGGTGATTTGTGTTTAAAACCCTGTTAATTGTTTCTTTTGTTCCTGTTCCTTTCAGTCACTGAGAGCCGCAGTGGTGGTCCTGGTGTCCCTGGGTAGTGGTTTCCCTTCCCTTGTGTGTGTGCAGTTCACCTCCCCTCCTTTTTTTGATATTTTGCACGTGTGATTGGGGTGGTTTTGTGTTGGACCTTTTTCACCCAAGTTTCAGCAGGTTCCTCCCACTGGTGAGCTCCAGCACCGGCTTAGGTCTTTTAATACTGTGTACTTTTTAATTATATTCACAATCATGCATGTTATATTGTATAAAATAAATTGTCCGCTCTTTAACTGTTAGTATAAATCATTGGTCGTTTAGATAAGAAATTTCAGTTAAATATATCAAAAGGAGACAAACACAGTGATATTTAAGAAGTGAAATAAAGTTTATATGATTTACAGAAGGTGTGCAAGAATTATTTAAAGAAATTAGGCATGTGCATAAGTTTAGGCACCACAAAAGAAAACATTTGTGCATCCTCCTTTTGCAGAAATAACACCCTCTAAACGCTTCCTATAGCTTCTAATTAGAGTCTGGATTCTGGAGGAAGGTATTTTGGACCTTTTATTCTTTACAAAACATCTCCAGTTCAGTCAGGTTTGATGGTTTCCGAGCATGGACAGTCTGCTTTAAATCACACCATAAATGTTCAATAATAATCAGGTCTGGGGACTGAGATGGTCATTCCAGAAAGTTGTATTTGTTCCTCTGCATGAATGCCTTAGTAGATTTTGAGCAGTGTTTAGGGTCGTTGTCTTCTTGAAAGATCCAGCCCCGGCGCAAAATCAGCTTTGTCACTGATTCCTGGACACTGTTCTCCAGAATCTGCTGATATTGAGTGGAATCCAAGCGACCCTCAACTTTAACAAGCTTTCCAGTCCATGCACTGGCCACACAGCCCCACAGCATGATGATGGAACCACCACCAAATTTTACTGTAGGTAGCAAGTGTTTTTCCTGGAATGCTGTGTTCTTTTTCCGCCATGCATAACGCCCCTTGTTTTTACCAAATAACTTAAGTATTTCCGTTTGTGACGGGTGCAGAGAAAAGGCTTTTTCTGCATTACACTTCCATACAGCATCTCCTTGTGTAAAGTGTGCTGAATAGTTGAACGATGCACAGTGACACCATCTGCAGCAAGATGATGTTGTAGGTCTTTGGAGCTGGTCTGTGGGTTGACTGTGACTGTTCTCACTATCCTTCACCTCTGCTTATCTGAGATTTTTCTTGGTCTGCCACTTCAGGCCTCAACTAGAACTGTGCCTGTGGATCACATTCCTCCCAATGTTCCTCACAGTTGAAACTGAGAGCTTAAATCTCTGAGATAGCTTTCTGTATCCTTCCCCTAAACCATGATGTTGAACAATCATTGTTTTCAGGTCATTAGAGAGTTGTTTTGAGGCTCCCATGTTGCCACTCTTCAGAGAAGACACAAAGAGGAGAAGCATTTACAATTGTCCTCCTTAAATACAATTTCTCATGATTGGATTCACCTGTGTATGGAGGTCAAGGGTCACTGAGGTTACCAAACAAATTTTGAGTTCCAATAATTAGTGCTAAAGGTATTGAAATCAATAAAATGACAAGGGTGCCTACATTTATGCACATGCCTAATTTTGTTTAAATAATTATTGCACACTTTCTGTAAATCATATAAACTTTATTTCACTTCTCAAATATCACTGTGTTTGTCTCCTATATGATATATTTAACTGAAATTTCTTATCCAAACAGGAAACCAGGAAACCATCCTTTAGGTGGTGAAAGTGGTCCAGCCAAAAGTCCACGCACTCTTTAAGGAGAAAGCCCCACCAACTCTCAATCGTTTGGTTGCTCGTGCTTCTTCCGTACATGAAGCTTTTTTCACCTCCATGCGCATCAGTACTGTCGCGGCGAAGGTACTGTTGCATGTCACGGATCAATCAGTTTTCTGTTCCCATATCTGTCCTGACAATGCGGGAACATTCACCTAGTTCCTGGTCTGTTTCAAGGTAGTAACCCCCTAACACTGTGTGGTCACTGCTGGTGCAGTAGGCATCCAACCACAGCATTCGCCTGGAAAAACCATCAATGCGTCCGTTAATGCAAATACCAAAGGCCTTCAATTTGTCGTACGAGTCGACCTGCCATGTAAAATTCGGCCCTTTGGCAAAGTATGCCCTTCAGTTCACTCTCCTGCTATTTCTGATTTCCTGTACATATCCTGTAATAACCTGTACATCCTCTTTTCGTACCGACAGGCCTTTCTTGATGCATCTGGCATACACATCACTCTGTAACCATGCAGGACACCAGAGCCTTAGAGTTCCCTCCGAATGAAACGCACGGCATCTCCCAGTGAGTCTTACTTTCCCCGTCGAAACAGACCATTTCTTTTTAAAAATTCGCTTTAATGTTTTCAGACTGATTACAACGCCATGTTTTAAGGAAAGAGCCTCCAGTATACTTGTATGTAATTAATTCAATGCTATCCATGACGAGTGCGCATCAGCCAAGTGAAGTACCAAGTGGACAAAAAGCGCACATAGGGCCTGATTTACTAAGATTCCAAATAGCGAGCGCTAAATTGCTCGCGCGAGCAGAAAGACTGCGCCCGCTACTGGATTACGTTTTGCGGGTGAACTACTAAGATTGCGGCCGCAATTGACTACAGGCGCAGAAGTGGTTAAGACCGCCCTATTTAAATGAGGATTTTGTGCGAGTCAAGGGTGGTCAACATGGAGAAAGAGCAGACTCAACGGAAGCGCAGAATGAAATTTGAAGCCACTGAACCGAAAGCACAGCTGACGTTCTGCAATGAGCTGATAACTGGGATCGAGGCATATATGACATCCTTGTTCCCAGGGTCCATATGACCTTTTATTATTATTATTATTTATTATTATTATTTTAATCCTGCGTCGGTATTTTGGACAGCTCCATCATTACCTGACGTATAAAGCAAAGAAAACTCTGGACTATGGATGTTGCCGTTACAAAAAAAAGAAGAAGGTGCTGTGCTCTCCTCCTGACTCACCTGCAGCTCACTGACAGCTGCCAGGGAGCGAGTTCTGCTGTTTTTTTTAAAATTACACATAGGTCTAATTTCAATGGATGAGTGACTTTTTTGTCAATAAGTAAATAAATAAATAAAGTCTTTGATCTGACGTCAGAGGCGACGGGACAATCGATATAGATGACATATCTATAGCTGATTCAGATAGTTGCATTAAATAGTGATTGTTGTGATTATTTATTGCATTTAAATGTGCCTGGAACTGGAAGGGTTAGGGTTAGGGTAACCTGCCTGTGAGGTTTTGGTGACGTTTGCGCACTGTGTCACCTGCGCTTCGCCGTGCACCGAGAGTAGACCAGGTTAAAGCTGGACCCGTTAAGGTAAAGCGGGGTTCCCCGTTCCTCCGGTCTAAACTGGGTAACACAGGTACGACCCCTCCTTGAACCACAAACTGCAGACCAAGGTAAGCCCATACCAGTACAAACATACATTTCTCCTATGGATATCTATTTTTAAGTTATTCAGATATACCGAATAAGAAATAAATGTGCGTCATCTGTGAACGCGTAGTTGAACATGCTCTGGAAAAGCGTAATTTCCTGATTTACAAATATAATATAACTATAAATAACCGCAGCCATGTGTGCGCATCACTGTGCCAGTTAAGACCTGCCTTTCAAACGTGCTAAATATAGACGCAAAAATAAGCACCGCAATCAGCTTCAGGTTTGATAAATCACTTTGCGCGTACTAAAATAACATATTTACATTTTCTCCTCCCATCACACGCAAAATAGCGTGTAAACGCCCCATATTGCATATGCATTAAGCCAAGAACGCTAAATGGGTTGCAAGTGCTATTTTGCTCGTCTGAGGGACGCGCTCCTCGTTGCGCCCTGTTAGTAGATCAGCATCACCGCAAACTGCGTGTGCAATCCAGTTTGCACACGTTTTTGCACGTGCAAAGCTTTAGTAAATCAGGCCCAAAGAGCGCACAGATGCGTAGTAGACAGTTGACAAATCCGATGGAACAGATTACTAAACTGAGGGAACGGTTTACAAAACCAGTGGTTCTCAACCTTTTTGAGTCACGACCCCCAATTTAACATGCACGGCTGATCACTCATCCTACAACGCAGCCTTTGAGCACCACAGACAGCGGCCAAAGCTCCATAGTTACCTTACCGACCCGCCCTCACCTATTCCATTCACAAAAACGGGCCGGTGACTTGTCCTCCTCAATGCGCACCATCATGTGAGAGCACAGGGAGCCTGGACAGCAGGCTCACCTTTTCGTGCAGAGCTTCTTTAACCCCGTTGGTCTTTAACTTTAGGTGTTTGTGACATTTCTACTTTTTTTTTGTCGAGTTGCACGTGTCGATTGTCGATCGTTTTGTACAAACACACTGGGGAGAAAACAGCCCATGTTTCATTTTAAACATCTATGTTGCTGAGAGCTTAAACATGAAAAAGAACGTCTTAACATTTTGTCATAACAACTTATTTTTTCCACACCTGACCCTAGCAGGGCTCCGTAGGAAGGAGAGGAGCTTTGTGCTTCTCCATGTTTGGCTCACTGGCTGCACATTGGTATGTGAGCACAGGCAGTATAAGCACCAGCAATCACTCACGGGCCAGAAATATTTTCAGTGACTGGGGAGGTTTCCCAGCATCACCATGGTTCTCCTCACTTCTCCACAAAGGGATGGGACTGTTGTGAGTGGTCTTCTTTGCCAACACATTCAGCTAAAGTCAGTCATGTGATCAATGGCCTGGCAGCAGTGATATATTGCAACAGTGTCTTTTACTTTCAATGCAGCTGTTTTTATGAAGTAATCTTGACTATATTTTGCATATTTGCATGTTTTACCCTTTATTTAACAAAAAAATATATATTTTAAAATTCTAAATTGATCCTCATGGGAGACATTTCTATGTTATGGTAACTCCGTGCAACATACAATATGAGTAAAATATTTACTACTATAATGTGTAATACTATAATGTATAAAAAATAGAAAATGTAAATACCATACATTACACATACACATATAATATAAACAACACAATGTGCAAAGAGACGCAAAACAAGTAAATATCTAAGCTAAAGTGATGATGATGTGATGTCCACCATTGTTGGTTTTACTTTTTCTGACAATACATGTTGGAAATGAGGAGAAAATCCTTGTCCGAGTGTTTGAGCTTATTGTCTTGTTATTAAATAGGCTGAGGCTTCATAATTGCATGTAATACAATGGACCCACAATGCACTTTAACAATGCCTGATGGTGCTCCATTCAAGTGATCGAAAAGTGTTTCAGTTAATGCCTCCATGTGAGCCAAACATGATACTGACTATGGACACAAATTAAAGGGAAAGAGAAAGGCTTGCTCAGGGCTGTGGTACTGCTGAGCAAGATACCCAATCTACATTGCTCATTGGAAATTGGACACTCTAAATTGACCCTAGCCACGGGGGTCACATACAGTGTACTCCTAGTGCTGGCCCCAAGCCCGGATAAATGATTAATGAGAAGAAGAAAACAACAACAAAATAAATCTCAGTGACAATGTTACAAGCTTTACTATTTCTGGTCTGTTACTTCGGTTCCGTCGGTAAACTACAATGAATTACTAATCCTAATAAAATGAAGTAAAATGTAATCAAATATTGAGAGCTGTTCGAAGTTGTAAAATTAAGATTCACTAAAAGATTATACTAATGGCTGTTGTGTGGTGTTGCAAATGCAAAAATTTGAGAATATCACAGAGGAAGAGAAGATACAACTGCACATGATGTCACCTCAAACCATGTTTTTATTGTCCTTGCTTTGTGCACTGCGACACAATCATGTTGGAATAGAAAAGGGTCTTCTTCATAGCATTGTCCTACATGTCTTGGTATGCTGAAGCATTAAGATTGTCCTTCATTGGAGATAAGAGGCCTAGAGACCGAAGCCTGATTGAAACACCTGAATTCAATACTTGTAACATGTGTGGCCTAATACTTTTATTCATATAGTTTATATTCACATGAGGTCGTTATTACCACTCTCTCTCTCTCTCTCTCTCTCTCTCTCTCTCTCTCTCTCTCTCTCTCTCTCTCTCAATCTCTCAACACAACTGTGTAAGTGAACAATGTAAATCCTTACAGCCACAGTTACACAATCACACTGTCAAAGGACGGAAGAATAAAAACTGGCCGTTTTGGGTCACTTTGAAATGTCCTTATTTTTGAAGGAAAATCACTTTTTTTCTATGAATATAACATCAAAGTAATCAGTAAAACTCTCCTTACATTGATAGTGTGGTAAATGACTATTCTAGCTGCAAATGTCACGGTTTTAATGGAATATCTACATAGGTGTATGGAGGCCCATTTCCAGCAACCAGCTCTCCAGTGTTCTAATGGTACATTGTGTTTGCTAATAGCCTTAGAAGGCTATTGGATGATTAGAAAACCATTGAAAACCCTTGTGCAATTATGTTTTGCTGGTTCTTTGATGAAAGCAAAGTTTGAAGGGCAACATTTTGAATACAAATCATTATTTCCAATCTTGTCAATGTCTTGACTATATTTTCTATTAGTTTTGCAACTCTGATGAATTGTGAGTTTTAATAGAAATCACAACAAAAATTGTATAGGTGACCCCAAACGTTTGAACTTTTTTTTTTTTTTAATGTATTTTTTGGGCCTTTTTGCCTTTAATGATAGCGTAGTATAGAGAGACAGGAAACGGGTGGCAGAGACATGGGGAATGACACGCAGGAAAGACCCCTTGGTGCGGGAATCGAACCAGGGTCTCCTGCAGCGAGGACTACAGCCTCAGCATATGGGGCAGGTGCTCTACCAACTGAGCCACTGCTGCCCCAAACTTTTGAACTTTTGGTAGTGTATAGGAAAGAGAAAGATTCTTCCTCAAAACCACATAACTATAGCTCTCACAGGTTTCAGTTACCCCCTCTCTGCAACAACAGAGGAAAGTTTATTACAGACTTGGCAGTGAGTGTTGATTGGAAACAGATGTGAGGAGGAAGAGGTGGAGTGTGTGTGTGTGTGAGAGAGAGACAGACGGTGTAGAGGCCTTGCTTAGTGGGAAAATGTAACCAAAATGTTGTCAATAGACAACACAAAAGACAGAAGTTGTTGTATTGAATTGAACTTTATTAACATGTAGCCAAACGACTGCATTGGGGAGGACACTGGCGATGTCTGTTCGCAGCTTCTCCGGTCAGCCAAAATAGTGCTGTTTTGTCTTTGTTTGTTAGTTTTTTTAAATCCGCACCACCGACCAGTGGACCTTTATCCGGGAGTTTCTTCGAGTCTAGCGGTGGCCTAACTGTTGCTGCTGGCACAACACCTGCTCAGAGACTGCCTGAAATTGGTCATCTCCACTGCTACCTCAGTCGGGAAATCAGGACTCGGCTTGTCCCTGTCATCGTGAGGTGCATCTGGGAAGTCTGAAATCACCCATAGCCGGCGCAGAGTTGGAAGGTCTTGTAGCTAGCATCCCGGCTATGCGGCAAAAAACAACCTGCACTCTTTACTTTACACCGTCAACCAGCTGATAAATCTCCACAGTTTTTTTCACTCCACCATGCACTGCAGTGATTAAACAATTTAGACTTCTCCGCCATCCATGCTACATCCATAGAAGCTCCCGCAGAAAGTTTGTCTGCTCACAGACAAGTCCTACCATCCTGGCTCTCTAGTCAGCAACACTAACTGTCGCTCCACACATACGTCATCAGAGCGCTGTCTCCTATCGGACAAGTAGTTCGGATGTCTCTCGGGAGACATGGTGTGGACCCCAGTCTGCTACGGCCAGTGCAAAGACTTATTGCATCATCAAGTAGTAAAATTTAACTCTTAAATGCACAGTTTTTTTCCATTACAAAAAAATCCTGCTTCATTCATGACCATATCCTGGATAAATGTCTGGACTATATGTGTATTAGGGAAACCTGGCACCCACCAAATACTGTTTCCTCTTTTTAAATGAGAGTTATCCCCAAGGATATAGCTACCGCCAGAAAGCTTGCAGCACAGGACGTGGTGGCGGCCTGTCAGTTATTTATCGCAGCAATCTGGAGCTATCTCTGCAACCATTAGCTGAACTGTGTTCATTTGAATGCCTTGCATTTAAATGGAAGTCCCCCTCCTCTGTGCTGTTCCTTCTCATTTACCGACCACCAAAACCAAACCCATCATTTATCACTGAGATGTCAAATCTTTTCCCAACTTTCTGCACATCCTCTACCGATGTTATAATTTTAGGTGATATGAATATCCACGTTTTACTCTGCCATCAAAAACAGTCCAGGAAACTCCTCGCAGCTTTTCTCCACTGTCAATCACCTTCTCGAACCACAACCCCCCCACTAACACTACACTACACTACAGAAGAACAGGGCAATAAATTCATGGATTTTTCCACATCAAAAATTGCACATATTTGCACCTTTTCTGGCTCAAACATCCCCCTCTCATTAACAGTCACAAATCTTGGTGTTTAAATGGACTCACAACTCACCTTTGAAGCCCATATAAATCACCTCTGCACCTCTGACCTCCTTCTACCACCTCCGTAATATTTCCAAACTCTGCCCCATTCTCTCCCTCTCAGATCCCGAAAAAAGCTGATTTTCGGCTCCTCCAGACTGGGCTATTGTAACACACTTCTCAATGGGGTCCCTAGCAAGAGTCTGCAGAGGCTTCAGTACATCCAAAACTCTGCAGCTAGGATCCTGATGAGAGTGCGGAAACATGAACACATTACCCCCATTCTCCACTCACTCCACTGGCTGCCTGTCTCCACCAGGATTGAATACAAGGTTTCCCTCGTCACACACCAATGCATCCATGGACATCCCCCCCATATCTCAAAGAAATGATCAACCCACAAAACACAACTGTAGCACACAGATGGATGATGAAAAGTGCATTACAAATAAAATGTATTATTATTATTGTTGGGCCTAGCCATTGTAATCTGTTGCGACCTACTGGGAAGTCATAAAGCCTGAACTCAAGCCTGGACTTAAAATGGCGGTCTGAAAGACCCCAGGAGCCACATGGTGGAGAACAAAGGAAAGGAATCCATCCCCCCAAGGCGTCCAGCTGTGATGTACTCATTTCCCACAAACCGGTGTGGCAAATGACATCACCAACAGACAACTGCCGACCCATTGGTGGACATCACGGGATGCCCCGCCCCCGAGGCAAAGGTATCAAAACTGAACGAACCCCCAGAGTTCGGCCTCTTCGAACCGGCTGTTAGCGTGAGCAGACGTCTGTTTTGTTGGAGAGGATCAACCCCCGAAGATCTACATTCTACATCAAAAGTTAAATAATAAGCAAGAAATGCAACATTTACAAAACAAAACATTGAAATATGAAATTGCAACTAGATAAACATAAAGTGCAGGAGTTTTGATCGCAGTAACAATTTAAGAACATAGACACTGTTCAAAGGATTTCTGTTGTCTGTCTTTTAAGATGGAGCGGAAAGCTCCTAATGAAATAAAAGCTGGCATTTTAAGTTCAGTTTGTAGAGTATTCCAAGCAGCGGGGGCAGAGAAACTGAGAAAACTTTTTTCCCCATTTCGGTCCGAACACGTGGAGCAGACAAGTGCAAAATGTCATTTGAATGCAAGGCGTAGTGGCTTCTGGTTCTCTGAAGAAAAGTGCTTAAATAAGCAGGGACCAAGCCGAGAAGAGCCTTATAGACCAGAGTCATCCAGTGTGTGTAGCGTCTTACAGACAGGGAAGACATGGAAGCATTAGAATACAGTTCACAGTGATGGGTGAGGCGACTACAGCCAGTGATGAACCTCAGAGCACAATGATAGACTGGTGTCCAAGACTGTAGACAGCTGTTAGAGGCACACATGTACACAACATCGCCATAATCAAGCAGTGGTAAGAACGTTGCAGATATCAGGAGCTTCCTAGATCTGAGGGAGAAACAAGACTTGTTTCTACAAAAGAAGCCGAGCTTCACCCTCAATTTAGAAACCAGGGCCCGTATTTATCAAGCGTCTTAGAATTACTCCTAAGAACCCTGCTAAAAGTAGACTTATGAGTAAAAAAATTATTAAATATTTGTTATAGCCTACTGTGGTACTATGTTTTAAAGGATGTGTCGGAATGGTTTTGAATTGTGGATTTGGTCCATGATTTGCGTTTATTTGAGCCTTTTTGCTGTAGTTTTGGTGGTTGTGATTATTTCTTTCCTGGTGTGTGTAGTTTTCAGCACTTAAGATTTAACCTACATTTGTCTCATTAAAGCCAGTTGTGATCACTGACAATATCATTAATATCAGCTTTTGATTAATTATTGAGTGAAGTTGCTGTTGAGTTTGTAGGCTGTTATTACCTTCAACTTATAGGCGGTTACGGTAGCTACGCTGTTCAATCCAGGCTGTGGTGTTGGGTTGTAGATTTTGTTTTTCCTATTTCTTTTTTCTTAATCTGAGTCTTTTGCGTTAGGGTTGCATAATTAACATTACAATCCTCGATTGCATCACCAGTGTGTAGACTGTGTTTGTGAAAGACATCGTGTCCGTGTGTGCGTGCGTACGTTCATTGCGGCCGCTGCTGTTAATTGATCTAATGTGTTTTACTATGAGACGAATGTGCGCGTGTCAAAATAGCAACAATCATGCAAGCACGATGATGAGAACCCACCAGCAAAAACATAAATCGGTGCCCCTGACGTTTGATCAGCTCGTCATCTAACAAAGCCAGGACATCCTTCTCACCTCAGTGCCATCCCCTGCTGGCAACTCCTAACCACTTAAGACACCTCTGGAGGTCTCTTAAATATCTGGGAGAGTAGGAGTGATTCTTAGACTTAAGAAAGTTGATGAATAGCTGTTTGAGAGTAGGACTAAATTTCACAAATTCTCAGGACTTAAGTGTAAAACGGCACTCTAAGACACTTGATAAATACGGCCCCAGATTTCTAACATGCTCTTTGAAAGATAGCTCCCCATCAATAACAAATCCCAGATACTTATAACTGGTCACCAGCTCAAGAGCTCTGCCATGGGAAGTTGTAATAATATCCGTGAGAAATGCGGATATTATGTAATCGGTCTCGCGCGTCCGCAGATTTTAGCCGTTAACGCGATAACTGGAAAGGCGTTTAAGATTAAATGTTCTTATTTTTTTTATGGGTCACATACCCCTTGTAGATGATCCCTATTGATTTTGAGCTGTCTACCATTATTATTAATTAGTTAATAAATTAATTAATGATATAAAAACCATATTTTCGCCTGTATCTTCCAAAGTATTGCAGGTATTGGCTTCAAATTTTGCATGGGCATCACATACCACCTGAGAATTATCCCTATCTTTGTAGCTTTATTATTAATTAGCAAATTAATTAATTTATTATGCTAAAAACACATTTTCGGCTTTATCTTCCAGACTGATGGAGAGATTGCCTTCAAATGTACAATGATTCATGTAGCAACTATCTACAAGTACAATCATTATTACTTTGGCTATGATTGGTAATAGTTACATAAAAAGTTAACTGGTTAACTTATTAGTGAACACAGAAAAAATAGTTAAGGCATTTTTTCTTTATTATTGAGCTCATTTGGACACATTGAAGATATCATGGGTTTATTTAGCACTTATTCATAATATTTATTACATTATAATATACTTTTATTAATTATCATATAAAAAATAGTTAAGCCTCCATTTCTTTATTAATGCATTGAATGGAAAGTTTGAACATATTGTATGCTTTTTCATGAAATTTAATCAATCAATCAATCAATCTTTATTTATATAGCCCACAGTTTACAAAACATAGTTTGTCTCACGGACTTCACAGGGTTGGTAACATCCTCTGTCCTTAGACCTTCGACCAGGGTATGGAAAAACTACCAGGGAAAAAACCCTTATAACAGGGTAAAAAGGGTAGAAACCTTAGGGAGAACCACAGGTGAGGGATCCACTCCCTGGACGGACAGACGTGCAGTAGATGTTACCCAAAACATACAATACACAATGACAAAGAATACAAAGTAAAAAGTCTTTAAATGCCAGGATCCATCTGGATCACTAGGTTTGTCACAGTCTGTAGTGAAGGCTGTTGTGGTCAGAGATTTGGGGATCACAGAGTCCTCTTTCCTGTCCTGACCTCATGCCGTTCACTGGTGTCAGCAGAACTGTAAGAGATTAAAAATCAGTTAGAGATGTGCTACATGTGGATTTATGTGCTATGTCATGGGGGGACATCGGGTAAGTGGTGAGGGTTGAGAATGACCACGACAAACCTGTCTTTGTGCCACCACAAACTAATGTATACAGAACTGTATACAACTGACGCTAATTGCTTTATAAAGTAATGGCAGTGAAAATATGTTTACTTACCTCGCATTTCGATGATGGCTGTGAATCCAAAGCACGCCGTGCTTTTCCTTGTATTGGACGAAAAATCACAAGGCGGGAGTAACGTAATCTCACGTGATTGCGAACAAGATTAGAGGGGCTGTACGTGTGCTCAAAGGGAAAAACTACTGTAGTGTTTTCCGTTTTCCTTGATTTTGGCAAACTTACACAGCCATGTAAATCTGACATTGCATATTTACTTTACACTTTACAACAACTTGGATTTTTGAGTAATATAAAACTACGATTTAAAGCCAAGAATAGTGACATATCATTGTTTGAGTGCAGAAACATTCCACAAGTCAATGTATTGTTCTATTTGAATGTGCACATTTAACAGATTTCCTTTCTCGATCCCCTCTGTGAAAGAGGTTGGAGAGGTGAAAGTAGAACCCCTCTCTTCAGGTTATTAGGGCACCTCACATCATCCTATCTGGACAGTGCTAGTTCTGTTTAAAACCACTTGTCATTTTGTTTTTTTTAATCAATGGTTCTGTTTTCATTTTATCTAAAATATTCCGTTCCATATTCCAACTGTTTTGATTCCTTAAACAGATGAGAACAGAACTCTGTATCTTATTCTCTCTTATATCTTCAGTGGGGCAGTTCTGTTTAAGCCCGTTATGAAAACTTTTTTATTTGAAGCTCCAACCTCTTCTTTATTCAGTTAAAGCTTTGTTCCAAGCGTTTATGCATGCTTTTCAATCAAAAGTTAATTGTCGTCGAGTTACTTTTATTTACTTCTGCTTACTATTTGAACAGGCACATTGCTCACAGCCTCCTCATCTCCTGGCCCCTGGAGGGAGCTTGGTGTGGATGATGTCCAGGTTAGACATTACATTACTACACATTATTACAATAACATTTTGCTGACATTTTACTATTGTCTTGTCACATTTTATTAAAATATCTTGTCCACACCTCAGGGCCTAACAAAGCAATTCTTCTCCAACGACTGTGGTATCTTTGTTTTGATGGTAAGACCTATTCTGTATGTTATAGCATTGCTGTTATCTGTAAAATGTTGATTGCTACAATCAAAAGAGATGAATTTGTATCCTGGGGGATATCAGCACCTCTTCACTTACAGTACGCTCTGTACATTGTTATGATGGCCAGTTGTGATTTCAGAGACGTATGTGTAAATTGTGAAGAAAAAAAAAAAACTTTAAAAAAATTATACATTGTACTGGGTTAGGATTAGGGTTAGAAGTTAAATCGTTTTCTTGCGGGTACTAAACCCACAGCAGGAACTTCCTCATCAGCACCTTTGAAGCACTGCTTCTACTAGTTATCGTCAACTAGCCTTCTGACACTAATGTTAGCTGCTGTTCAAGTCTGTGTCCCCGTTAGTTAGACAAAATAACTGTTCTCTTTTTTTTTCATCCTCTTCTCACGACCTGATTGATAACTCCTCTTCATTTTCCTTCAGCTTCATTAACAACTTGCAGAACGATAACTTCACACAGGTTAACGTGAGGTGACGTGGGGCCCCTTTAGGGAGGTTTCCTACTGAGATGTCATTGTTGTTAAAGGGGGACGGGGATGCGGCTGCTCACTGATGCATTTAGGCAACAGCCCTCAGGCTGTGAGTGGCGGGTGCCCCCTATCGACTCGGACCCCAAGCAGTTGCCTGCCTTGCCTGTTCATAAACTGCACGTCTACCCGTAGCGCAATGAAAAGACATTTACTCACTGTCAACAGACCAACATGAATGAATGAAACACACATCCATCAATGTTCTATAGGTGGTTTTGCAGTAATTTCTCCATTTCCATTTAACAAGTATACTTAAAATCAGCTACTGATCTTTTGTACACCTTTCGCTGTTATTGTGCCTATAACAACCACAATCTGTTATCTTTCTAGAGGAAGCAGAGAACAGGGGTCCGTTTCACAAAGCAGGTTTAGTGAAAACTCTGAGTCTGTTAACCCTGAAATGAGGGAAACTCCGAGTTTTCCATTTCACAAAGGGAGGTAAGTCAAACCAGAGAAAGAGGAGTAACTCTAGCCTGTTTCACAGAGAGAGGTAACTTAAGCTCTCGGTCAGTTACCATGGTAACATGCTCTTTGAAACTAACCTGGTCGGGAGCAGGTTTTTCTCCGCAAACCTTGAGTTTCTCTCTGTCTCCGCCCTCTTTCAGACACACATGGTATTTGATTTCCTCATTCATTCAGTCAGCAGAGTTTTGAAGTCTGTTCTGCGTCTACATTAGAAGTTATATTAGGTGGAGACTATTTTTCTTACATTTCTAGACACTTTTCTTTTTGAGCGGAACTGTTTCACGTCACAGTTCATCATTTACATTCACAACCTAATCAGTCCTTACATTTACAACATTAACAACCGGAGTCACGCTCTCACATCACAGCAGAAACTGTGTTGCTCTGCGGTTTACATTTTGGGTTTTTTTTTACTTACAAATTTACAAATGTACACATTTTCCTTTTATACAACGTCATAGATGCAGAAAACTTGAACGTGATATAAAGAATGAGAAGTCATTTATGTGTGAAAACGTCGTCTCCCTCTCTTTTGCTGCTGTTACACCTCCTTCTAAAACATGCTCAAACTCACAGTATGAGCGCATTAATATTTTCAACTCCAGTGGGTGAAGAACATCGCCCTCCGCTTCCCCGTTGTCATGGTGACTCGTCGAAACGGGGCTCCATTCATTCTGTCTTTTTAGACTTGTGGTGCACGCGCTTAACTCGAGGTGAAACTACTCCGAGTTGAACAAACTAACTCAAATCAGCTGTTCTGAAACCGAAAACTCAGAGTTTCCTATCTCAGAGTAGATCAACTCAGAGTTCAGGGTTAGACTGAGAGTTTGTTGAACCTGCTTTGTGAAACGGACCCCAGGACAGAACTTTTACCAGGGAACAGGATATGTTGCCTGTTGTGGGTGTTTCTTAGTTCACTGTTTTCTGTGTGAGTATAGAGGACTGCAGGTGTCACAGAAAAAGTAAGATGTTATTAATTTGCTGTTGTAAATGGTAATAAAAAGTGAAATTATAGCTGTAAGTTATAAAGTTGTAAACTATGTTTTAATCCATCAATAACTGCTTCTAGTTTAAAAGAGGATTTACAAAACAACATGGAATTATATATATATGATCTGCGTACTGCAGTCAGGTGCAATTGTTTTGGGCCACATGGGATTTTTTGTTGCAGTACCCACAGTGGCCACCATGACAAAATTGTCTTCAGGGCAGAGGGGGCGGTGCTCTATCCAGATTTTATAACACACCCTTGCTGCAGTTACACCCTTCTCTTTACGGGACTCTGGAATCTTTCTTGAAGGCGGAACTACGGACAGACATGTCCAGCGCAGGCTCCCACACATAATCATTAGGGTGTAAAGATGTGGCTGCAGGCTGTGTTGTTGCCTTGTATTAGACTGTATTTGTGCGGCATGAAAGTTCTTCTCCATCAGCTGTTCAACAGAGCTTTTGCTTTACCAGGTCAGGTTCATTTATTCTATTTACCACGATTTAATCATTGTGTCTGCTCATTTGCATTTGCACCACCTGTATTATTCTTCCTGTGTCCAGAGTCATGTTTATACTCTCTTCACTTACTCTCTAAACCAAAAAAAGGAGTTTGAAAAAAATATACATTATGTTAGTGATAATCCTAATATTATCTCATTAATATTATGGTTGTGATAATATGACTTCCATTGTGGCTTTTGCATTTATCTTGAGTCTTCTGGGATGTCCTTGTAGCTTTGGGGGAAAAGGAAATAAATGACAGCTGTTGTTTTATTCTATTTTCATTTATTCTTCCACTGGAACACCTCTGGTTTTAGAGATCAAGGTGACAAAAAGTCTTTGATATAGGTGCTAACTCACATTTTCACATCAAAATACCTGTTCAAGTCCAAAGTCTTATCATTCTACAATGCCTTCCAGACATTTTAAATGAATGAATGAAAGTTGTCCAGCAGATGGTGCTGTGAGAGCAGCTTAGCTTATGTTGTTTTGAGTTGACAGCTGAGGACATAAACAGTCTTCCTGAGCAGATCATCACCACACCAAAAGTGGTTTGAGAAAGTATTTCTGGTTCTATACTGTACATGGCAAAGTCTGGAGCAAATGAAAGCTGTCCAGAGCTTGACCAGAGCTAACAGCATGCAGTCACATGATTGACTTTACACGTGGTGTGCTCCTTTTAGTTCAACTGGTGCGATACCCACATCTCCAGTGCATGGCAAATTGAACTACGACACTTATGATGCAAGGTTTCTTAAACTAATACGAGACATCCCGCTGCGCACACTGGATTATAAAGTAGTTGGTAGTAGACTGGATTTGTGTTCAATCATGTGATGGTTTAGTGAAAAATCCCTAATGCTGACTGAAAGAACTGATTGTGCCTCCAGAAGGTGAAATGGATTACACGCTTTCAATCTGTCAGAGAATGAATGGCACTGAAGTGGTAGTTAGGCGATTTCTTAATCGGGCCTCATGCCTACAAGAGTACAATGTAGAGTCTGATATTGTTTTTATACAAATGTATATAAGACAATTAAAAAGTAAGCTGGTCAGGAAAGGTACAAAAGCTACTAAACCAAAATGCTCTTTATATGTTATACTGCACACTAATCTCTCCTCACCGTCACTATTGTGCGGAAATTTGGGGACCCACGTATAAAGGGAACACACAACCACTGCTAATACTACAGAAAAGAGCTCTGAGAATTATACATTATGCCAGCTACAGGGAACATACAAATCAATTATTTATCAAATCAAGAATACTTAAACTTTATGATGTAATACACTACCGTGCAGCACAGTTTATGCACAGGGTGGCTAACAACAGCCTCCCTCGCAACCTTCAAATACTCCTCCCAGTAAGAGAGCAGGGACTTAACTTGAGAGGAAATTTAATGTTTAGACAAAGGAAAGTGCGAACTACATTAAAATCCTTTACCATGTCGATCGCAGGTGTCAAGCTATGGAATAATTTAGATGACGAGATCAAACATTCAGCTTCACTGAGGGTTTTTAAGAAGAAGTACGTAAACATGATTATTAAGGAGTACATGGTGACCCAGGGAGGATGTGGATGAGGTCACAGTCTGAGATCTGTAGACACTATAGAGATAAAATGGAGTAGGATCATCAGCTGACATTGAAATGTGCTTAATTCTGTTGATTGGTCCATCTTGCGACGTTGTTACACCATGGCAACAAGTCGAGACTGTGCTCGCTAGTGGCGGTTCGATAAGAACACATGTACGGTCGTGCACGTGGACTATTTACTGTCTTGAGATGTACTGCAGCCTTATGATACTACTGCTCGTTACGTCAATACTGTCAAAAATTATGAAGGTAAGAAGAAGAAGCGAGAGAGAAAAAAAAGAATAAAAAACTACTCTGTGGTAATGTGGGCGGGACTAGATAAGCTTTGCTTCTCCCGCTTTTGCCCTTTCGGTCATGTGTATGAAATTAAATGTGGATGTGTGCAGATGTTGTTGATTAACTGTCATGCCCAAAATAAACAAATCATTCCATCATTCATTCATTCATTCATTCATTCATTCATTCATACAAATGTTATTTTATCATTCATCATTAGAATCCACAAGATGTTTTATTGAATTGCCTGGAGGGTTTTAATTTGGAACATCCTGATAACAAGGCATTACAGTAATCTAGCCTAGATATGACAAAGGCATGAGTCTAGTTTTTTTCGGCGTCCTTTAAGGACAGAATGTTCCTAATTTTGTGCTGCTCACTCACCCCTCCTTCCTCCCCACTCACTCATAACTCCATGTCCACTTTTTGTAGATTTTCAAAATCAGGCATTGGGCCGAGTCAGCTTCAAATCCCCCCGAGTTCCACTCTAAATTAAATTTGATGTGGTGTCAACACGTGTTTTAATCTGAAGAGTAAAAGGGATGTTTTGTTTTGTTTGAGACCAGTGTACTTTGACACATTGACTAGTATCAGCTCAGTGTATTTTGGGGGTAACAGAAGTTACGACTATCACTGTCAAAAGTACATGGATTTTGAATTCCCCTATGTGTGATTTTATCTGTCTATCGTAGGGATGCACTATAACTATCAGCACTGATCATTATCGGCCGATCAGTACAGCCAATCAGAATTAGCCAGCACTGCTGCTGCTGCATGCTGTTGTCGCACTCATGACTTCCTCGTCATCTTTGTACTCTGTGGGACATACATTTTCTTGTTCCCTTAGGGGGTTTTAGTGTAAGGGTTTCTGTATGTTGTTTAACATAACAATTAACCAATAGTCAAGCTGTAAACACATGATGGGGGATTGTAAAGCAGATGTCAACATGAGGGTACACACAATAACATTTGTGGGTCATAAACAAAGTGTGTTGTCTTGTTGTAACTTGTTGATGTTTTATTGTGTTTGTAAGATGCTTTGATGTGACTGTATATATGGTTGCGCTATCCGAAGGACAGTCAGAGAACATTTAGACCATCTTGGTGACAGGGTCTCTCCTCCATGCATGCAGTAAAGACTTGATTTAACCAACACCGATGACTCCAGAGAAATTTCTTTCACAACTCTCACTCCTCTGGCTCTGCCTTTGTTTCCAATGTTGGCATTGCTCTAAAACTGAAGAGCTCACCTGTTGCCCTTTTATGCTAACACTCTGCTTGCAAACTGTAATACTGTGTGACAGGTGTTTCCCCATGTGGTTAGTCAGTGTGCACAGTAGGGAAATTAACTTTAGAATGTTGAATTCCTTGTGAAAACAAGAGACTTTCTTTATGAAATTTGTGCTAAATGCAGAGAACTTTGTGTAGTGAGTTTTAGAACTGCAATTTGAGTGTAAAGCAGCAGTTGTGCTTGTAGTTTAGCAGAGTTGGTTCAGGGGGTTGGTGCATGAGTTACATGTTGTGGTCATTGTGTCTCAAGTACCAGTATTTGTGTGTAAACAATTGAGAAAAACTGTAATAGTCTGGTATTCAAAATGGCTGCGACGTTTGGGTGGTGAGAGGGAGAGAGAGAAGCCATCACGCCTAAGCTAAGTCTTAAGCTAGGAAAACCACTGTGTGTGAATCTATGTGAATGATAAGTCATTTTTTGTAACAGTTGATAATAGGGATGTGAATCTTTGGGTGGCTCACGATTCTCGACTCAAAAAGTGATACAATGCATAGTGTGTTAAAGCAAATGATGGCCACACAAAGGCAAACTTAAGACAAAGTTAACATTTATTCATGCAAAACAAATAAAACACTATAATAATTTTAGGCTAACTGCCTTATTCTCCCAGAAGTTACAAAAATAAACTGTACACAAATAACAGAAAGAAGAAACTTAAACGTCTTTTTTTTAATTTATTTTTTTATCGATTTTTGAAGTTTATGAATCGATTCAGAATTGTGGATGATTAGAATCGCGATTCCTATGTGAATCAATTTATTTCCCCCACCCCTAGTAGATAAATAATGTGGTGCTATTACTTTGTCAGTTGTTTATGGATCAATGACAAATAAAGTTTCTAAAAAGGTATTTTTACAAAGTATTTTCAAAATAGATTTAAATGCATATTTTTCAGTCCAGAACAATATGTTTGAACATTTCTCATATATTGAATAACTATTCTGTTTTAACTCATTTTAACTTCACAACAAAAAAAAAGTCAGGTGGCACAACCAACTATTTATAAATATATATATGTATATTCCTAATATTTATTTTAAAATTAATTATTTGGCAACTATCCCTTAAGGTGTCTACACTAGATAAACATTATTATTTTTAACATTGTGTGTGTTTATTTTTTTTTACAATAATTTAATATTTTTGCTCTCTGTAGGTAAGGTTTTAAGCATCCTTAACATCCAATTTTACATTTAAAGACAGGTAAATAATCACACAAATACAGAAATTCATATATTCAGTATAATAACTACACACATTACATTTATAAACCATTTGGTCACTTTGACGTATCATTTATTGGTTTAAATTGGTTGCACCACCTGACGAATATTGGTTGCACCATCTGACCACATTAGTTATGACATGAAATATGCTGAAAAAAATGCATTTTCATTTCAAACAGTAACATGTGTTTTAGACATCAGTTAAACCTAACCCTAACCCATCAAAAACAATTCACATAACATTACATCTTTATGATGAGGATCGAGTACAGTCGCGATGAAGTGCAGGGGATCTGGGTAGATGTTAATAAAATGTTGTGACAGACTCTTAAAGAGCAGAGCTCACTTTTCATTGTTTTCACTCCATGTTCTCAATCTTTGTGTAGAAGACACTTTAGTGCTGCTATTAAGGGAATAACAGATGCATCAGATGAGCTGATCTCTTTAGTTAACTGCTCAAAGAGAGAGAATGTTCTCTGGTGTGAAGTCAATGTCGCAGGGAGTTCATAATCTGCTCCGTATGCAGCCAAGTTTCGCTTTAGCGCAAAGAGACGTTCCAGCATTTAATAGGTGCTGTTCCACAGTGAACTCGCTGTGTTTCGGCCGCCGAATTATCAGTGCATCCCTAAATATAACACCTTTATTGACAAGAACAACGTAACCGTGATAATGACATATTTGATGGTGTGACTTGAGTTTCAATCAGCACATGGACAAGGGGACGCTCCCCAATTACATGGGGGCGCAGCTGCCTTGATCCCTGGCTTAGAAAAATCTGTGGTGTATAAAAATGTTTTATTTAAAATTTAAAATAAACAACAATAACTCTTAGCCTGGTGGGGGGGCAAGTAAACCCTGGTAGCCCACCAGGCTTATAATGCACTGGGGGAAACCCTGTAATAATAATAACTGTTGTAAAACTTTCCACCAGGTGAAACTATATGTGCCAGATGTTATGACTAAGTCCATGGAGCATGTGTAGTTCGTAATCAAAGCACAGTTGTCAGCTGTGTTAATTGTTAATACTTGCCCTGTGTTATGCTAATTTTGATAGTGATATTGGCATCTAAAATGTACAAATTATCATGCAAAATGATTTAAAGTGTGTAATATCTTTACATTCAAAACTAAGAAACGTTGTCATGTATAACCTTAGAGCCTAAACTCAAATTAAACAGCTTCTGTTTGGATGCAAGCATTATTTTCTGCCCTTGTCATGAAGTTCACACAGAGATCTACAAACCTTTTTGCTTAGTCCCAAGGTTCTATGGGGTTCCTCTGGCTGATGCAACATTCAGTTTACAGCTAATGTCTCTTGACTTCAAAATAAAGTCGAATGTTTATGGTTGCACCACCCTGACATTTAGGAAATGTAAATTGCTGGACAAAAGTTTTGCAGTTATTTTAGCAGCTTTAAAACTATTGATATTAGGGAAAAAACATTATTCAAAAGACTTCAAACACAAAATAATGCCCGAGTATTTTATTTTGAGTTTATCATTATTAAAATAACATTTTCAATGGTTTTCTTAGTCTGCTCACTTGCTCGGACAGCTGCATCACCTGATATCTTAGGGGTTTGAGAAGCCAAAACATAAAATAATATAATTATTTGAATTTACTGAAAAAAGTATGGAAAAGTAATAGGTTGTATATAATAAAGTGATAGATATCATGAAAAGATTACATTTTATATTTTTTAATATAATGGACTTGCACACAAACATATGCACGTCATGTCATTGACCCATATACAAAAGGTTCTATCCTATTGCTACTGACTTCAGCCCTCTCTCCCCCACAGTTTTTCTCAAGCAAAATGGAAAGGTTGCCGTTGTAACAGGTGGTACCAGAGGAATGGGTTTTGAGACAGCAAGACACCTGGCAAGCCTTGGCATGCATGTTGTCATAGGTAGGTTCTCTCAACAGTTTGATCTTTTGTGTACTGACTGTACCTGTTTTCTCATCTTCACTCATTCATGCAGTTTATTGTAATAAATTGAAGGAGATTCCTGGAATTGTTGTCTCGCATAGCTCTGCTTTGTCTGTAAAATATGCAAGAGTGCTGGTGAGGGAAACGGTATCCGAAAACCCGAAGTCCTTGAAAAGTTCTATTGTTGTCTCCACAGTGCAGCACAGAGTTCTACACAAACTTCCAGCCTCAGAGGATTTATCTGTCCAGTGGATACATGTTATATATGACAGCATTGTTCCTGCTAGAGCCTGCTAATGATCACTTTAACAAATGCTAACTGCTGTTAGCTCCCACTAGCCTCTGTGGCTGATGTCATTTTTATTTTTTTAAGGTGTACCTAAAGAGATACTACCAAACAGAGGGTTCTGAACAGGGCAGTTTTGGCTGGTGATTGAACTGCTGTGGTGCTTCATCATTATGGTATTATAATAATAATAATAATGCATTATATTTAAGGTGCCTTTCAAGACACTGAAGGTCGCCGTACAACAACAAAATAAAAATAAAAAATAACAAAAGGTAAGAGCAACGGGTAGAGAGTAAGAGGGTTAGAGGGAGTAGGCCTGTTAAAAAATGTGGGTTTTCAGATGGGATTTGAAGATGGCGAACGAGACAATGTTCCTGATGCCGGGGGGGAGGGAGTTCCATGGCCCCGATGGTGGTCAGACGGGCAGGAGTCGCAATGAGGCTGATAGATGAGCCAGATCAGTTTGACCTCCTCCTCTTCCGGTGAGACGGGGCTGACTGGAGTAAACAAACCCAGGTGGTGTAGCTTCCTTGAGCTGAGAGAAATCATTAAGTTGTTGCCACGTCTCGGTTAGACATAAAAAGTCATACTTGCGGTCGAGGAGCAGGTCATGGAGCAGACGTCCTTTGCTTGTGAGAGAACGGATATTAATTAAACCTACTTTGATGTTGCAACGGTCGTTGGATAAGCTAACATTAGCCGCCGCTCTGGGAATGCGAGCTAACACACTGTGGTCCACTTTGCGGGTAGAGATTCACGGTCAACGGCGTTTCGTGGACCAAATGGAGTTTAGGCAGTGGAGTCATCAATGTGGAAGCTTCGTCGGGAACCACGGTGAATGTATTTCCGATATGGCAGGCGAGCGATGTCCGGATAGAAGCGCAGCATCGGCAGTTGGATGAAACCGAAGCTGGAGGAGCTCAGCAACTGTGTATTGGAGTAGGGCTGATGATGGATTTAATAAGATAGACATAATAGTCCAGAGGAGAACAAGCCTCACAGGCAGGTAAATCTGCATGATGAGCGAGTGAGAGGCACCAGGAGATAACGGTCGGGAGGAGTAAGAGCGCCACGAACAGGTAAAAGACGTCCATAAAGATAAACACACACGGTGCTAACAGCAGATCGTTTGCAGAGTCAGGACGAAAAAAGTTCAGATAACAGTTAAGTTCAGAAAGGGGGAGAAAGGGGGAAAGGGGGGAGAAAGGGGGAGCCGGAGAGCAGCGGCAGCCAACCGCGCCAGCGTACGCTCAACCGGAAGTTGACCAAAGCATACAACTGACAAGTTCATAAGGACATGTCTGTGGTATAAAATGACTCCTTGAAGCAAATATAATAAGTTATGCACTAATATTACATAAAGTTCAGCTCTTATTTAAAGGGACACAGTGTAGTATTTATGGGTTTATATAACCCAAAATCCACTTTTTATACATATTATGTGCTCCTGCATTGTCTAGTCGCTGTATAATAGTTTTTGTTTCATTTTCGTAGTGTTTCAAAAAGTAAAATAACATGGTCGCGGGCCGCTGTTGCATTGCCACGACGGCATGTTTCTACGGGAGCCTGTAAGGACAAACGCCAGAGAACCAAACAAGCGTCTCTTTACTTGTGGTGGAAGTCCCGCCTCCACTCTCTCCGCTTCGTCTGCTACGGCCGTGGTAGCTCGCCCTCTCCCTCGCCTCACGAACCTCATCTGCTGACACGGAGAAAGACGACGAGGACGACATTTGACCAGCTGAGGATACCGTAGCGCTCAGGGAAGGGAGGGGGTGAGCAGAGGAGCAGTTCTTTGTTGTAAATTTCAGCCTCTCCTCTAGCTGGCACTATAAACTACTTACTATACATAGGAATGTACAGAAAACATTTCTGGATTTTAAATGTATGAGCATTGGCCACAATTGCTTTTATTCTTCTTTTAAGTTGATGCACACTGTGTGATGTAATCAGGCCTCTTTAAATCAGATCAAGTGATCAGCTAAGCCAGCAGCTCCTGTTCAGTTCTCAACATAAAGTCCAATTTCCTTCCAAGTGGCGACTGAGAGTAAACACTATCTAAAGAAACCAAGGAAGATACAAAAACAACACAAGGACAATGAAGGGAAATGTGAGAAAAACTGTGGATGTTGTAATGTTAATTAGTGATTCATTATACGGACTGGATCTCATGTCCCTAAAGCCACAAAGATGCTGTGGAAGACAAACACTTACTTTTGGGCTTGTATGATTGGAAAGTGTATTTCAACATCATGGTTTCCCACACAAAGGGAAGGACTTGACCAGACTAAGGATTTCACTCTTTGTTCTGATCTATTTGACCAGTGCAAGTAAGCAAGGTGAAAAACCTTTAAACATACAAAAAATAAAATTCAGTATTTACCAAATACAAAGTACAACAAAGGTATATTTAAATTAGGCAAAGGGTAATTATATATTTTAACTATTCCATTTTTATCAACCAAGGCAAATATTGTGCTCAATTAAATTATTAATTAACAGAAAAAGTAAAAAAATCAGAACTGTTTACTTTTAATCAACCTGGTTTTTTCCTTATGTTCTAATTCTATACAGATTTCCTACATGGCATGTATTTTTAATCACAGTTTTAACCTGAATATAATTCTATATTATCATAGTAATAATAATTATTATGATAAAAATAGAAATACTCCTAGTCATCAAACATTTAGTCCTTGTATTTCAATGAAGCACAATTTCATAAATACACTAATTCACTATGTCAATTAAACATTTTGAACAAAGGTTTATGAAACAGTTTAAACAATTCATAACTAAACAAACACTTTAGCATTTTGCAATGACAGGCGATACATTCCATTTGCCCATGATGTTTATGTTCGTAGAGTTATTGTTGGTTGCTGTGATTGCAGTGGGGTCAACAGAGAGCAAATATTTATAATAATAAGATGAATAATATTACTCTGGTGTCAATGAATAACGATGTGATAAATAACCAGTGTTAAAAAAGTCATGCAATTATTGTGATGCATTACCTTTGTTGGGATTAACAATATGATTGGTGAGGAATGTTTAATATGAAAGATATTAATTGCATGTGGAACGCTATAACAAGAGAATGGTATCAGTTCAATCAGCCTTCAATAACACAATGGTTAAATATTGTACAATGGAACAAATGACGTACACCCTCACACTGCCAGAGAACGTCTGCAACCAGCACTGTTCACACCCATTCGTTTGATCTCTGTGCACTTGTTCCACCTAAAGTGTCCATAGGGGGAATATTATTATATATAATAATATTATTCACAGCCCCGATGAGGTTACACCTGAATAAACTAGTTGACTGAGGTATACAGTATATACCTCTATAAATAGTAGTAATATTTGTGTGGGCCATGGTTGGTGTTGCGATTAGCACTCTTGCCTTTGCAGCTAGAAGACTTTAAGTTAATGTAATAAAACAATGAAGTAAATTGGACCCTCTAAATTGTAGGGCTGTAAAGTCAAAGTCGACTGGTCGACTAATTGGTCGACACGCTCTGGGTCTACCAAAATTGTGATTGGTCGACTAAATTATTATTATTTATTTTTTTTTTATGGTGAATTTCATTAGGAGGAAAGTACCACATGCTAATAGGGGTGTTTTACAGCACCCGTGGTTCACAGGTAACAGCCTGTCTTCAGAGAACACCCCCCACTATTTTGGTTTAGTCCAGCCCAGTGGGTTGTTGTCGCTCTGTGGCTCATGAGCGACAGAGATTAGTGTTGCCAAACATGACATATCATTTAAAAACGCTAAGCCAGGGGTCACCAACGTGGTGCCTGCGGGCACCTGGTAGCCCGCAGGCAGCCAATACGGTGCCCGCGGGCTCACTTCACTTCACCTCACTTGCATGTACCAGTATGATCGCTCAGTAAAATATCTTTGATATTGTTTATAAAAACTGATAATCGTTAGGAGTAAGCACTGGAATGAATGTGTATGCAGTTGAATGCATAATATTAATCATTTAAATGGTAAACAAATAAAAAAAAATGTTAATGTGGTAGCCCTCCATATTATTTTTTACCCTTCAGGTAGCTCTCTGTCTCAAAAAGGTTGGTGACCCCTGCGCTAAGCTAAGGTTGCTCCGTCCGTTTTGAGTATGAACATATATCAGAATTATTAGCATATTTCAATGTTTTAGTCTAATAATTGTTGATTGGTTTTATAACTGCAGATGCATCCGCTCGTAACAGCGGCAGCGTCCCGCGGTCTGTTTGTGTCTCAGCTGTGAAGCTGCGCTGTTCAGTCTGCTCTGTATTCCTCAACACTTATTGTGCTGATATTACTAGTTATTTTCAGATATCACGGGCTATAATATTGCGCAGATGAACGTAATGCAAAACGCTGTCAGAGCCGTCAGCCGCGGCTGCGGGTCTTTTCAAATTAAGAGCCGCAGCCGCACAGGTACTTTGCGTGTGCGGTCTTTTCAAAATAAAAGAGCCGCACCCGCAAAGTACCCCCCATCGATTAGTCGATTTTTGGTCGAAATTTCAGGGCTTAAGTCGACCAAGAGTTTCTTTGGTTGATTACAGCCCTACTAAATTGACTGTAGGTGTGAGAGTGAATGGTTGGTTTCTATGTGTGTCCAGGGTGTGACCCTGAAATGCAGTCATCAGAATGATTTAGAATGGATTTGTCAATGGTGAGGTTTTATAGACATATACAGGTATAGACATAACTGACAGTCAGTAAGAGGATTTTAATTCATTTGTTATTGGCTATCTTTTGGACATCTGCTGACCAGTTTTCCTCACTCTCCATCATCCCCAGCTGGGAACGAGAGTGAAGAGGGTTCTGCAGCTGCCAGGAAGATAAATGAACAAGGCAATGAGGGAAAAGGTAATTTTATCATTTCATCTTCCTCTTTCCCTCTGTTAGCAGTTTTCCATCTCCACAGCAGTTTTCATTTGGACGACAGAGATGTAATGAAATGTCTATAGGTATATATTATGCATTTGGTCAGAAAGGAAAGGAATTGTATTTATGTAAAATCGTTTTTTAATAGTTTAATGGTTTTGTGTGGTTGTACAAGGTACTCTCGGTCAGTTACTAAAGACTAAACTGAAGGCAGAAAGACCATTTGAAGGTAGCTGCGTTAAAGGCCTGGCAAAGCATATCCAGGGAGCAAAATCAGCATTTGGTGATGTCCATGGGTTTCAGACTTCAGGAGAATTTTCAAAATCCTTTGCATTAAATGACTGCCTGAAGGCTGGAACGCACGGGCTTCACCAAATGCTGAGTTTCCTCCCCGGATATACTTTACTTGACCGTTACTAAAGTCACCTTTATATGATTGTAGGTATTTCTGCCTCTACTTTAGTCTTCAGTAAGTGAAAACATGGGCTAAGATCAGGTGACTTATAATGTATATAATACAAGTGACCCTAATCCACTGGGAGCCACACATGCCCATGCCATAACACTGCCTCCTTCATGTTTGACTTATGTGGTATGCTTTGGATCATGAGCTGTTCTGTTCCATCTTCACACTTTTCCCATTATTCTTTGTTTCTGTTCCAAGGATTGTTCAATCCCTCAAATTAAAGCTGAAAGTCCACACTTTATTCACATCTCGATTGTTTCATTGAAATTCAGTGTGGTGGTATACAGAGGCAAAATGACCAAATGTATCTTTGTCCAAATATGAATGTACCAAACTGTACATAGAAACTTCTTGTGTTCTGTATTGCACTCATTGTCTCTATTATGTCATACCCCTAGAGGCCAAAAAGTATGTTGCACATTCTCACCTCAACACAGCTGTGATGCCTGCAGTTTTAGTCAATCGTCTTTTCAGTAAGTTACTACACCCTGAAGAAGGTGCAAGCCAATTGATGTTGGTGCATTTTTAATGTCTCCAGCAATCAAGTTTGTGCTTTCAGGTTTCTGTTACATTTTAAAAGTGACAGTTGACGTTTTTGAAGTGTTGTATGAGGAACTGACACAAAGTCACCACTAACTGTGCCATGTCAGCATGTTGATTTTTTGTATACAGGATGTACCTCATACAGCCACACTATTCATATCACATATTTGTTTTCACAGCTGAATATGTCTTTCTGGACCTGACCTCATTGAAATCAGTGCAGCAGTTTGTTCATGCTTTCCAAGACAGAGGTCTCTCCCTCCATGTTCTGGTTAACAATGGTAGGCTGTTAAGTTGCAAACTGTAAATATTTGACACTAGAAAAGATCAAGCTATTTTAGCTAAAACCACACCTCTTGCACGTATGGATCTCTTATTAAGCTGGGACCATGCTGGTTTCTGAGAAACAGACGGAGGATGGCTTTGAACTCCACTTTGGTCTCAACTATCTGGGCCATTTCCTGCTAACCAACCTGTTGCTGGACCTGCTGAAGAGGTCAGGAAAACATGGCTGCTGCTCTAGAATCGTCAACATGTCCTCTGCAACACACTTTTCTGGAGTACTGGACATGAGTGACTTGAACAGGAGGTAAGAAGGAATAGAATGTGTGAGGGCCTGTGTTACTACCTCCTTGTTTAGTTCTCCTGTTTAAGGGATAGATCAGGTTTTTTGAGCTTCCTGAGATGTGTGAGCCCCCTGCTGGCCTCTTGCTAGGGGTGTGCAATACGTTAAATTTGAAATGTATCGTTTACCGGCCAGTATCGTCGAGGGGCACTTCCGCTGGAGAAGACGAGGAACCGAGCGTGTCATCGGCATCCAACTTGAGGACTGGGAGAGAGGTAGCGCCTCGGCAGGTGAAGACGGTGAGCGGCAGGAAAAGGAAAGGTCTGTGGAGAAGGAGCGGCAGCTCCGCAGGAGACGAGATGAAGAGACGCTAGCTCGAACTCCACCACAGGTTTTAGGAGGGAGACGTGGAACGTAGGGTGGACATTGAGAGATCGTGGCAGTTTTCGGACGGAGGTGGGATTGATGATCCTGTCGATTGGGAATGGGCTGATGTACCTGGGTGCCAACTTGGGGGGTTCGACTTGTAGTGAGAGGTCCTTCGTGGACAACCAAACCTTTTGGCCAGGCTGGTATTCGGGGGCAGGGATACGGTGTCGATTCGCCTGCTTTTGAGACTGCTGGGAGGCTTTCAGCAGGGCAGCCCGAACCTGCTGCCACACCGGCGCAGAAGCAGATACAGATACATGGGAGTTGTGTGCGTACTCGATCCAAGGAAGGAAGGAGCTCCAGTCCAATGGGTGGTTGGCGACCTCCATACTCTGATTTGAGTGTTCGGTCTGGCCGTTGGACTGGGGGTGATATCCTGATGAAAGGCTGGCAGAAGCCCCCAAAGCAGAGCAGAACGCCTTCCAGACCTGCGAGGCGAATTGGGGACCTCTGTCAGAGACGATGTCTGTGGGGATGCCGTGGAGACGAAAGACATGTAGCAGTAGCAGTAGTAGTAGTTCACCAGTTTCTGTGGCCGAGGGTAGCTTGGGCAGGGGGACGTAGTGGACCACCTTGAAAAACCTATCCACCACGGTGAGGACGGTGGTGTGGTTATCAGATAATGGGAGAGCAGTGACGAAATCCACGGCGATGTGCGACCATGGACGGTGCGGGATAGAGAGGGGGTTGAGAAGCCCGGCAGGTGGACGGTTGGATGCCTTCCCTCGTGCACAAATGGGACAGGCGTAGACGAATGTGGCTGTGTCCTGAGGCATAGTGGGCCACCAAAACCGCTGCTTAAGGAACTGGAGGGTGCGAGCGGAGCCAGGATGACATGCCAGCTTGGATGAGTGGCCCCACTGAAGAACCTCCAAGCGCATGGCTGAGGGGACGTACAGGCGGTTTGGAGGTCTACCTCCTGGGTCAAGTTCGGCCTGTGGGGCTCTACGCACCCTCTCCTCCACTGGCCAGGAAGCTGCGCCCAGAATGTGGGTGGAAGGCCGGATGGGGTCAGGTTCTTGCTCTGGCGGGTCAGGTGAGTAGAGGCGGAATAAGGCGTCGGGTTCGGAGGAAATCTTGAAATCTTGTGTGCGTTCATGGCCATAAAGCGGAACTTATAAACAAATGTGACATCCACTAACATTTTTAGACTGAACAATAAGACCCAATGACTATGTACATATGGTAAAAAACAGATAAAATATAACAGATAGTTTTTTGGGATGGCTTAAGTTAATGTTGTAATTTACAACCGTGGGTCTTACAGGTTTAAACACCCCCACCCCCCATATACAGTACTTAGTATATCCTTAGGCAGTTTTTTCTTAAATGTGACACAAAAGAGAGTACTATTGTAATGTAACTCATAACTTTCAAACGCAAACTAATAATATGTAACATGTTACATTTTTACAAAAATGACACAACCCATTACTTATCACTTAGTGATTAGTAGTTAATTAGTTGTGTTGCCACAGTACTGGACAATGTTTTTTGGCACATAATACAGTTAGGCCCATAAATATTTGGACATCGGCACAGTTCTCTTTATTTTGGCTCTATGCAGCACTACAATGGATTTGAAATGAAACGAACAAGATGTGCTTTAACTGCACACTTTCAGCTTTAATTTGAGAGTATTTACATCCAAATCAAGTGAACGGTGTAGGAATTACAACACTTTCTATATGTGCCTCCCACTTTTTAGGGGACCAAAAGTAATTGGACAATTGACTGAAAAGCTATTTCATGGACAATTGTTGGCTATTCCCTCATTATTTTATCTTCAATGACACAGGTAAACGTTCTGGAGTTGATTCCAGGAGTGACATTTGCATTTTGAATCTGTTGCTGTAAACTTTCTATATGAGATCCAAGGAGCTGTCACTGTCAGTGAAGCAAGCCATCATTAGGCTGAAAAATCTAAATAAACCCATCAGAGAAATAGTAAAAACATTAGGTGTGGCCAAATCAACTGTTTGGAAAATTCTTAAAAAGAAAGAACGCACCAGTGAGCTCAGCAACACCAAAGGACCTAGAAGACCACAGAAAACCACTGTGGTGGATGACAGAAGAATTCTTTCCCTGGTGAAGAAAAACCCCTTCACAACAGTTGGCCAGATCAAAAACACTCTCCAGGAGGTAGGTGGTTGTGTTTCAAAGTCAACAATCAACAGAAGACTTCACCAGAGTGAATACAGAGGGTTCACCACAAGATGCAAACCATTGGTGAGCCTCAAAAACAGGAAGACAAGATTAGAATTTGCCAAACAACACCTAAAAAAGCCGTTATAATTCTGGAAGAACATCCTCTGGACAGATGAGACCAAGATCAACTTGTACCACAGTGATGAGAAGAGAAGAGTGTGGAGAAGGAAAGGAACTGCTCATGATCCACAACATACCACCTCATCAGTGAAGCATGGTGGTGGTAGTGTCATGGTGTGGGCATGTATGGCTGCCAATGGAACTGGTTCCCTTGTTGATGATGTAACTGCTGACAAAAGCAGCAGGATGAATTCTGGTGTTTCCAACAATATTATCTGCTCATATTCAGCCAAATGCTTCAGAACTCATTGGACGGAGCTTCACAGTGCAGATGGACAATGACCCAAAGAATACTGTAAAAGCAACCAAAGAGTTTTTTAAGGCAAATATGGAATGTTATCAGTCAATCACCTGACCTGAATCTGATGAGCATGCATTTCACTTGTTGAAGACCAAACTGAAGGGAAAATGCCCCAAGAACAAGCAGGAACTGAAGACAGTGTCAGTAGAGGCCTGACAGAGCATCACCAGGGATGAAACCCAGTGTCTGGTGATGTCTATGCCTTCAAGACTTCAGGCTGGAATTGACTGCAAAGGATTTGTAACCAAGTATTAAAGCGGAACTAGACCGGAAGTTCCTATTATCGCTGTTTTTTTTGGTGTGTATCTGCGTCATTACCTTGTTTATGAAGCCTGACGGTTCGAAACAAACAGTTCAGCCATTGCTGAGAAAGTTGTGTTTGATTGTAATCTCGGGGCTCAACAAGATCACTGAAAATCCCGTTAACGTTACGTAAGCAGCGGTTCTCCTGAACAACCGATCGTCCCGCTCCGGGCGGTAGTCCGGGCACATCCGGTTGCGTACATTGAACCGCAGAAGAAGAATAACGTCCGTTGTGGAGGTGTTTCACGAGCAACAGTGTCTTCTGACTCTGGGTCTGACTCCGGTTTAAAGTCATAAAGGGACTGCGGCGGGGAGTCGTGACGAAGCTATTTTTAAACACTGTTAAAACAATGTTTTGATAATGAGGAGCAGTGCATCCACCGCTCCAGAGAGGGAGCTGCGCTTCTGAGAGCTGACGTGATAGATTACGTCACTTCCAGATATCTGGCCAATCACAACACAGGTGGGAAGGCTCTACGCTGGCTGGCCAATCACAACACACTCTGTCTTGTCGGGCGAGATTTACGGCTAAAAATAGCGCGACTGACAAGCGCTTCGAAAAGGACAGATTTCAATCGGCTCGTTTACATCAACTAGGAGGATTTTGACCATAAAAACAACTTAATATATGTAAGTAGACCTCCATAACTCACATATATGTGCAACAGGACCACTCTATGTGACCTTTAAACAATGAAAGTTTGATTTATGATTGTTTAGTTTGTCCTATTACTTTTGGTCCCCTAAAAAGTGGGAGGCACATATAGAAAGTGTTGTAATTCCTACACTGTTCACTTGATTTGGATGTAAATCCCCTCAAAATAAAGCTGAAAGTGTGCAGTTAAAGCACATCTTGTTCGTTTCATTTCAAATCCATTGTAGTGGTGTATAGAGCCAAAATAAAGAGAACTGTGCCAATGTCCAAATATTTATGGGCCTAACTGTATGTGCCCACAATGCTCCTTTACCTCCATGCCCTCATGCCAACTTTAGAAGTGATGCTGCCTCAGCTCAGCTGAGTCACATGACACAACAGATCGACACAGGAGAGGGAGGGGAGGGGCAGTGAGCAAAAGCCCTGCTTTTTACTGAATGTAGAGAAGAGGTTTTTTCACAGAAGTATGGATTTCATCAAGCTAGTATTGTTCACATACTGATGGGATGGATAGAGTAAACATGTTTGAAGCTGTATTTTACTATTAGACTGGAAACTTGAAAGACTGAAGTTTATTTTTACTTTGGGAAGCATTCACTCTGACACCAATGTCCATAGAGAATGGTTTTGACAAATATAAATATTATTATTTTTATCACATTTATTTTTATCACTTTACAAAATGCTAAGTGAGCTCGGAGAGGTAAAATATACATTCAATAATTATATATATAATTATAATATAAATTCAATACAGACTGAAGTAGTTTAGCCTTTGGTTCTTTTAATTGTTTAATTGGGGCTCCTTTTGCTTTAATTACTGCCTCAATTGGGCGTGGTATGGAGGTGGTCAGTCTGTGGCACGGCTGAGGTGGTTTGGAAGCCTAGGTTTCTTTGACAGTGGCCTCCAGCTCATCTGCATCTTTTGGTCTCTTGTTTTTCATTTTCCTCTTGACAATACCCCTTAGATTCCCTATGGGGTTCAGGTCTGGTGAGTTTTGCTGGTCAGTCAAGCACAGTCATTTAACCAACACCATGGTCATTTAACCAACAGTGTGGGCAGGTGCCACATCCTGCTGAAAAATGAAATCAGCATCCCTCAAAAAGAAATGGAGAAACAATCTGTGGACTGATGAAAGTAAGATTGTTTACAAGGGCCATTGACAGTTTGTCAGACGAGCCCAAACACTGAATTCAAGCCACAGCAGTACACTCTGAAGACAGTGAAGCATCATGATTTTCTCTTACTATTTATCACATACCAGGGATCATGGATCAGTTTGCACATATCAAAATACTTGAAGAGGTCATGTTGCCTTATGCTGAAGAGGAAATGCCATTGAATGGGTGTTTCAACAAGACAACGACCACAAACACACCAGTAAGCGAGCAGCATCTTGGTTCCAGACCAACAAAATTAAAGTTATGGAGTGGCCAGCCCAATCCCCAGACCTGAATCTGATAGAAAACTTGTGGAGTGACATCATGGGTTGGAACCTGTTCACAGGTGCAAGAAGTTGGTCGACTCCATGCACCACAGATGTGAAGCAGTTCTCAGAAACAGTTGTTACTCAGTTATCTATTCTAAATATTAGTTTAGTTGATTCACAGAGATGATAAATCCTAAAGATTTTTCAATTTATACAGTAAATATTTGAGCTTGTAAAGAAAAATGCAGACACTGCTATTATTTTTCCTTCATTTTCTCTAAAGTAGTTAAAAACATTTATCATTTTTTGTTCGTGTTATGATTTAGAATATAATGTGCAGTGTTCCCAATGCATGGAAATACAAACAATTATAACTAAGGATTTTGTGCTTTATTCACGTTATTATTTAAAATATTACCATTACCAATATTATGACTACATGTTTATTACATCAAAAAAGTATGAATAAGTATGTTTAAAAAAATAAAAAATAATAATATATATATATATATATATATATATAAATATGAGATCAAAACGTATGAATGTGTGAGTTAAAATATATGAATCTGGAAGTAAAGCGTATGAATGTGTGTGATAAAAATATACAGATATGAGAGTAAAAACTATCTATGTGAAAGGATGTCTGTGAAAGGAAAGTGAAAGTTATCTTGAAAAAAGGGGCAGAGGCACTCACTCATTAAATATAAAATGACAAATCCAGAATGAGTCTAAATGAACCTCAGCCCAACCCTTCTGTCTGTCTCCAGGATCTGCTACAGTTCTCATGGCGCCTACTCTCAAAGCAAGTTGGCTCTGGTCCTCTTCACCTACTACCTGCAGGAGTGTATGACAGCAGGCGGCTTTTCAGTTACAGTCAACGCTGTGGATCCTGGTATGGTAGACACAGCTTTGTATGACAACCTGTGGAGCCTCGCACAGCTGCTGAAGAGACCAGTGGCCAAGATGTTGTTCAGGGTACATTTTTTGTAGCATGATTTGCTTTGTAGTTAGGATTTGAGATTGCACTGCAGCAGGTAAACAATATTGTTAGTTTTCAACTTGAGTAAATATTGTGTCATGGTCAGTGGCGGTCATGGGGAAGTTCAATTCAGGCCCTGTTATTTATATATAAATTATGCCTACAATTGCCTCTGCGGCAATCTGCATTTGTTGACAATCCAACGATACCAGCGAACTCAGAAGTTCAATGATAAAATTTATTTTTCAAGATATGAGAGACAAAAAACAGACTTTACAAAATCACAGGCTCGGGGCGAAGGTGGCAGGCGGCTCCGGCCATCTGCTTTACAGCGCCCCTCACCCAGACCTCGCCGCGGACATGTGTACTCGCTGCGCCTTCTCTCGCCCCCTCTGGCCGCCTCCTCCTCACCGGGGGGAGGTTCGTCGTTCCCGTACGGAACGGCATATGTATGTCCCGCTCTCAAAATAAAAGCACCTGCCTCTGTCTGTGAGCGTTTGATGGTGGGGAGACCACTACCCTTGAACGCGCGCGAGCGAGAGAGAGCAAGATAGTCAAACAGCTGTACTGTGGACTGTGTGAGAAGACAGGCTCTGCATTACCTGTTGCTGCTAAACAGGCAGGGCTGCGGGCAACAGTTGGTCTGTGGACTGTTTTTGACCACTAATTACGTTACTTATTATAACATAACATAGCACTAGCACATAGCAAGCCTCTGTACTTAAGTAAAATAAACAATTCATTCAGTGTGCAGAGCCATGGGCTAACGTTATCAGCTAGCCTTCGTGCACTATGACGGCGTGAGATATCTAACACCAAGCTTTATGTTTAATCTAAATATGAGTGGGATAATAACATGACACAAATCATTTTAATACTGTTTTGCCACTGCACTGCGACCTGACTTGCTGACGACCATGACTTGCTTGTCAGAAAGACATCGTTGGTGTAAACACTTGTCACTCAAACATGTCTGACCAATGGGGAAGCACCCGCCCACTGTGGAACGTTTCTGTCAAAATGATTCAATTAAAAAAAAAAGACTTCAAAACTTTTTTCACTTCAAACAAAAAAAAAACGACTTCAAAACTTTTTTCATTTCAAATCGAAAAAAAAAAAAATTTCAATAAAAAAAAACCACACTTAATTTTTTTCTTTGATTGAAAATATTTTTTTTGATTGAAGCAACTTTTTTTGCGATTGAATAATTAAGACACAACTGTCCTACCCATAATATGGCCCAAACGCAAAACAGCATTACTTCGATCAAAAACTTGCTTCAAACCAAAAAAACCTTCACTTCGATCAAAGTAAACATTTTCAACCAAAGAAAAACAGTCTTCAAATGCCTTTTTTTGAGTCTCAAATATATTTTTGCATCCAAATTTTTTTTTTCTTTGATTAAAATTTTTTTTTCTTTAAAGTGAAGGTTTTTTTGATTGAAAACATTTTTTTTGATTGAAGCAAATTTTTTTTGATTGAATAATAAAGACACAAATCTAACTCCATAAGACAACGCCTAGACATCTTTTTACTAAAACCTCTGTAATTTCACTCTGCTTGATTTCAACAGCATCAGACTTTGCACAGCTCATGTCCACATGTTGTTATATGACCTCCATGTGTTTTTAAGTTCCTACTGCATATTTTAAAGGTGATATTTGCTTTAAAATGCAATATTATTTTTAGGCAAGAGGAAAAAATCCTTCATTTATGCTGTGTTCCATGTGCATTTACTCTGACACAGTGGCATCTACAGTGAAACTTACACCACTGGTGGAATCTGACTAGTGTTATCTGTAGTTTGATACCAGGATAATCCACATAGAGCTTGTAACTGCAAAGATTTACTCTATTTAGTTTGGGCATGTCATTTTCGATCAGGGACTCCAAAAAGAGGGTCAGGGAAGAAGAGGTTAAAGATTTAAATCAAGATTTTGATGGGAGAGTTGAATATTTCATCACTTATCTTTTCATTTTCTTTGTCCCATCTCTATTTCATTCTCAGACGCCAGCAGAAGGAGCATCAACGGCTATCTACACTGCACTTGCTTCTGAGATGGAGGGGGTGGGGGGCTGTTACCTATATAACGGCCAGAAAATACAGTCCTCTGTTCCTTCATATGACTCCGAGCTGCAAGACCAGCTATGGAAGAGGAGCTGTGAGCTTGTGGGCCTTCCAGAAGTCTGATTCATTCTGCTGTGATCCCACACACAGGGTTGTTCCATTTACCTCATCAAGTCATCTGAGAGGAAATGATTGCAATCTGTTCTAAACTAAATGTTCAGATGTAGACAGTCCCCATCTGCTGTTAAAGAAAAACAAATCTGTCGGACATTGTTCTTGTACACCTTTTTGATTGCTCTGCTCATTACATCATTAAGGCATCTAATCGAACCCCATCCCACCCCTTTTCTTGGCTTTTTTAGGCCCCTTCCTTCATTGGAGAAGGAATACTTCAATCCTGTATTATGATAATGGAGATGACATCAGGCCAGTGTTGTAAATGTGTCACACAGGTGGACAACATGTTGCTATTTCTCTACAACATTATTTTTACACCTAATGTGTGCATTCCTGTTCATGTCAACAGGAATAAACAATTTCCCCCCGGGGATTAAAAAAGTATTCTGATTCTGATTCTGATGTCATATTCTGTACTATTAACATTCTCATTAAGTTGTTATGCTGCTACCTCCAGTTAATCTTTTGCCAGTTCTATTGTGCGATTGAGCACTGACAGAAAAGTCCGAAAAAAGTGTGAATCCAGTCAATAGCAAGTGGAGTTTAACCTGAGTATGTGATAATGGCCTTGCCATGACATGGCCTTGCCAAGACATGCACAAGAGGTGATTGTAGTATCGCTCTTTCTGGGAGGAAAGGTGGCTGTGGTGAAAATAGTTATGACCTACAATACACCAGACACACGTACAAAGAGCAATAATGTTTCATTTCGAGGTCCTCTTCAGCAACCATAAATAAAATCCACCCATCCATTATTACCTTTACTGTTACAAAACATTTTAGTGCAACCTGAAAAAAAAAACAATTAGTCCATCTGCTGCCTGGCAAGGTGTTGCAGTTAATGTAGGTAACTATCGTTAGCTGTGTGTGTGTGTGTGTGTGTGTGTGTGTGTGTGTGTGCTTGTGTCAGCTTCATTTCAGTTACTTAAAGCGATGTGTGACCGCCCGCACAGCTGTTTAATTGTTTACTTTTCTCTGTGCCTTTCGTTTTGCGCGCAACAGCAGCGCGATTGTAATAGAAGCCCTAATTTGACCGGTAAAACGGCATATTTTCTGGACCTACTCCAGCTAAATCTGTGATGTTGAATTAGGCTTCTACTCCTCCCACGTGTCTCCCCTCTATCGCTGTGTTCTGTCCCCGTGTATCGCGATTCTGTGTCCTCAACACAGCTTGTGATCACCTATTGAGAGGAAAACTTATTTTTCTGATCAGACACGTCCCCTTTGTCTACCTCACTTCCCTTAAATTCTCCGCGTCACCGCTGACTCCATTTCCTCCTTCAACTTTCCTCTTTTACTCAGCGCCCCCGCTGGTGAAAGACAGAGGAGCTGAGCGGCGAAATCTGAGCATGAGCGCCATCTCGCTCAGTGTACACTATGGGTGAATTCCAATTCCTTGCTTAAACCTCAATCTTAACCCTCGATCTCAAAAATGTTCTCCCGAATTCTCAGAAAAATTAAGTAAGGGGCAAGTTTAAGGGCTGTATCGCCCTCAATATTGAGATTTTCCGAGACCACCCTTGGGAGCAAGGGCTACCCAGAATTCATTGCGTGTTTTCACATAACAAAGATGGCGTCGAAAGCAGCAAAACGAGTGTGATACAAATGAAGTAATTTCTTTGTTAATAGAGATATAAAAAATATGAAAATCATTGTATTATCTTAGTTTAGGCCCATCTTATGGATTACTGACGTCATTGTTGCGTAACATTTATTTTTTTATTTTACGATCTTTTGTCGGTGCGCACACGCGATCTTTTGCTATCGTTTACTTTTCAATAAGCCGTGGTGTGTGGTAACTGTCAGCTAAATATTTGTATGAGTATCATCTTATAACTTGACTGACAAACAGATCGTAGTAAATAATCGTCACGTAAATGTGTTCTTCTTCTTTTTTTGGAGTTGACAGACTGGACGCAGCTTTGGCGTTATTCTGCCCCCTACAGTCTGAAGACGTATCTGCATTCAAGGGGTGTCCCATTTCTAAGTGACAAAATAACCCTAAACACTTGGTTTTGAGGGCCAGTTAAGATTAAGGGTTGAGCTTGAGGGTTAAGATTGAGGGTTAAGATAGGAATTGGAATTGGCCCTATATTTAGCATTAATGCCTTTATGCTTAACAGATGCTTGTATAGTAAAATAACTATACGACACTACTGAGGAGTTATAATTGAGAGTGCAGCAATACCTGACCTGTATCGATATCAATACTGCTTATCAATACTTCGAAAATAAAGTATGAAGTTATCAAATGAAGTTGTTGTGAGCTGTAAACTCTTCACTGATAAGCAAAAATTAGATTACAATGTTATCCCAGAGACTGACAAGCACCGGGATGGCCTCTTTCATCCTCCAGGAAACTATCCTATTTCTGCAGCCAAGGGTTCCAAACTGTCCCTTTTGGCCGCCGGGAGCCTAACCCCGGATTTCCACTGGACGCGGAACGGCAGCGGCGCAGTTCTGCTTCTCCTCTGCCCGGCGGCAATCCCCACCGGGTGCGTTACGGCAGCGGTGCGGAGCCTTGGGAGCCGGCGGTATTCACGGAAGATCGCGCGATAATCTTGAACGGAACGAGTTCGCGAGATCCCGCGATAGACTGTGTGTATAAAGGAAACAACAACAACACAGCTTATTTTCATTCTCCGACGTGGAAGAATTGTTGATCTGGTGTCATAAATCATTTTATGTTTCTCCACTTTCCACTTCAACAATCAGTCTCTCGTCATACATTATGACTCTCCGAGACGCTCTGATTAATTGACTGTTTACCTGACAGCACCGGTGACGACGTAATGTTGATGTGAAGTTGTGACAGGCTGTATGACCTGCGTATTGTGTTTTATTTTGAAAGGGGGGCGGAAATGTTTTACTTTGATTCTGTGTCGGACTTCCTGTCTTGTGCGATCTGCTTCGTTGAAATTTACGAGGTTCAGCAGCGGCAACAGAAAAAATAGAACTGATTCCTATTGATAGTGCTGCGGCGCGGCGAGCCGCTTCTGGGCCGCTGCTGAGACGCGCCGCATCGTGTCTGGTGGAAATGCTCACATTGATTAGAATGGAAGCGATTTGCAACGGCGACCGCGCCGCTGCCGTTCCGGGGCCGTTCCACGTCCAGTGGAAATCCAGGGTAAGGGTTGTCACATTAATATTAAATCATATCATTTCAAACAGAGAGTTGTTTTAGTTGTTTTATGCTTCATTGTTTGTCCAAAATCCATTGCATCAACGCGGCATTTGTATGATTCTGATCTGTGCCCGTCAGATTCTGGTCAGTGAAGTACAGTGGGGGTGGGGGACAAAGAAAAAGCTTACCTTTTTCTTGTCCCCCTTTATCAGCCGCCGACACAATAGGTCTGAGGCTCCGTAAAATGTCAGCCCGACTTGTAGTAATATGGCTTTTCTTGCATAACAAAAAACAGCATTGACTTCCCACAGTGTGTCATTTGCTCTGAGGTGCTGGCACAAGAGAGCCTGAAGCCAGTAAAACTAAAAAGACATTTAGAGACAAAACACAACAGCTTAATTGAAAAGCCAATTGATTTTTTTCAGCGCAGGGAGCAAGAACTAAAAAGGCAAAAAAACACTGGTGAGTGAATATTCTACAGTCCCTGCTGAGGCCCTGGCAGCTTCATATGAGGTCGCATATCTGGTGGCAAAATCGAAAAAGCTCACACTATCGGGGAGAGTCTCATCCGTCCTGCAGCTGTAGCAATGACAAGAGCAATGCATGGGGAGAAAATATCTAACAATCTTTTAACCATTCCCCTGTCAAATGATACCGTGGGGCGCCGCATTCAGGACATAGCAAATAACATTAAAGATCAACTCATTGGCAGAGTGAGGAAGAGTGGAAGATTTTCCCTGCAAATTGACGAGTGCACAGATGTGTCAGGAGATGCGCGAGGATATGTTGTTTTGCTCATCGATGGAGGGAACATGCACTGGACGGGACATTTTCAACAAGCTCAACAGTAACATACAAAAAGAGGGACTGAGATGGGAGAGCTGTGTATCCGTGTGCACAGATGGAGCTGGAGCTATGCAGGGGGCAAGAAAAGGTTTGAGGGCCTGCGTGTTGGAGGTAGCCCCCCATGTGAAATTTCTGCACTGTATAATCCACAGGGAAGCACTTGCTGGCAGGTGTCTCGAGCCAGAGCTTCGTGATGTTCTCCAAACATCAGTTAAGATAGTTAATTTCATTAAACCACGGCCACTGTTTGCGAAATGGGATCAGACCACGAAGCACTTCTCTTTCACATAGAAGTCAGGTGGCTTTCTCATGGCAAAGTTTTAACCAGGCTTTTTGAACTGCGTGAGGAGGTCCGCATATTTTCATCAGACTGTAGTTCTCCCCTTGCTGAGTATCTGACTGACCCAAAGTGGGTCGCGGGCTGTGCGAGTGGAAGGGGGAAATGTTTAAATGTTCCCTGAGCTTGATGACTTTATGGAGAGTTACGACATAACCATTCAAACTATGAAAGGAATTATTGCCTCTCACCTCAGCCTGCTAGTACTTCCCAAATCATGACATGCCGGAAAAGTACGACTGGCTACGCCAGCCTTTCACCACCTCCACCACACATCACCTGCCATCAGAGCTGCAGGACGCCCTGCTCGATCTCTGGAGTTGAAGAAGCGAGAGGGTTAGAGGAAGTTAGAGGAAGAGGACAAGAAAAAGAGGACGAGGAGGGGGAAAGAGGAAGGGATAGAAGAGTAAGAAATAGGATATCTAATGACATCAGAGCTACAATAGTGGACCATGTCATCAACCATGGGATGACCCTGAGGGAAGCTGGCCAACGGGTTCAGCCTAATTTGAACCGCTACACTGTAGTAAGCATCATTAGGACATTTGGAAATGAGAATGGGTAAGTACAGTCACTTTGTAGCACTGCCATACTCTAATGAGAAACACAACAGTACCATACATGCAAAAATACTGAAATTGTTACTTTACAGAATTGCTAGACGTCCAGATGTTGGGGGCAGAGGAAGAATGTTCACTCCAGAGTAAGAGACCCATATAGTGAATATGGTGATTGCCAATAACGCAATAAGACTAAGTGAAATACAGCAGCACATAATTGATAATGACACCATCTTCCAAAATATACACAGTGTTAGTCTTTCTGCACTAAGTCGTGTACGTGCGCACCACAGAATAAGAATGAAGTTCCTTTCGAGAGAAACACTGAACGTGTAAAACAACTGCGATATGACTATGTGCAGGTACACTATAGTGTCATTGGTTCTGAATTTGGAAGTGCATACTGTAGTGCTGTGCATGGGCCTGATGTGATGCATTTGTTTTGTCGTGTCCAGAGAGTGATGGAACTAGAAGCAGATGCCATGGGACATGAGCTGATTTTTGTAGATGAGGCCGGTTTTAACCTCAATAAAACAAGGAGACGTGGCAGGAACATGATTGGACACCGTGCCATCATCAATGTCCCAGGACAACGTGGTGGTAACATAACCATGTGTGCAGCTATAAGCCAAAATGGTGTTGTTCACCATCATGCAATCATAGGCCCATATAACACTGCACACATTATTGCATTCCTGGACACCTTACATGACATGCTCACTGTTCAGAGACCAGAGCATACCCGATATGTCATCATATGGGACAATGTTAGTTTCCATTGGGCTGCTTTGGTCCGCAACTGGTTTACAGACCACCCACCCTTCATGGCACTCAACCTCCCTCCATACTCTCCATTCTTAAATCCCATTGAAGAGTTCTTCTCTGCTTGGTGCTGGAAAGTGTACGACCGTCATCCCCATCAACAGGTAGCTCTTTTACAGGCAATGGAGGAAGCATGTGGAGATATTGACCAGGCATCAATTCAGGCCTGGATACAGCATTCAAGGAGATATTTTTCCCGGTGCCTTGGACTGAAGGATATCGCATGCGATGTGGATGAAATTTTGTGGCCTAACCCAGAGAGACATGATGTAGGCTGATTGTCTTTTTTTTTTCTTTTTTTTTTGTGAAATTACTATTTTGTGTTCCGACTTTGTCGTGGTTTTGATGAGTGTGAATAAACTCCAATACTTGAAGTTTGGATCCTTGTATGTTTACAGAACTATGACAAAAGTGTGACCTCAAATTGACATCTGTGCACAGAGAAAGCAAAAGCCAGAAGTGTTTTGTATTCATACCATCAGTGTGTAGTTGGCACATTGTGTGCTTAGTAGATGATGGCTTGTGTTTACTGTTTGATACGAAAAAAACACAATTTTTACGAAGGTGTGAAGAGTCAATCTAGCTGTGTTCGCTTTTGCAAGAGAACTACAATGTTTTGATAATTTGGTGAAAGGTTTTCTTATTTGTGTGTAGAGTTTTGCAAAAATAGCCAATAGCTTAAGCAATCAGAAAAAAACTGTAAGCACTCAGCAACATATATTTAAAATGAAACATGGGCTGATTTTCTCCCCAGTGTATTTTGTTAAGGCTTCCTAATTAGCATGCGCTGGTTATCGTTTCATTCCATTAAATTTTTTTTATAATAATTGCATTCTTTGTTAACATTTTAACCGGCTCAACTACCCGCAATATGATGGGATGTAGCGACAGGTCTATTACTGACGTGAAAAGTTAGCCTCTTGATGCTTGAAGTGTTTTTCAAAGTATTTCTGTCATGATCGCCTCGGAGGAGCGATAGTAGAATTTATACAGGTGGACCTGAAAGCAGACGGAGACAGTAATTACAGTGAAAATAATAACATTTATTAACAAAATACAGAACATAAAGCGACTTCACTAAAGCAGGAAGTGTAAGGGGAGAGCGAGGGAGTAATGCCGATGCAGCTGTGTCTGGGTTTGGCGTGGCTTGGAGATCGGGTCTAGTTCCTTCACGGAACAAACTCAGTGGTAGCAGAAGAGTCGACAGATGAGGTTCCCAGGAGAGGAGGGAGGACTGACGACGACCAGTGGCTCTCGGAGGTGCAGGAGACGTGGTGACCTGGGGTCTGTTTCACAAAGCAAGTTTAGTGAAAACTCTGAGTCTGTTAACCCTGAAATGAGGGAAACTCTGAGTTTTCCGTTTCACAAAGGGAGGTAAGTCAAACCAGAGAAAGAGGAGTAACTCTAGCCTGTTTCACAGAGAGAGGTAACTTAAGCTCTCGGTCAGTTACCATGGTAACATGCTCTTTGAAACTAACCTGGTCGGGACCAGGTTTTTCTCCGCAAACCTTGAGTTTCTCTCTGTCCCCGCCCTCTTTCAGACACACACGGTATTTGATTTCCTCATTCATTCAGTCAGCAGAGTTTTGGCGTAGTATAGTTCTGCGTCTGTTCTGCGTCTACATTAGAAGTTATATTAGGGGGAGACTTTTTTCACTACCATGTCCTTTTGACAGTGATCCCGTGGATGAAGGAGCAGCATGCACATTACTGCGCAGAGAATTAAATATTCGTCAGGAGATGATTATTGACCGCGCATAGATTTTCTTACATTTCCAGACACTTTTCTTTTTGAGCGGAACTGTTTCAGGTCACAGTTCATCATTTACATACACAACCTAATCCGTCCTTACATTTCAACATTAACAACCGGAGTCACGCTCTCACATTACAGCAGATATTGTGTGTTGCGCTACGGTTTAAAAAAAAACAAAAAACATTTACTTACAAATTTACACATTTTTCTTTTATACGTCATAGATGCAGAGCACTTGAACGTGATATAAACAATGAGAAGTCATTTATGTGTGAAAACAGCATTATGTTGAGGATAAAACAACTGTACAGTCAAACAGCCACTTCATATTTACTTTATGTAAAACATGATCAAAATGAGGTAATCCCATTAGATTATACCGAGGTTTTACCTGTTTGAACAATGTTTTTATGTTTCATATTAAACTGCTGCCAACTGCGCTTCTCCCCCACGGGATTACACCTAAATAAATAAATTAATAATCTACAACTCAAGCAGTTTCCCCCTGTAATATTATTGTGATTGTGCAAAGGACGACATTTAAACTTCCTCATCAGCAGCAGTGTTCTCAGACGCCGTCTCCCTCTCTTTTGCTGCTGTTACACTTCCTTCTGAAAACATGCTCAAACTCATTGTATGAGCGCATTAATATTTTCAACTCCAGTGGGTGAAGAATGTCACCCTCCGCTTCCCCGTTGTCATGGTGACTCCTCAAAACGGGGCTCCATTCATGCTGTCTTTTTAGACTTGTGGTGCACGCGCTTAACTCAAGGTGAAACTACTCTGAGTAGAACAAACTAACTCAAATCCGCTGTTCTGAAACCGAAAACTCAGAGTTTTTACTATCTCATAGGCGGAGCCGCGCAGGTGTAGAAGATCACCAGCGTCCTCCTCATGGATGTATAATATGAACTGGATAGAGCTCTGCCTCCTCTGGCTTGAAGACAATTTTTGCATGGTGGCTACTGCAACAAAAAATCCCATGGAGCCCAAAAAGCAATTTTCCCATTGACCGCAATAGTAAAAGAGACGCCTGTAAAATCGTCCACAGGACACCTCGAGACATGAACACGGGCTTTTATAAATCTTTATATTATGTTTTTTTAATTCATGGAGTTTCATGTTTGAAAAACATTCCTAAAGGCGATAAAAAGCCCAGACAAATCTTATTTCTCAGAGTGACGTCACAGCTGTGTACGAGCACAGCCAAGCGCGGTCATGTGGCGTCTCGGGAACAGCGCTGCTGTCAGTGAACCGTACGATATGAAAACTTCATGAGAAATGTGAATAAATGAAGTCAATGAGGGTTTTTTCCGTTTACATTTTTAAAATATAATGACAAAGCAGGTTTTAGTTGTTTATTCGTCGCTCATTAACATTTATTTTCAAACGTATTATCGATGTATTAACGAGCTGCTTTGTGGATTCATTGAGGAGAGGAGACTGACATGCTGCACTTTATCACTGTGTTCAGTCCCGGACATCGTGACACGGATGACGGTGTGGACTGTGGAGCTGTGACCGTGTGATGATGTCATCGTGACACCGATGACGGTGTGGACTGTGGAGCTGTGACCGTGTGATGATGTCATCGTGACACTGATGACAGTGTGGACTGTGGAGCTGTGACCGTGTGATGCACTGAGACCTGCTGTCACTTCACCACTGATTCCCGGGGAGGGTGTTTGTCTTATCGTCACTATCGGTTCATGAAGTTACTGTTAAATGTGACGAACTATAGTTGAGTTAGAGTTGAATATAAACGTGTTGAGTGAAAGAATCGGGAGTTATAAAACTACTTTAACACGTTGTTATTGTTCGTAATAATGCGACCATGTTAGAGTCTGCAGGTTTATTTTAATATTTTATGATATTTAACCACAATAGTAATTATTAAGATAAGTTAGCTTTATTTGTAAACCACCTCTACAAAAACACTTACAAATTTGAACTTTGAAATTTAAACCACACAAAGCATTTAAACCATCCAAACATAGCAGTGAGACCAACAAATCATATTCATGGTTCATATTCAATGAAGTTGTTTTTTAATCAAAAAAATACTTAATGTTGTCATTATTTTCTTGGACAATAATATATAAAATCCCTGAGTTCTGTGACAGCAAAAATTGTGGAGAATGAAACTGTTGGTGAAATATTAAACATGTTAACCTGTTACCTATATGTTTGCGGTCAAATAAACACCCAATAAATGTCAAAATGTTCCACACTGTACATAGTGCAATTTTTGTATCTTTGTGCACAGTTGACACTGAGACAATTTTAGATTTTACAACCATTTTGATTATTAGCATACAGTATATCAGTGAACGGGAAAATCAACATTTAACATACATTCAAAATATGCGAAGACAAAATATAACAATGTCAATGTTCCAAGAATTAAAACGTTGTATAGTAAATGCTCTAATGGCTTTGTAAGCACTGACAAATCTCCCATTCACAGCAGCAGTGTCCTCTCCTATACAGTGATGTGCTTGACCCCATGATTTTGCTTCATGGGTGAAAGGGCCTCATGAAATTCAAGAAAGTCCAGGTGCCCACATCATGTGTATAAGTCCTGAAGATACTTGACCACATGAACAGGACCTTAACATGCCTGTTAAAGTTAAATGCAGTTAAGACAGGATATTAGTCATAGTTTTAACAAAGACCTACTTGAATAAGACATGTCACATTATGTATAAACAGGTAATAAATCATTTAAAGAGACCCAACAATGAATGGAATGCTAAAGCTGTTTATGTGTAATACATGATCCTTGTGCTGTTCGCATTGGAGGTTTAAAGTGAATATTGGGGTTATAGCACTCACTAGCAAACTGCATTTATTATGATTAGCTCTATCACTTTAAGTTGTGATCATTGTGTTTTCTGTTTATTATAATGTGCATTTAATAATCCTATTAGAGACTAATGTCAAGTGAATTAGGTGAACAATTATCTACAGCCATTAATATTCCCCTCGCACGCACGCACGCACGTGGTCAACTGTAAACTACAACTTGCTTTTCCAAGAACAATGTGACAAACAGTATTATAATGCACCTGAACATATGAAATTAATTTATTCTCCTAACAGTATTTTTGTATCCATATAACTTTATACACTCATGGTAATCATTTAACATCAACAAATGGAAACTACAAAAATCAACAATCAAACCATCTTAAAAATTATACGAAACCTTTTTTTGGCCTGCATGAACACAAACACTTGAACAATAGCAGATTTTAGTTTTGTTTTTAGTTTTGTTTATTTGGGCAATAGAATACAATAATTAAAAACATTGAACTGATTTAAGTGTGTGTACTATGTGTGTGTAATACTGTTTTAATGTAATGGAAAGAAAAATTAGTGGCAAGGGTCTCAGAAAAGTTTTACATTCACAAAATTACATATGTCCAGATAATAACTTGTGCTCCGTGGTGCAAGCTCCAAGTTTTACTGTGAACATTGTAATTTTGTAGTGGCGAAATGGAGAGATATATCATCGGCTGTTGAGATTGTTATTGTTTTACTCCACTGAGGAAACAAACACACTCATTCACTCACACACACATCCATCCATCCATTATCTACCGCTTTATCCTCCACCAGAGGGTCGCGGGGGGTGTTGTGCCTATCTCAGCAGACATTGGGCGATAGGCGGGGTACACCCTGGACAGTTCGCCAGTCCATCACAGGGCCACATATAGAGACAAACAACCAATCACTCACACACTCACACCTACGGTCAATTTAGAGTGACCAATTCACCTAATCCCTATATCGCATGTTTTTGGACTGTGGGAGGAAGCCGGAGAACCCGGAGGAAACCCACGCACAAACGGGGAGAACATGCAAACTCCTTGCAGAAAGGCCCTTGTTCCGAAGTTGTTCCAAACGGGGCTCGAATCCAAGAACCCGGGTCTTCTTGCTGCAAAGGCAAGAGTGCTAACCACTACACCAACCATGGGCTCTCACACACACATATGAGAGAGAAAAGAAACAGACAAGTGCAATACAAACACCATCACCAAACATATAAATATATACATAGAGATCAAAACAGACATTATGGAGACAGTATAGCGTATATCGTTGTTCACCCACTCTAAAGTGCATTCACGTACATACACACATGCACATTACTGATGGTGAAAATGTACCAGCTTGGTGAATTTATGTCTGACAAGATCTTTCTTTAACTTTTCAGTCTCTCTTTTTGCCAAATGGTGCATACGAATTGTGCAATACACCGATGATGCCATTTTCACCAAGTAGTGCACATGGTTGTCTTCTACAGTGGTTTCAAACATGTGGTCATGCAGCCCTGGGAACAAAGTTTTGTCACTGCTGTAACTAAGCACTTCGTGTGAAACAGCCGATGCTAAGCCATGTCCCTGGGGAAGTTTGCCAGAAGTTGTTTTCAAAATCCTTTGAAAACAACGTTCTGCCTCTGTGCATATGGCAATTATGCCCGTTGATGGCTTCTGCAAACCACGATTCTTCAAAAGAAGGAACGGATGGACAGTGGAGTCAGAGGTTAATGCATCGGTGCAGGAGATACATGTTTCTCCTTGATTTTTTTCACCACAAAGCCAGCGATGTAACTGATGGCAGCTTCTTTATATTCAGAGACTGCTTCGATGTCTGGGCAGAGTTGGTAATCATGATCGGACTGTGGCTGTTCAACAGGTTTTAAGTCAAACCTGCGAATGGTGTTTACTGTCGCAGGTGTTGCCCCCATGATTTCAGTGTCATCCCTGAGGAGACAATTTCCTGTTCCGATCTTAACCTGAAGTTTAACCAGAAGACGCTTGTAGGCCGCTGTGAACTGCTTTACAGTCGGATTGTTGTTAAATCCACCTCTAGCTCTGATAGAGGAAAAGAAAAGCTCAAGATGATCTTGACTTAACTTCTAAGTGAGGAGAAATCTGCATGTGGCATTTGGCTTTTCCACCAGCTCATGGAAAATGTTACGTACACTTCTTGAGCTGGCAACAAAGCCAATGATGCATGTTTGCCGTTTTCCAGAATGGACAGGCATTCCTTTTTTATCCATGAGACCAAGAAGGGTGTTTTCCGCTTTCAGCAGGATTTTTTCTGCCCGTTCTTTGTTTGATGTCCTCATTGGTGCTTTGTATCCTTTACCAAGGGCGTTTCTGCTGTTGAGAACATCAAAAGCGGCATCAATGGTTCTCAGGAATTCTACAGTTTCCTCACATCCTCTGTAAATGCAGGTGTTTGTTGCAGTATTCCCGAGCGTCTGCTACACTGCTGCTGAAAACTTGAGTTGCAAGTTTTACCTTCATCTTCTGTTTCTCCCACCTTATATGGGCCATCTTCAACTTGTTTCCCAGTCGCAGACCTTCAACCTCTTGAAGTTTGTTTAGCTCAACGATATATTGCCACCTAATTTCTCCTGTTGGGGTTTTCTATTCTATTTAAAGGCATAAGCCTTTGCAGAGTAGAAGTTTAGAGTCATTGCAAATGACCGCAATTCTTCTGGCACTCTTGACTTCTTTCCTTGTTCCAGTCTAGTGAAAAGTGCCTTTGGCACTCCACTGAACGAATTCTCCAGCTTCTCTGCACATCCAGAGGAAATCAAGCTTTTCTGCTTAAGCACAGTGATGACCTCAGACAGAGAATCCACTTTTTTCTTTAATCTGATAGTCTTTTGCTTTTCCAATTTCAATTTTTTTCGGCAAGTACCGAGCTTTTCTCCAACTGAAACCATCTGAATCTGCAATTGACGTTTCAGTGTTTTGGGTGATTCCCTCACTGTGTAGCGATGGTCCACGGTGGTTGTGGTGGATGTTAGCACAGAACAATTTTCCACTGGCCAGGTAGTTTGCTGTGCATCACTGTCATTGTGATCTGACACAAAATGGCTGCTATGAGACTCCTGTATCACAACAACTCTGTCATTATCTGAGACCTCTGCCACATCCTGTGTTGTGTGTTTTGAATATGTGTGATCAATTATGTGTGGGGCTGTGAAAGAGTTCGGACTTACCTCTGGCATGGACTTACCTTCCAAGGAGGAGATGAAAATGGTGGGGACAGCTGTTGATGTTAGACACTTTCTCCCACACCTGAAAATAAAAGACTCCTCTTCAAAGTGAAGAGCACACAGCCTGGAGTTCTAGTTTGGAGTCCAATTCTTGCGCTGTACATAGTCCGTCTATTTATGAAGCCTTTTCCTGTCAGTCAGTGGAAAACTGCAAAATCATATCAATCATAATAAGAACAATAAGTAATATATAGCAATTAAATTAAATTCTATATTCTGTATCTATCTATCTTGTATGTATGTATGTAATTATGTATGTATGTAAGACAGTACACTTAAATTAAAATAAATAAAATAAACATATTTTAAATTAAAATATAAAATAGTATGAAAAAGTGATTAATAACAGATAGATAAAATAATAATATTATTATACATATACATATACTACAAATAACTTTATAACCATACAACTGAAAATAGTGGGAAAATAAAATGAATGTAATATAATTCAAATGTAGTTAATTTTATAGAAACGTTTAAAACATTTCTATAAAATTAACTACATTTATTTTAATGATAATGTTCTTGTCGAGATATGACTCATAAGGGAAATCGGGCAAAAACAAGGTGGTTTCTGTAACAACACATATAAAGTAATAGCCACAGTCAATTCAATAATCCATTAAATTTATAATTTTAACCTTTTATTACGTCATTATACTTTTCAGCTTACTGTATTCACTTCACTTCACTTACTTACTGTATTCACTATCGTTAATTTTGCCATTTTGTTTGACGCTGAAGCAAACGTGCCATCGGTATTCATGAAATCCGCTAGCTCACGTCATTAGCATACTCCCATCATGCCTTTCGATGTTCATGAACGCCCCGAGCAAGTCGATAACGCGGACGGCTCGTTCACATAACCGAGAGGAATTATGGTAGGGACACTACTGTGCATGCTCTATGGGCCCCATAACCCGGAAATAAACGCGGAAATCAAAAACTTTTTTGGCATATGCGCTGGGTGAGCAGCTTCATAGGAATGAACGGAAGCGAAGGGGCGGTGCTCTATCCAGTTCATATTATACATCCATGGTCCTCCTGCAGAGAGAGAGAGGAAAGAAGAGCACACCCACAGCCAAAACAAAACAAACAACTACACAATAAACAAAAGAGCTGAAGGTGCTGGTGAGATCGTGACAGTTTCTAAATAAAAACGAATAGCTGAAGTGGGATCATAAGTTCTTGTCTGATTTGTATATGCGACGTGCAGTGTATTGATCGGGCGTTGTTTCAGCACTTTTTCCATCATGCGTTCACACCGGCGTGTTGAGTGTGTGTGTGTGTGTGTGTGTGTGTCCATGTTTGTGTGTGTGTTTACGGGGGGGGGGGGGGGTCGCGGACAGCAGTGCATGTTAAATTGGGGGTCGCAACTCAAAAAGGTTGAGAACCACTGCTATAGTGAACTGGGAGACACCATCTCATTAACATTAAACAAGTTATACTCTTCTTCAAATTGTTTCTCTATACTGTATATTCTCAACACTGGGAGTCATTTAAGAGGCTGGTGTTTAGTCTCCACAGAGTCTCTTTAGGACTGTTATCTCAATGCAGTGTCAGATATACAGTTAGGCCCATAAATATTTGGACATCGACACAGTTCTATTTATTTTGACTCTATGCATCACTACAATGGATTTGAAAAGAAACGAACAAGATGTGCTTTAACTGCACACTTTCAGCTTTAATTTGAGGGTATTTACAAATCAAGTGAACGGTGTAGGAATTACAACACTTTCTATATGTTCCTCCCACTTTTTAGGGGACCAAAAGTAATTGGACAAACTAAACAATCATAAATCAAACTTTCATTGTTTAATACTTGGTTACAAATCCTTTGCAGTCAATTCCAGCCTGAAGTCTGAAGGCATAGACATCACCAGAGGTTTGGGTTTCATCCCTGGTGATGCTCTGTGAGGCCTCTACTGACACGGTCTACAGTTCCTGCTTGTTCTTGGAGCATTTTCCCTTCAGTTTGGTCTCCAGCAAGTGAAATGCATGCTCATCAGATTCAGGTCAGGTGATTGACTGATAACATTCCATATTTATCTTAAAAAACTCTTTGGTTGCTTTTGCAGTATGCTTTGGGTCATTGTCCATCTGCACTGTGAAGCTCCGTCCAATGAGTTCTGAAGCATTTGGCTGAATATGAGCAGATAATATTGCTGGAAACACTTCAGAATTCATCCTGCTGCTTTTGTCAGCAGTTACATCATCAATAAACAAGGGAACCAGTTCCATTGGCAGCCATACATGCCTACACCATGACACTACCACCACCATGCTTCACTGATGAGGTGGTATCTTGTGGATCATGAGCAGTTCCTTTACTTCTCCACACTCTTCTCTTCCCTTCACTGTGGTACAAGTTGATATTGGTCTCATCTGTCCAGAGGATGTTCTTCTAGAACTGTAACAGCTTTTTTAGGTGTTGTTTGAGAAATTCTAATCTTGTCTTCCTGTTTTTGAGGCTCACCAATGGTTTACATCAGGGGTGTCAAGGCCAAGGTTGAACAAATTAACCTTTTAATAGGGACTCAAGTAGGGACAAGTTTTGCATTGAATATTGAACAAGCAAGGCTTATATAATTTTATAGTGAAATGCAAAATCGAGTTTCAAATAATAATAATAATAATTAAAAAATATCAATGGCATATCTCCGCCCGTCGCCCTACAGCGGATGACCGCAGAAGATGATCCAGAGGCATATTTGGACATATTTGAGGGCACGGCGGAGGCGTGTGGGTGGCCGGAGGAGGAGAGAGCGGTCCGGCTTCTTCCACTGCTCACCGGCGTGGCGCAGCTGGCCGCGCACAGCCTGCCGGCGGCCGCGCGCCACAACTACACACAGCTGAGGAGAGCCATCCTGGACCGGCTGGGCAGTACGTCGGAGGGACACCGGCGGTGGTTCAGGGGGCTCTCGTTTGAAGAAGCCGGGCGCCCCTTTGCATATGCGCAGCAGCTCCTGGACGCAGCGAGGCGCTGGCTCCAGCCGGGGACCCACTCCGCCGAGGACGTCGTTGGACAGGTGGCACTGGAGCAGTTCATCGCGGGATTACCATCATCTACGGCCAATTGGGTCCAGTGCCACCGCCCCGCCAACATCGAAGCAGCGATCGTCCTCGCGTAGGACCATCTCTCTCTTCCCCGGCGGAGCATGAGGGAGGAAACCAGGCCAGCGACGACCCCTGCAGGCCGTCCTACCCCAGCCCCGAGGAGGAGGTTCCCAGCGGCAGCGGCAGTGGCTCCTGCACCACACCCACACCCACCCACACCCACACAGCCGGAGCATGCATCGCTCCGGTCCACTAATTACTCTTTGCCGTCTTTTTCACAGGGCCCAGCCTACGCGTCTGATCACCTGGCACCCCGGGGGCTCCTCAGACGCCAGGGCAGGTGTGCTGGCAGTGTGGGCAGCCCGGCCACATCAGAGCTGAGTGCCCACTCATGGAAGTGACGACGGGAGGTGAGCTACAGTACGGTGGAGAAAGAGTGCCTCGCCATACGGTGGGCGGTCGGTGCCCTCCGCTACTATCTCCTGGGACGCCCATTCACCCTCTGGTCGGACCATGCCCCGCTCCAATGGCTCCACCGCATGAAAGATGCCAACGCGCGGATCACTCGCTGGTATCTGGCGTTACAGCCTTTCCGGTTCAAGGTGATCCATAGGCCGGGGAACCGCATGGCCGTGGCCGACTTTCTCTCCCGCTCTGCGGAGTGGGCTTGCGGCCGGCGGGGTGCCGGCCTAAGTCGGGCGGTGGGGGTATGTGGCAGTGGGGCTTGGTTAGAGCGACGGCTGCTGGAGAGAAGGGAGGAGTGGCTCAGCCGGTGATCAGACAGCTGGACAGAATCAGGTAATCAGTCAGCTATATAAGCACGTTTGTAACCTGGTTCTGGTCTCTTGCAGTAGGCTGGGTCCACACACGGACAGAGAGAGAGAGAGAGAGAGAGAGAGAGAGAGAGACGGAGAGACGGAGAGACGGAGAGAAGAACAGTGAACATTTGCGGAGAAAGTGCAGCAGAGCGCGGACGCAGCAACTCTGTCTACCTTTGTTTGTTTTGGTTATTTCTGTTGCAATAAACTGGTCAATTTACTCACTCTCAGCCATCTCGTCTTCCTTCCCGATCCCCAGTGAGTGGAAAGCTCACAGTGGTTTTCTGTGGTCTTCCAGGTCCTTTGGTGTTGCTGAGCTCACCGGTGCATTTTTTCTTTTTAAGAATGTTCCATACAGTTGATTTGGCCACATCATATGTTTTTGCTATTTCTCTGATGTGTTTGTTTTGATTTTTCAGCCTAATGATGGCTTGCTTCACTGACAGTGACAGCTCCTTGGATCTCATATAGAAAGTTAACAGCAACAGATTCCAAATGCAAATGTCACTCCTGGAATCAACTCCAGAACTTTTACCTGTGTCATTGAAGATGAAATAATGAGGGAATAGCCCACAATTGTCCATGAAATAGCTTTTCAGTCAATTATCCAATTACTTTTGGTCCCCTAAAAAATGGGAGGCACATATAGAAAGTGTTGTAATTCCTACACCGTTCACTTGATTTGGATGTAAAATCCTGTGGTATCGATATATCGATACTCACGCGCTACTCATTTGGTATTTATTTCCTTAAAAAAATATCGATATAAACTAAAAAATAATAATTGGGGGTGTATGCATCACTTTCAGCTGTTTTGATTACTTACTTAAATTACTATGTGCCGGGACACCCCTGTACTGGCGGCGTATTGAGCTGGTCCATGTCAAGTGACAGGAGACGAGCTAATGAGTGCCAACGTGTGACACAGCCGACAGCGACACAGCCAGAGCGCACGCAAATGTGGGAGTTGGAGGGAAAACCAGAAAGCGTAAGATATGGCAGAAAGAAAACGAAGCGCGGTGTGGTGTTATTTTTCACCAGTCGATAAACTCACGGCAATGTGCCAAGTGTGTGATAAAAAAGTTTCTCACAGCAGCAACACAAGTAATTTATTCAAACATTTAAAGACGACGCACCCCGAGAGCCACAGTGATTTTGAAAAAAGACAAGCTGCTGTGAAAGTCCAGTCTCCTTCGCCACCCGCAGTCCGGCAGAAGACCCTGCACGAGAGTCTGCAAAAAAGCCAAGTGTTTCCAGGTACAGACAGCTACCTTTTACAGTGGAGTGATAAATTCTATAAATATTCCGATCACAATCTAATTTTAACAGACACTTCAGGTGAAGGGGATAATTATATCCAGTATTGTCCAGTTGTATTGTCCAGATTAGCCTACCTAAAACAGGCCTTGGTTTTTAGTAATGTTTACTGAATATTTTGTTTAAGTAATTATCCGAAATCCAAATTATTTCCACACCTTAAAGGGGAATTTACTGAAGTTGAAAATTGCTAGCTCAGAGTATTAAAACAACATAAGAAAATATGAGATACAATTTTGGGGATTTTTTCATCTTTGCATGACAGTTTTATGTTTTCCATTGAAAAGAAAATATTAAAACTACGATGTTGGGATATTGGTTTTAATCTGTAACAACATGATTTCTTACATTTGGAAAACATAATTTCATATTTCATTAATTATATCACAAACTTTAAAAAAAATAACTGCAGCTTCTTGTGATTCAGAATTGGAAAGTGACGTGAAAACGTTATCCTTTTCAGATGAGTCTCAAAGAGCACATGCGATCACACTGAGTCTGGCCAAAATGATTGTGTAGGACTTCCAGCAGCAGCAGCAACTTCCAGCAGCTGACACTCGCCACGAGGGATACTACCCACACGTCACCTAAAAACCGAAGTGCTCTTTCTAGCTTATCCATAGTTAGGGTTGCCACCCGTCCCGTAAAATACGGAATCGTCCTTTATTTGGCAATTAAATGTCAAACCGCGTCCCGTATTGAACCAATACGGGACGCGGTTTGTTCTGTATTTCCTTAAATATCCAATCCACATGTCTGTCACACACACATCAACACTAAAGATAAAGATGAAAATATAACACAGGGAATAATAAGCCAGCAAACTTGTCGTGGTGGGATCTACGCAGGATCCCGGCCGCCCCGGCTCCGGTCCTCTGTGCGCGTGCTGCTGTCACGGTTGCCTAGCAACAGCTCATCTGATTAATCGGTTATTCCCTTAATTACAACTAAACTAAAGCTCTTCTACAAAAAGATTGAGACCACGGAGTGAAAACAATGAAAAGTGCGCTGTTAAGAGTTGTTAACACTAAGATCTACTCGGATCCCCTACACGTCATCGCGACTGTACTAGATCCTCATCATAAAGTTTATTATTGGATGTAAAGATAAAACTGTGTGTAGAGAAATAATCCAGTCTGTGCTGATACGGAAAGATCGATTGGAGGAAAGCGCAGAGCGCAGCAGCGACGCACAACGCAGCAGAGAGAGAGAAGCCACAGTGCAGGTGCGGTGCGCAGAAAAAAAGGCCCGTCTGCACCAGATGAGGGGGCGCATTCTATAGTATAATATACTATAATTGCAATGCCTTGACTTGAGTGAGGTAAGTACACACAGTCCCTGCCATAACAAAATTAGAAAAAAAAAACAATGGTACAGAATTAGCACAATAACTTATTTCGGTTTTCCGGTTTCGGCGAACTGTTTCCTGATTTTCGGTGCATCCCTAGTTATATTGCTCTTCCCAATGAAGACATTTCTTGTTCATGTGTTCCCCCAGCTGCTTCCCAAAGTAGATGTTTTCTGTAATACAGAGTTCTGTAATGTTTTGAGTTACTTGGCCTTGAGTCACTATAATGGTCCTTCAAAAAGCCTCAGAATGCCCCATTTTTACCTCAAATTTTCAAATGCTCCACACCAACCCACCTCCGCTCGGACGCTCTGCTCCCTGGCCATGTACTCTTAATAGTGAAATTTTACTAGAAAAACCCCCGACACCCTTACAACACACGTGCCTAGATGTCCTACATTAGTCGGCTCCGTGGTGGTCTAGCCACCGGCTGACCCACGTTTCGAACACATTTTCCCCACTCAGTGACACACCCGCTGAGGAAACGACTCTAGTTATCGGTGACTCTATTTTACGGAACGTGAAGTTTTCGACTCCAGCGACCACAGTCCGTTGCATTCCTGGGGCCAGAGCGGGCGACATTGAATCTCATTTGAAGCTGCTGGCTAAAGCTAATCGTAGGTTCAATAAAATCGTTATTCACGTCGGCAGCAACGACATCCGGCTTCGCCAGTCGGAGGTCACTAAAATTAATGTGGAGTCGGTGTGTACATATGCCAAGACGATGTCAGACACCGTATGTTTCTCTGGACCTCTGCCAAATAGAACGAGTGATGACATGTATAGTCGCATGTTATCATTCAACAGCTGGTTGTCAAGGTGGTGCCCTAACAATAATGTGGGCTTCACACAGAACTGGCAAAGTTTTTGGGGAAAACCTGTTCTTATTAGACGGGATGGTGTTCATCCCACTCTGGATGGAGCTTCCCTCCTTTCCAGAAATATGACAAAGTTTATTAGAACCAATACGTCACAACAAGCAGTCGGGACCAGGAAACAGAGTTGCAGTTTAACACGCTTCTCTGTGCTTCCACTCGTTCAGTCGCCCCTTATAGATAAAGATTATGCTATATACAAAGATAAAGCTATATATGAACATAGATTTAGGATTAACACAGTGTCTGCCTCTAGGGCTCCATACATTAGACAGTCACAGAGAAACAGGAGAGGAGTCATTCATAGTAACCTCGTTAAAATAAACAAGAGGACATTCTCCGAGCCGAGAACGAACAGTTTTAAGTGTGGATGTTAAATATTCGTTCTATAATATATCCGCTCAAAAGCATTGCTTGTGAATGAATTGATAAACGAACAGGATTTTGACTTGCTCTGCTTAACAGAAACATGGCTTCAAGTTAATGATTATGTATCTGGGTCAATGACATATCAAGCTTCTAAAAGTATTTTCAAAATGGATGTAATGCATATTTTTGAGTCCAAAACAATGTGTTTGAACATTTCTCATATATGGTTTAACTATTCTAACTGTTTTAACTCATTTTTTAACAGTATCTTTAACTTCACAACAACAAAAAATGTAAGGTGGCACAACCAACTATTTATAAAAAAAAAATATAAATTCCTAATATTTAATTTTAAATTAATTATTTGGCAACTATACCTTAAGGTGTCTACACTAGATAAACATTATTATTTTTATCATTGTGTTTTTTTTTACAATAATTTAAGATTTTTGCTCTCTGTAGGTCAGGTTTTAAGCATCCTTAACATCCAATTTTACATTTAAAGACAGGTAAATAATCACACAAATACACAAATTCATATATTCACTATAATAACTATAAACATTACATTTATAAACCATTTGGTCACTTTGACGTAACATTTATTGGTTTAAATTGGTTGTACCACTTGACAAATATTGGTTGCACCACCTGATCACATTAGTTATGACATGAAATATGCTGAAAAAATGCATTTTCATAGTAACGTGTTTTAGACATCAGTTAAACCTAACCCTAACCCATCAAAAACAATTCACATAACATTACATCTTTATGATGAGGATCGAGTACAGTCGCAATGAAGTGCAGGGGATCTGGGTAGATGTTAATAAAACGTGGTGACAGACTCTTAAAGAGAGTCTGTTCTCAACTCTTAAAGATTGAGAACATGGAGATCACTCCATGTTCTCAATCTTTGTGTAGAAGACACTTTAGCGCTGCAATTAACGGAATAACAGATGCATCAGATGAGCTGATGTCTTTAGTTAACTGCTCAAAGAGAGAGAATGTTCTCTGGTGTGAAGTCAATGTCGCAGGGAGTTCATAATCTGCTCCGTATGCAGCCAAGTTTCGCTTTAGCGCAAAGAGACGTTCCAGCATTTAATAGGTGCGGTTCCACAGTGAACTCGCTGTGTTTAGGCCATTGAATTATCAGTGCATCCCTAAATATAACATCTTTATTGACAAGAACAATGTAACCGTAATAATGACATATTTGATGGTGTGACTTGAGTTTCAATCAGCACATGGACAAGGGAGCGCTCGCCGATTACATGGGGGCGCAGCGGCCTTGATCCCCGGTTTAGAAAAATTTGTGGTGTATTTAATTTAAATTTAAATTTAAAATTTAAAATAAACAACAATAACTATTAGCCTGGTGGAAGTTAACCCTGGCAGCCCACCAGGCTTATAATGCACTGGGGGAACCCTGTAATAATAATAATAACTGTTGTAAAACTTTCCACCAGGTGAAACTATATGTGCTAGATGTTATGACTAAGTAATCAAAGCAGAGTTGTCAGCTGGATCATTGTTAATACTTAACCTATGTCATGCTAATTTTGATAGTGATATTGACATCTTAAATATACAAATTATCATGCAAAATGATTTAAACTGTGTAATATATTTCCATTCAAACTAATAAACATTCTAGAAGTGTCATGGATAACCTTAGAGCTTTGAATTGCATTATATAGTGACATTCCTTGCAGTTGTGCCACCTGATTAACAGTTGTGCCACCTGACAATTGCAACTAAACTCAAATTAAACAGCTTCTGTTTGGATGCAAGCATTATTTTCTACCCTTGTCATGAAGGTCACACCGAACACTTTTTAACAAACATAGGGCCTGATTCACTAAAGCTTTGCGCGTGCAAAAACGTGTGCAAACTGGATTGCACACGCAGATTTGCGGTGATGCGGATCTACTAACAAGGCGCAAGGAGGAGCGCGTCCCTCAGACGGGCAAAATAGCACTCGCAACCCATTTAGCGTTCTTGCCTTAATGCATATGCAATATGGGGCGTTTACACGCTATTTTGCGTGTGATGGGAGGAGAAAATGTAAATATGTTATTTTAGCACGCGCAAAGTGATTTATCAAACCTGAAACTGATTGCGGTGTTTATTTTTGCGTCTATATTTAGCACGTTTGAAAGGCAGGTCTTAACTGGCACAGTGGTGCGCACACATGGCTGCGGATATTTATAGTTATATTATATTTGTAAATCAGGAAATTACGCTTTTCCAGAGCATGTTCAACTACGTGTTCACAGATGACGCACATTTATTTCTTATTTGGTATTGTTGCGTGTGGCCATGACATCACTCACTCATTCACTCACTCACTCATTCACTCACTCACTCACTCACTCACTCACTCACTCACTCCCTCACTCAGACAGTCCTTTAATTGCTGCATGTTCTTTCTCTCCTCATCAGGCTGGCTCACTCAGGCTGACACACCTGCAGCAGATCCACAATCATTGTCACCCAGTTACCAGCCTGCTATATAAGCCAGCAGCTCAGTTTCTCACGAAGCTCAGACCCAGCAACACCTTAGTCCCACAGTATGATTTGTTAAATACTTTTCTGTTTAGTAATATTTAATTTAGTTGTTATTTTCCTTTGGCTTGGAGATGGCTGGTAGTCTTACTTTTCGCTTAGCTTTAGTTCATAATTTTGTTTTGTCAGGGAGGATGAGGGAACCAGCTTCGACGTCCCTATAGGGGGTGGCCTGGTCCCCCCTCCATTTTGCTGAGTTTGGCTGGCATCTCCAGGTCCTTTTGGTTTGACGATTCTTTATTTGGTAAAGTATTTATAGTTTTCGTAAAATATGTTTATTTCCCTGTGGGAAAAGTTTGTGAATAAACATGTTAAAATGAATTTTCTGGTGTCCTTCTTTCATGTTGAGGTCTCCAATTTGAGCCACTGATTTATTTATTTAATTGTTTGGAGACCGTAACAGGTATATCTGAATAACTTAAATATAGATATCCATAGGAGAAATGTATGTTTGTACTGGTATGGGCTTACCTTGGTCTGCAGTTTGTGGTTCAAGGAGGGGTCGTACCTATGTTACCTGGTTAAGACCGGAGGAACGGGGAACCCCGCTTTACCTTAACGGGTACCAGCTCTAACCTGGGGTTCTCTCGGTGCACGGCGAAGCGCAGGTGGCACAGTGCGCAAACGTCACCAAAACCTCACAGGCAGGTTACCCTAACCCTAACCCTTCCAGTTCCAGGCACATTTAAATGCAATAAATAAATACAACAATCACTATTTAATGCAACTATCTGAATCAGCTATAGATGTATCATCTATATCGATTGTCCCGTCGCCTCTGACGTCAGATCAAAGACTGTTGGCACGCGTAATGGAAACTCACCCCGACTGAATTAACACTGATGAAACAAGGACGGACTGGGACTAAAAAGCCATTTTGATGATTCGCTTTATTTATTTATTTACTTATTGACAAAAAAGTCACTCATCCATTGAAAGTAGACCTATGTGTAATCTTAAGAGAAACAGCAGAACTCGCTCCCTGGCAGCTGTCAGTGAGCTGCAGGTGAGTCAGGAGGAGAGCGCAGCACCTTCTTCTTTTTTTTTTTTTTACAGCAACATCCATAGTCCATAGTTTTCTTTGCTTGATTCGTCAGGTAATGATGGAGCTGTCCAAAATACCGACGCAGGATTATAATAATAATAATAAATAATAATAATAATAATAACTAGGACCGCTCGCATACTCGCAGTCATGAAAGGGCCCTCGCCCCCCGCGCAACTCGGGGAGCGCAGCAGTTCCCTGACCCGGCTCGACTCGCTTTATTTCCGTTCAGGGATACACTTTGTGCCACATTCCATGAATGCATTTACGTGTCAAGTTTTGCGTAAGTGCGACTTTTCAGTCCATCACATGGTCAAAGAGAGATGAAAAAAAAGAAGCATTCAATGTCACGCTCGCTTCAGAGCGTCTTTATTTGTTCAAAATGAGATAAGATTCTCCAACACGCCTGATGCATACCTTGCACAGAGAACTCGGAAAGCTGCTCCCGCCGGGATTCAAACTTGTTTGTGTTTGAGCTCTCAGGCTTGAATCGCAGGGAGTTACCCCTTAAGCCCTGGGGTCCGTTTCACAAAGCAGGTTCAACAAACTCTGAGTCTAACCCTGAACTCTGAGTTGATCTACTCTGAGATAGGAAACTCTGAGTTTTCGGTTTTAGAACAGCTGATTTGAGTTAGTTTGTTCAACTCAGAGTAGTTTCACCTTGAGTTAAGCGCGTGCGCCACAAGTATAAAAAGACAGTATGAATGGAGCCCCGTTTCGACGAGTCACCATGACGACGGGGAAGCGGAGGGTGACGTTATTCACCCACTGGAGTTGGAAAATATTAATGCGTGAGTTTGAGCAAGTTTTTAGAAGGAAGTGTAACACAGCTGCAAAAGAGAGACGGACGACGTCGGAGAGAACACTGCTGCTGATGAGGAAGTTTAAATGTCGTCCTTTGCACAATCACAATAATATTACAGCGGGAAACTGCTTGAGTTGTAGATTATTAATTTATTTATTTAGCTGTAATCCCGCGGGGGAGAAGCGCAGTTGGCAGCAGTTTAAGATGAAACATAAAAACATTGTTCAAACAGGTAAAACCTCGGTATAATCTCATGGGATTAACCTCATTTTGATCATGTTTTACATAAAGTAAATATGAAGTGGCTGTTTGATTGTACAGTTGTTTTATCCCCAACATAATTATGTTTTCACACATAAATGACTTCTCATCATTTATATCACGTTCAAGTGCTCTGCATCTATGACGTTCTATAAAAGAAAAAAATTTTAATTTGTAAGTAAAAAAAATTATTTAAAAAACCGCAGCGCGACAAAGTTTCTGCTGTGATGTGAGAGCGTGACTCTGGTTGTTAATGTTGAAATGTAAGGACTGATTAGGTTGTGTATGTAAATGATGAACTGTGACGTGAAACTGTTCCGCTCAAAAAGAAAAGTGTCTGGAAATAATCATCTCCTGACGAATATTTAATTCTCTGCGCAGTAATGCTGCACCTTCATCCACGGACATGGTAGTGAAAATAGTCTCCACCTAATATAACTTCTAATGTAAACGCAGAACAGACGCAGAACTATACTACGCTAAAACTCTGCTGTCTGAATGAATGAGGAAATCAAAAACCGTGTGTGTCTGAAAGAGGGCGGAGACAGAGAGAAACTCAAGGTTTGCGGAGAAAAACCTGCTCCCGACCAGGTTAGTTTCAAAGAGCATGTTACCATGGTAACTGACCGAGAGGTTAAGTTACCTCTCTCTGTGAAACAGGCTAGAGTTACTCCTCTTTCTCTGGTTTGACTTACCTCCCTTTGTGAAACGGAAAACTCAGTTTCCCATATTTCAGGGTTAACAGACTCAGAGTTTTCACTAAACCTGCTTTGTGAAACGGACCCCTGGTGCCCAGCTCGGTCAAAGCACCGGCGTTACCGAGCTACAATGACTCTGTTCTGCATCCAACCAAAAAAAACCCAAATAATGCAAAATGAACAATTAAATATCAATTGACTCATCGTATTTCATGAATGTGAAAAATATCATGTAGTTCTGTTCACTTTAAAGATTTAAAAAACATTGGAATTTAAAATTTAACTTTGTTGGACCACTGAGGCCACGCCTTTTCAGATCTAAAATCTTTTGATAACTTTTGATCATCAACTTGTCTAGAACATGTGTGCTAAGTTTGGTGGGGCTATCTCATACGTGCTAGGAGGAGTTCGTTCCAAAGTAAAAATGTGTCATTATTTGTTATACCAGTAATTAGTATAACATTAACAGCATATGATAATTAATCTGAAACAATCACCAAAAATACACAAATTAAGTTTGACTCAAACATCCTGGGTTGATGACCAGTTTCACTTTAACAGCATTTCAAGTTCTCAAAACACACAATCCCTGAGTAACTTGACATAACAAAGTATTTCATAATCAGTGTCGCCATCTAGCGGACAAAATAAATCACTGCAGTACCAGACGGCATTTAACAGTGACACAGAGAGACATAAAAAACTTGCATTCAATGTCACGCACGCTACATAGTGTCTGATATTTGTTCAAAATGAGATAAGATTCTCCAACATGCCTAGTACCCACATTGTTCTCGCTACTCTTGTATGCGCTCCTGTGGTGATAAGGGGAAGGAAAAGTGATCAGACTGGTTAGAACATTTTTGAAATCAGTGTCAACCATGATGCAGAGCTGCCAATTTATTAGTGCGCGCACATTCCACCACAACAAACAAATACAGTGTCAATACATTTCCCATACTTTTTTTTTTTTTTTTTAGCAATTTCAACAAAAATCCGTCAGGATAGCAGGATATGACTTAGCATAGGTGCAGCATTAAGAACTCCAGAACCACTTTTTAAGATTTCTACAAGCTTCGTACCCTCTGTTTCGCTGCAAGTACATGCACGTTCTGCAGGCATGAGTTCGGCCAAAATCGGCCCTTTTAATGTCAAACCTTTTAGCATGAGTGCATTGTCTTCATTAATGTGTATAATACTTACTGCCTTGGGAAGCACCAGGGGAAGCGCCCTCAGCCAGGGAAGCGGCCGGAGAAGCGCCCGCGGCCGGAGAAGCGCCCGTGGCCTGAGAAGTGTCTGGGGAAGCGCCCGCGGCTGGGGAAGCACCCGCGGCTGCGGCCGGAGAAGCGCCTGCAGCTGGGGAAACGCCCGCGGCTGCGGCCAGAGAAGCGGCCGGGAAAGCGCCCACGGCCGGAAAAGCTGCCGGGGAAGCGCCCGTGTCTGCGCCCGTGTCTGCGGCCGGAGAAGCGGCTGGGGAAGCGCCCGCGGCCGGGTAACGGTCCGGGGGAGTGTCCGGGGGATGGTCCAGGGGAGGTTCCAGGGGAAACATCTGCCACAGTTGCCTTTTCCATCCTGGAAAACATGCATAATAAGACGGTTTGATCTTTTAATTTTAAGTAAATGCCTATACATGCTTTATTTTAATTATTCAATTATGGCATCAAAACAATACAGTTAGTATTAATGTTAAGTTAAGTGATTTTTAAATAAACTGATTCCAATGATGTAATCACAAAGGCAAACTTAAGACAAAAGTTAACATGTATTAATTCAAAACAAAAACTAACTCAAGCTGCCTTTTTCTCCCAGAAGTTGCAGAAATAAATGGTACACTGATTACACAAACTGGTGATTTGTGCGGTTTTTCCAAATATAAATTAAAAAAAAATTAGGGCTGTCAAAATTAAACGCGTTAACATCAGTGAGCAGCCGCATCTCCGTCTCCTTTAAACAACAAGGGTTGATTTGCAATGATATCTCAATAGGAAACCTCCCTAAAGGGGCCCCACGTCACCTCACATTAACCTGTGTGAAGCTGAAGGAAAATGAAGAGGAGTTATCAATCAGGAAGTTAGAAGAGGAAGAAAAAAGAGAGGAGGAAGAAAAAGAAAGAAAGACACACGGTTGTAAGTGGCGCTGCTGGCGCAGATAATGATAGGTAGGTTTTTGGTCATACAGGTCATAAAACAGGTGTAGTACACAGAACAGGACAGTAACACAAAACTCACCTATCATTTCAGGAAACAGATGTAGGATAGGGACGTCTTGAATGTTGGCAACGGAGTGAGTGAGGAGCTGGAGTATATAACGAGAGCTGATTGCAGGAGATGGGGAGCAGCTGTGATCACAGGTGAGTACTGTTGGCTTGATGAAGTGTGTCCTAGCAGGTAGAGTGGGGTGGAGTCAGGTGAGTGGAAAACTGTTGAATGAACTGTGGCAGGTCATTGCTGTAAAGATTTGTTCTGTATTACTATTACTGTATGCATAAAGCATATTTCCCAACTGGGACTCGAACCCTGGGCTTTTGCTTTAAAGGTAATGGTGAGAACCATCAAAAAAAAGCCTAGTTTTACTTCAAGCAAGAAGGAAAAAGGGTTTCAAACACTTAAAAAAACAAAAAACAATGGGACCTTACAACCCAAATACTTTCTGGCTGAAGTACTACTAAAAATACACTCATTTAAAGTGGGAAAACAGTATAGCAGTTTTGAAGGTGACATTTTGTGTTGGAGAATGGAACAAATTAGTCAGGATAACTTTCTTTTCACAACCAACTGCACATTTGAAGCAATTTGATCATATAGTACAGGACTTCTTAATTCTGCTACTGGGTACACTTCCCTACATCAAGGTTTCCCTGGTCCAACTGCTGACTCAAATTAAATCATCAGCCCTTCAACAAGCTCTGCTCTGGTAATGACTAATAATGTCACGATCTCACCTGCACCTTCCTCTCATTTTTATTATCATTGTTGTATTGTTGTGGCTGCTGCTCTCCTTCCCACTCTGACTCTGCAGGAGGCGTGACTGATTACTGCCAGACACCGGTGATCGTCTACACCTGCGCGGCTCCGCCTCACCTGCTCCGGATGAGCAATCAGCGGAGCTTAAAGGCGGAGTCATTCCTCCTCACCGGTGTCAGATCGTTCTCGTACTTTCATGGGTAAAGTCATGCCATTGCTCGCTCGCTATACTTACCTTGAAAAGATACTCACCACTCGTGATGGGCAAATGAAGCCCCGTGAATCACTGAGGCTTTCCAGCCCATTGCTTCACCAAAAGGTTCACTCATCGAGGCCTCAATGAAACAGTGAATACTGCCATCTGCTGGACAAATTAAATTACAGTCAATGCCATTGTACCACGACTTGAGCTGAAATGTATGATTTACTTATGTGTGCAGAAACAATAAACAATGGATATTTCTATAGTATGATCATGCGTAAGTATGTGGACAACAACACAGACATGGAGCTCTGTTCTTAATTAAAATACCAATGACAACATTTCAAGAGTTTGTATTTTTATTCAAAAACACTAGTTTTTCCAATGTTTTTGGATTCAGGCGGTTCCTTTTTTTAGACAACACTTCTCCAGCCTTCGAAAAAACCCTCTCACATGGCACTGAAGACGCTGGCGAACATAACCAGGTTACTGCCAGTTTGTGAAGGTGTCGATACATGGCTTTATGTCCATGCCAATATACGAGTGGATCCTCATCCCTTGAAATATTCATCTCTGCCAAGTAACGATCCACTTCAATCACGGCATCTGCCACCACACTTGAGCTGCTCCCGCTGCTGTTTATGGCGTCATCCAACAGCCGCCAAAGTTCACCTAATAACAAAAAAGGGGGGTGGGGTGTCATGCACAATACCACTGTCATAATCAAGGATACAGATGGGGTTACTTACTATTGCCACCAGATTGAGCCACGCGAGTGTTTTGCAGCTGGTCTGGGGGGGGCAGATGAGGCTTCATGCCTTATTACATTTGCACACTCATTTTTCAGCCGGTTCACTGCTTCTTGTCTCCTGGTTGCATTTTCGAATCCTAATTTTTTAAATCTTGGATCCAATAAAGTTGGCATTGTCAGGCCACCTGCTGACTCCAAAGAACTCATGTGGTCCCTCAGACGTCGAACAAGGTTGTCCCCCAGCTGCCTCGCAATGGTGGATGCATTCATTGTGTGCATCTTGTTTGTTATTGCATGATGCAACATCTTCATGAGAGGTATCACTTTTGAGGAGGATACCCTCTTCTCAGCAGAAACCTCAACTGTTGCTTGGTGGAATGGGGCGAGTACACTCAGAGTGTTGTTCACAGAGTCATACTCAGCTGCTGTAAGGGGGGTAATGTCTGTTTTCAGTGAGGCCAGGGCTGCCCCCACTGGCTCTCTTAGCTCATACAGCCGCTGCAACATAAGGAATGTGCTGTTCCAACGCGTGTCTACCTCTATTATCATTTTGTAGGGCTGCCTTCCCATCTGCTCCTGCACTTGGACCAGTCGCTCTTTCGCAGTAGTGCTTGTGCGGAAGAGGGTCACCAACCTCCTACATTTCTGCCTTAATTCATTTAGTCCTTCCACATCATCGAAGGACTTGCGAACAATAAGGTTTATTGTGTGAGCAATGCATATTGCATGCCTCACATTTAGCTGTCTCACACAAGCGTTCATGTTTGATGCACCATCAGTGACAAGACACTTCACCTTATCTCTGATGCCCCACTCCTCCATGAGCTGTACATGCCCCGCTGCAAGGTTTTCTGCTGTATGGGCCTTTGGAAAATGTTGCACCCCAAGCAGAGTAGTGCAGAGCTGGTCTTCATCGTCAATGAAATGGCACGTCACTGCCAGGTAGGCGTCCATATTGATGGACGTCCACATGTCAGACGTGAGACTGACAGCCACAGCCTTCTGGACCTGCTCTCTGGCCTTCTCCTTGGCCTCCTGATATTTTATATCCACCATTGCTTTCAGAGCCTGAGGGTGAAAAGAAGAGCTGTTATGATGACCAACATAAAAATGACCACATTGGCTCTGTTCACACACCTTTCTACTGGGGAGAATATAGTTGGGATCCATTAGGTGCATGAGCTCCCTGAAGCCCACATCCTCCACAACGGAGAACGGCTGGGAGTCCTTGATGATCATGTTGACCACAGCCTCATCCACCATTGCTTTTCTGGAACCTGTAACAGTTATCAATTAACAGTGATGCTGGTGTGTTGTAGGAGCTGAACACGAGATTTTGACAACATGCAAAAACATATCTGATGGTACTTTGGCTTGTATCCGGCCTGTTGGCAGGCTGGGCATGCTCATGCAGTGCTCTGTAATGGCGAAGCATGGAGGAAGTGTTGTTGCTGTATGTTAGCTGTTTATCACACAGCAAGCACCTCACCTTTAAGGAAGTCATACATATTAGGACTGATAGTTCAGTGTATAGCGAGTATACAATATTCACTATTTTATGTATATCATTACACATACAAACCTTATTATGATCAGTCAACTCAAAATACTCCCATACAGGTGAGGACTTCCTCTTTCTTGCTGGCTCCATCTTTGTGAAAAGGAATTTGTGGCAAAACAAACAAAAATGGAACTGGCAGGAATGTTAATGCTCCTACAGTGCTTTGTAGTAAAATCACGCTTAACATATACATGCACCATCACATGAATAAATCATTCCCCAACACCAGTGTTTATTTTTTCAACTCATTTTATTAATGATACACAAAACAGTTGTACATATTTCACTTAAACATGTTATCTTTAAGAATAAGTAACACAACACTGCTGTCAAACTGTGGCTTCCCAGTGACGTCTTTACATACATGAGTCAAAGTAGAGTGTATGTGACTGAAGAAAGTGACAGAAGGTGCACATATATATACTCAGGAGTGACATTTACAAACATAATAACTGACATACACACAAACAAACACAAACCAGTGTAAAAGGAAAGAAAAATATATATCTCACATCAAAGCCCTACAGTGGGGGAAATGATCTACACTACTCCTTCTACTTCTCCTACTCTCCTGCTACTGCTACTCTTATTCTGACAAACTCTCTCCAACTCTCTCCAACTCTCACTAACTCTCTCCAACTCTCACTAACTCTCTCCAACTCTCACTAACTCTCTCTAACTCTCACTAACTCTCTCTAACTCTCGCTAACTCTCTCCAACTGTCTCCAACTCTCTCTAACTCTCACTTACTCTCTCCAACTCTTCTCACCATAAACGCCTACAACACCCACAGCGTGCCTCGAGGTTTGAAGCGTTTTATTGGGAAGTGATACGGTGAACGAACCAATGACATGATCTGTCCAAACCGAGGCCTCGTTTGTCATCGGTTACGTCATTTTCCGGAAGCGATACAGGCCTCGAAGCGCGGCTTCATTCGACACGCCCACTTTTACTCGAGACAAGCCTCAATGCCTCAGTTCATTTGTCCCATCACTACTCACCACTCCGTCTCCACTCCAGGTCGTCACGTCTCCTGCTGGTCGTCTTCTCCTGGCTTCTCTGGTTACCTTCTCCTCTGGAATCTACAAGCCACGTCGTGAGTTAAGACCTCCTCAAGCTGGACTCTCCCTGCGCCCTGAGTCAGCTCCCCTCGCAGCCGATGCAAAGACTTTGCTCTTTTCCACTCTTGCACTATCCACTATCACCGTTTGGGAAGTCGTTTTGTGTTATCCCCCCTTTTTGTAATAAAAGTATTGTTTGAAAGAACCTGTCGTTATCGTCTGCTTTCGGGTCCACGCCACCAACCATAACAAATAAAATCATATTACAACTGGGTCGTGTGTGAATTAGGGAGGTTTCAACGGTCTGTGGAATACTTTTGACCAAGCAATTTTTTGCAAATTAGGAAAGCCCTCATGAAGCCAAAAACATGTGTGCAGCCCATTTCAACAGCATTCATTAAGTCCATAAAAACACTTCAACATTTTTTTTTTTTTTTTTTTTTTTTTTTTTTTTTTTTTTTTAATTGCTTTTATTTAGGGAATAATTCTTCTTCCCGGGAACCTCCTTCTTCCCGGGAACCTCCTTCTTCCCGGGAACCTCCTCCTTCCCGGGAACCTCCTCCTTCCCGTTTTACTGAGCAAGGGAAGACAAGGGTTATTACCATTAGCATGAGTGCATTTTCTCCATTAAGCGTTTAATACTAACCCCCCTTGTCAGTAGACCGGTTGCAGTGGTTGCAGTAATTGCTGTTGTTGTCAGCTGGGTCCTCATCTGATTGAGAGACATAAAAGGTTGAGTAAAAAGGTTAAGAATGCAAGGTTTAGTATAAATTGTAGTTGTATACCAACTTGAAAGCCAGCTGCTCTCTTGAGTCTGCAACCACTGTTGCGTCTCCTTCAACTTCGCCCGGAGGACTTGCATAGTACCATTTTGGGAGGCGATTTCCCTTTCAAGGCCATTTATTTCTTTGACAGTCATTGTAGCCGCCTCTACAATTTTCATTGCTACGTTATGACGTGGCACATTTAGATCATTGCATGAATACTGTTGAAAGAAAAGTGATACATGAATTTAGTGTTTATATAGTACATTTAACGTCTATGTAATTGAACAATTCAAATAAAGCATGTATAGGCATTTACTTACAGTAAGAAGATCAAATTTATTTTGCAAATCACTGTGCTTCATCCCCAACCTCGGAATTTTTGTGGGGGAGGTTGAAGCACAGCTAGGTCTCTGGTATGACATTCTGGAAGAACATACATCATAAGACAGTTATATTGGTTTTTAGGTTCTTGGTCATTCAGGTCATGAAACAGGTGTAGTACACAGGCCAGTTAGTAACACAAAGCTCACCTTCAGGAACCAGATGAAAGATTTCCAGATTTCCAGATGGGGTTAGGGATTCCAGAGTATATAACGAGAGCTGATTGCAGGAGATGGGGAGCAGCTGTGATCACAGGTGAGTACTGTTGGCTTGATGAAGTGTGTCCTAGCAGGTAGAGTGGGGTGGAGTCAGGTGAGTGGAAAACTGTTGAATGAACTGTGGCAGGTCATTGCTGTAAAGATTTGTTCTGTATTACTATTACTGTATGCATAAAGCATATTTCCCAACTGGGACTCGAACCCTGGGCTTTTGCTTTAAAGGTAATGGTGAGAACCATCAAAAAAAAGCCTAGTTTTACTTCAAGCAAGAAGGAAAAAGGGTTTCAAACACTTAAAAAAACAAAAAACAATGGGACCTTACATCCCAAATACTTTCTGGCTGAAGTACTACTAAAAACACACTCATTTAAAGTGGGAAAACAGTATAGCAGTTTTGAAGGTGACATTTTGTGTTGGAGAATGGAACAAATTAGTCAGGATAACTTTCTTTTCACAACCAACTGCACATTTTAAGCAATTTGATCATATAGTACAGGACTTCTTAATTCTGCTACTGGGTACACTTCCCTACATCAAGGTTTCCCTGGTCCAACTGCTGACTCAAATTAAATCATCAGCCCTTCAACAAGCTCTGCTCTGGTAATGACTAATAAAATCATATTACAACTGGGTCGTGTGTGAATTAGGGAGGTTTCAACGGTCTGTGGAATACTTTTGACCAAGCAATTTTTTGCAAATTAGGAAAGCCCTCATGAAGCCAAAAACATGTGTGCAGCCCATTTCAACAGCATTCATTAAGTCCATAAAAACACTTCAACACTTTTTTTTTTTTTTTTTTTTTTTTTTTTTTTTTTTTAATTGCTTTTATTTAGGGAATAATTCTTCTTCCCAGGAACCTCCTTCTTTCCGGGAACCTCCTTGTTCCCGGGAACCTCCTTCTTCCCGGGAACCTCCTCCTTCCCGGGAACCTCCTCCTTCCCGGGAACCTCCTCCTTCCCGGGAACCTCCTCCTTCCCGTTTTACTGAGCAAGGGAAGACAAGGGTTATTACCATTAGCATGAGTGCATTTTCTCCATTAAGCGTTTAATACTTACCCCCCTTGTCAGTAGACCGGTTGCAGTGGTTGCAGTAATTGCTGTTGTTGTCAGCTGGGTCCTCATCTGATTGAGAGACATAAAAGGTTGAGTAAAAAGGTTAAGAATGCAAGGTTTAGTATAAATTGTAGTTGTATACCAACTTGAAAGCCAGCTGCTCTCTTGAGTCTGCAACCACTGTTGCGTCTCCTTCAACTTCGCCCGGAGGACTTGCATAGTACCATTTTGGGAGGCGATTTCCCTTTCAAGGCCATTTATTTCTTTGACAGTCATTGTAGCCGCCTCTACAATTTTCATTGCTACGTTATGACGTGGCACATTTAGATCATTGCATGAATACTGTTGAAAGAATAGTGATACATGAATTTAGTGTTTATATAGTACATTTAACGTCTATGTAATTGAACAATTCAAATAAAGCATGTATAGGCATTTACTTACAGTAAGAAGATCAAATTTATTTTGCAAATCACTGTGCTTCATCCCCAACCTCGGAATTTTTGTGGGGGAGGTTGAAGCACAGCTAGGTCTCTGGTATGACATTCTGGAAGAACATACATCATAAGACAGTTATATTGGTTTTTAGGTTCTTGGTCATTCAGGTCATGAAACAGGTGTAGTACACAGGCCAGTTAGTAACACAAAGCTCACCTTCAGGAACCAGATGAAAGATTTCCAAATTTCCAGATGGGGTTAGGGTTTCCAGATATATTCCAGAGTATATAACGAGAGCTGATTGCAGGAGATGGGGAGCAGCTGTGATCACAGGTGAGTACTGTTGGCTTGATGAAGTGTGTCCTAGCAGGTAGAGTGGGGTGGAGTCAGGTGAGTGGAAAACTGTTGAATGAACTGTGGCAGGTCATTGCTGTAAAGATTTGTTCTGTATTACTATTACTGTATGCATAAAGCATATTTCCCAACTGGGACTCGAACCCTGGGCTTTTGCTTTAAAGGTAATGGTGAGAACCATCAAAAAAAAGCCTAGTTTTACTTCAAGCAAGAAGGAAAAAGGGTTTCAAACACTTAAAAAAACAAAAAACAATGGGACCTTACATCCCAAATACTTTCTGGCTGAAGTACTACTAAAAACACACTCATTTAAAGTGGGAAAACAGTATAGCAGTTTTGAAGGTGACATTTTGTGTTGGAGAATGGAACAAATTAGTCAGGATAACTTTCTTTTCACAACCAACTGCACATTTTAAGCAATTTGATCATATAGTACAGGACTTCTTAATTCTGCTACTGGGTACACTTCCCTACATCAAGGTTTCCCTGGTCCAACTGTTGACTCAAATTAAATCATCAGCCCTTCAACAAGCTCTGCTCTGGTAATGACTAATAAAATCATATTACGACTGGGTCTTGTGTGAATTAGGGAGGTTTCAACGGTCTGTGGAATACTTTTGACCAAGCAATTTTTTGCAAATTAGGAAAGCCCTCATGAAGCCAAAAACATGTGTGCAGCCCATTTCAACAGCATTCATTAAGTCCATAAAAACACTTCAACACTTTTTTTTTTTTTTTTTTTTTTTTAAATTGCTTTTATTTAGGGAATAATTCTTCTTCCCAGGAACCTCCTTCTTCCCAGGAACCTCCTTCTTTCCGGGAACCTCCTTGTTCCCGGGAACCTCCTTCTTCCCGGGAACCTCCTCCTTCCCGGGAACCTCCTCCTTCCTGTTTTACTGAGCAAGGGAAGACAAGGGTTATTACCATTAGCATGAGTGCATTTTCTCCATTAAGCGTTTAATACTTACCCCCCTTGTCAGTAGACCGGTTGCAGTGGTTGCAGTAATTGCTGTTGTTGTCAGCTGGGTCCTCATCTGATTGAGAGACATAAAAGGTTGAGTAAAAAGGTTAAGAATGCAAGGTTTAGTATAAATTGTAGTTGTATACCAACTTGAAAGCCAGCTGCTCTCTTGAGTCTGCAACCACTGTTGCGTCTCCTTCAACTTCGCCCGGAGGACTTGCATAGTACCATTTTGGGAGGCGATTTCCCTTTCAAGGCCATTTATTTCTTTGACAGTCATTGTAGCCGCCTCTACAATTTTCATTGCTACGTTATGACGTGGCACATTTAGATCATTGCATGAATACTGTTGAAAGAAAAGTGATACATGAATTTAGTGTTTATATAGTACATTTAACGTCTATGTAATTGAACAATTCAAATAAAGCATGTATAGGCATTTACTTACAGTAAGAAGATCAAATTTATTTTGCAAATCACTGTGCTTCATCCCCAACCTCGGAATTTTTGTGGGGGAGGTTGAAGCACAGCTAGGTCTCTGGTATGACATTCTGGAAGAACATACATCATAAGACAGTTATATTGGTTTTTAGGTTCTTGGTCATTCAGGTCATGAAACAGGTGTAGTACACAGGCCAGTTAGTAACACAAAGCTCACCTTCAGGAACCAGATGAAAGATTTCCAGATTTCCAGATGGGGTTAGGGTTTCCAGATATATTCCAGAGTATATAACGAGAGCTGATTGCAGGAGATGGGGAGCAGCTGTGATCACAGGTGAGTACTGTTGGCTTGATGAAGTGTGTCCTAGCAGGTAGAGTGGGGTGGAGTCAGGTGAGTGGAAAACTGTTGAATGAACTGTGGCAGGTCATTGCTGTAAAGATTTGTTCTGTATTACTATTACTGTATGCATAAAGCATATTTCCCAACTGGGACTCGAACCCTGGGCTTTTGCTTTAAAGGTAATGGTGAGAACCATCAAAAAAAAGCCTAGTTTTACTTCAAGCAAGAAGGAAAAAGGGTTTCAAACACTTAAAAAAACAAAAAACAATGGGACCTTACATCCCAAATACTTTCTGGCTGAAGTACTACTAAAAACACACTCATTTAAAGTGGGAAAACAGTATAGCAGTTTTGAAGGTGACATTTTGTGTTGGAGAATGGAACAAATTAGTCAGGATAACTTTCTTTTCACAACCAACTGCACATTTTAAGCAATTTGATCATATAGTACAGGACTTCTTAATTCTGCTACTGGGTACACTTCCCTACATCAAGGTTTCCCTGGTCCAACTGTTGACTCAAATTAAATCATCAGCCCTTCAACAAGCTCTGCTCTGGTAATGACTAATAAAATCATATTACGACTGGGTCTTGTGTGAATTAGGGAGGTTTCAACGGTCTGTGGAATACTTTTGACCAAGCAATTTTTTGCAAATTAGGAAAGCCCTCATGAAGCCAAAAACATGTGTGCAGCCCATTTCAACAGCATTCATTAAGTCCATAAAAACACTTCAACACTTTTTTTTTTTTTTTTTTTTTTTTAATTGCTTTTATTTAGGGAATAATTCTTCTTCCCAGGAACCTCCTTCTTTCCGGGAACCTCCTTGTTCCCGGGAACCTCCTTCTTCCCGGGAACCTCCTCCTTCCCGGGAACCTCCTCCTTCCCGTTTTACTGAGCAAGGGAAGACAAGGGTTATTACCATTAGCATGAGTGCATTTTCTCCATTAAGCGTTTAATACTTACCCCCCTTGTCAGTAGACCGGTTGCAGTGGTTGCAGTAATTGCTGTTGTTGTCAGCTGGGTCCTCATCTGATTGAGAGACATAAAAGGTTGAGTAAAAAGGTTAAGAATGCAAGGTTTAGTATAAATTGTAGTTGTATACCAACTTGAAAGCCAGCTGCTCTCTTGAGTCTGCAACCACTGTTGCGTCTCCTTCAACTTCGCCCGGAGGACTTGCATAGTACCATTTTGGGAGGCGATTTCCCTTTCAAGGCCATTTATTTCTTTGACAGTCATTGTAGCCGCCTCTACAATTTTCATTGCTACGTTATGACGTGGCACATTTAGATCATTGCATGAATACTGTTGAAAGAAAAGTGATACATGAATTTAGTGTTTATATAGTACATTTAACGTCTATGTAATTGAACAATTCAAATAAAGCATGTATAGGCATTTACTTACAGTAAGAAGATCAAATTTATTTTGCAAATCACTGTGCTTCATCCCCAACCTCGGAATTTTTGTGGGGGAGGTTGAAGCACAGCTAGGTCTCTGGTATGACATTCTGGAAGAACATACATCATAAGACAGTTATATTGGTTTTTAGGTTCTTGGTCATTCAGGTCATGAAACAGGTGTAGTACACAGGCCAGTTAGTAACACAAAGCTCACCTTCAGGAACCAGATGAAAGATTTCCAGATTTCCAGATTTCCAGATGGGGTTAGGGTTTCCAGATATATTCCAGAGTATATAACGAGAGCTGATTGCAGGAGATGGGGAGCAGCTGTGATCACAGGTGAGTACTGTTGGCTTGATGAAGTGTGTCCTAGCAGGTAGAGTGGGGTGGAGTCAGGTGAGTGGAAAACTGTTGAATGAACTGTGGCAGGTCATTGCTGTAAAGATTTGTTCTGTATTACTATTACTGTATGCATAAAGCATATTTCCCAACTGGGACTCGAACCCTGGGCTTTTGCTTTAAAGGTAATGGTGAGAACCATCAAAAAAAAGCCTAGTTTTACTTCAAGCAAGAAGGAAAAAGGGTTTCAAACACTTAAAAAAACAAAAAACAATGGGACCTTACATCCCAAATACTTTCTGGCTGAAGTACTACTAAAAACACACTCATTTAAAGTGGGAAAACAGTATAGCAGTTTTGAAGGTGACATTTTGTGTTGGAGAATGGAACAAATTAGTCAGGATAACTTTCTTTTCACAACCAACTGCACATTTTAAGCAATTTGATCATATAGTACAGGACTTCTTAATTCTGCTACTGGGTACACTTCCCTACATCAAGGTTTCCCTGGTCCAACTGTTGACTCAAATTAAATCATCAGCCCTTCAACAAGCTCTGCTCTGGTAATGACTAATAAAATCATATTACGACTGGGTCTTGTGTGAATTAGGGAGGTTTCAACGGTCTGTGGAATACTTTTGACCAAGCAATTTTTTGCAAATTAGGAAAGCCCTCATGAAGCCAAAAACATGTGTGCAGCCCATTTCAACAGCATTCATTAAGTCCATAAAAACACTTCAACACTTTTTTTTTTTTTTTTTTTTTAAATTGCTTTTATTTAGGGAATAATTCTTCTTCCCGGGAACCTCCTTCTTCCCGGGAACCTCCTTGTTCCCGGGAACCTCCTTCTTCCCGGGAACCTCCTTCTTCTCGGGAACCTCCTCCTTCCCGTTTTACTGAGCAAGGGAAGACAAGGGTTATTACCATTAGCATGAGTGCATTTTCTCCATTAAGCGTTTAATACTTACCCCCCTTGTCAGTAGACCGGTTGCAGTGGTTGCAGTAATTGCTGTTGTTGTCAGCTGGGTCCTCATCTGATTGAGAGACATAAAAGGTTGAGTAAAAAGGTTAAGAATGCAAGGTTTAGTATAAATTGTAGTTGTATACCAACTTGAAAGCCAGCTGCTCTCTTGAGTCTGCAACCACTGTTGCGTCTCCTTCAACTTCGCCCGGAGGACTTGCATAGTACCATTTTGGGAGGCGATTTCCCTTTCAAGGCCATTTATTTCTTTGACAGTCATTGTAGCCGCCTCTACAATTTTCATTGCTACGTTATGACGTGGCACATTTAGATCATTGCATGAATACTGTTGAAAGAATAGTGATACATTAATTTAGTGTTTATATAGTACATTTAACGTCTATGTAATTGAACAATTCAAGTAAAGCATGTATAGGCATTTACTTACAGTAAGAAGATCAAATTTATTTTGCAAATCACTGTGCTTCATCCCCAACCTCGGAATTTTTGTGGGGGAGGTTGAAGCACAGCTAGGTCTCTGGTATGACATTCTGGAAGAACATACATCATAAGACAGTTATATTGGTTTTTAGGTTCTTGGTCATTCAGGTCATGAAACAGGTGTAGTACACAGGCCAGTTAGTAACACAAAGCTCACCTTCAGGAACCAGATGAAAGATTTCCAGATTTCCAGATGGGGTTAGGGTTTCCAGATATATTCCAGAGTATATAACGAGAGCTGATTGCAGGAGATGGGGAGCAGCTGTGATCACAGGTGAGTAGTGTTGGCTTAATGAAGTGTGTATTAGCAGGTAGAGTGGGGTGGAGTCAGGTGAGAGGAAAACTGCTGAATTAACTGTGGCAGGTCATCACTGTAAATATTTTCCTATAAAACAACATTAAGGAGCTGGCAGCAGAGAAGAAGTCAGCATTTTACTGTTATTAACAGTAATCATACTGTGAACTTACTTTAGCCTATTACTGTAAACATAAAATAAAGAATATTTCTGTATGATTTTACAATTTACAATACAATACCAGTCATAATCCATCATCTACCACTTTACCCTCCACTGGAGAGTTGCAGGGAAAACTGCCCAAACTAGACTCAAACCCTGGAATTCTGCTTCAAAGGCAAGGGTCAGAACCACTACGCCAAGTGCTTGGCTCCTTATGTAGACATACTAGCATTTCAAGAGTTAAAACACATTTGATATATGTATTTTAGGATGAAGTCCTATTCATTTTAAAAGATTGGTTCATTTGTTAGCAGTTACAGGGATATTTGTCACAGCCTGGATGAGAACTGCTGGGACAAGTGCAACAGAAGATTGGAAATGTTGAGGTACATACCAGAACAGTCCACAGGTGGTCTGGTTGATTGGAAACAGGTGTGTCATGACTGTGTTGAAAAAAAAGGACCATCCCTGATTAGCTCAGTTCTCAATACTTCAAGCAAGAAGGAGAAAGAGTTTCAAAAAATTCAACACAGAAAGCTTTATTCCTCAATTCCAAACATTCATTGAATGTTAAAGGAAAAGGTAATGCAAGGCAGTGACCATGTCTAAGCTTTGTTGGAACATGTAGCAGAAAAAATTAGTTAATATTTACAAAAAAACCCACACAATTTGGTTTATTTGAACATAAATTATGTTTATATAATAAGTCAATTAATTGAATGTAACTTAAAGAGGATTTTTTTTGTAGTTTATTGTGTCAATGTGTCAAAATGTATCTCAAGTTGCCATTACTTATCTGTAATGGCAGTGTTTTATTCTGTTTTTATTTATGTACTTTTTTCTGGTTGAAAAGGTGTTTTGGTGTATTTTTGATACACTAAGCTCTTTATATTGCCATCATTTTTAAAACAATGATTGTGCAGTAGCTGTGTCATTTTTTGGAAAGTGTTTGTAATGTACATTGCAACAATTGTTTTTTTATCATTAAAAAAAAATCTCTCAGGATAATGCCGCGTAGAAAAGGCTACAAACGTTCCCTGGCTGCCAAAGGGAGGATGACTGAGCGAAAGCTGGATTTGCCTCAGCAGATGGCAGTGGCAGTCGTCACCCCAGTGTGTACGTAGTTTTTTTTTGTATATATATATATAAAAACGGTCAGTGTTGTCAATAACAGTGATGACATCATACCATAAATATAAACCCATTGTTGTATCTGTAGTTGATTTTTGAAATATTAATTCAGATTTTATATTTTCACCAATTAGGTCGTGGTACAGGGCGTCGCCAAGTGAAGAATTGGCCTACTTCAAAGGTGACTGGCAAGTGCCATAAAGTGGTCATTCCTCCTGAGTGTCCAGGGAAAAAGGTGTATATATAATGCTTTAATGTAACATGACCTATACTGTAATTTGTTTGAATCATTTGTTGACGGCAATGTATCACTTAAAATGTTTATTATATTTTTGTGTTTATGTTTAATTTTTTTTTTAAGTTTGTACTGGTCATCGGTGACTCCCACCTCAGATCCATCGTAGATGGAATGGTGAAGATGCTTGAGGGGGGGCTTACCTTTGGCTACATTGCAACACCAGGGGCCAGTGCTAAAGATCTGCAGCTGGAGGTGGAACATGTGAATGTTCCACGGACCCCTGATGTTGTTTGTCTGATCGCTCCAAGCAACAACCTGACAGCAAGCAGGACCATTGGTGAAGCAGGGGAGGAATTTGGCAACCTGCTTGCTTTAGTCTGTTGTCGCTGGAGAAATGTAATTAAATGTGTTTATATAGGCTTGATATGTTAGTGTTTTATTGGTCACACCTTCAGTGTACATTTTTTGGTCTTCATAGGTTTTTGTTTTGGACTTTCCTCCACGGCTGAATGTCGATGTGTCCTTGCAAGAATTCCTTCGGCAAGAGTTTCATCGTGTGGCTGTGCAATTTGGTGTGTTTTAGCAATGATATTGGCAATAGTTTTGTTATTTAGGCAATTGTACATATTTGAATGGTTTGGTTTAATCATGATCAAGTGTGTTAAACTAACTTTAGTATTCTATTTCGTTACATTACTGTACATTTGGCATTGAATTAAATGAAAACCTTTTTTGTAGGTGTAAGGTATTGCTCCATTGGTCATATATTTTCAAAAAATGAACCTCATCTTTGGGCGCTGGATGGGGTAAGTGGTATTGCTTTATTTTGGTAATAGATGTTGATTTCACATTTAAATTCCTGAATTTGTAATTTTTCTTTTTTCATTCGTTGTGGTAGACCCACTTAAGTGATCCTCATCCTAAGATGAATAATGAATACGGCATGGACATTTTTCGGCGTGCTTTGTGGAACGAATCCTACAAACAATTGAACATCGTTCCGGCAGCTACCACAGTGGCTGTTCCCAGGACATCTCCTCCTGTGCAACGTTACACCCCAAAGCTGGTCCTTAAGGGCAAAGAGTATGTGCCACGTACACGGTTGTACGACGTGGCAAGAGGGTAATTATTTTTATAGAGCTTTGTGTTAAAAACATGTTTTCAGTGATAATCTGAAGTGAAGTGTAACATGTACTTATGTTTATCGTTATATAGAGGAGATTATCAGAAGTTGATGAGTTTGCTGACGAAATTGAACTTTGAACGAGTCAAGCAGTAGGTCTGTGGAAGACAACTGGCAAGAGGTACACTGTGTGTTGATATAATATACAGAAGCCCATGCATGTATTGCTTTGTATAGCAGATCTATACTGTAAAATTGTTTTTAACTATTGTTTTACATGTAATCACAGGTGACGCTGAAGGAATGTTTCATTCCCTTGACACCAATCAGGTTCAGTCCAGCCATGTTGGAAGCAATGAATCAGATTGTTCCTGCTGATCTTGATATTCCTGTGACAGCTTGTTTATCTGCGGAGCACAGCAAGGTAGCGTTATGCAAAGTGTACTTCATGGGCACTTTTTTTCAATAAGAATATATAATGTTAATAATTACAACCAACTGTATTTTATGATTTGTGTTTTTTTGTCATTTTTTAAAATTAGAAGTCAGCAAAGAAACATTATAAACATGCTGTCTGTAAGAGGAGCAGGAGATCACAGCAGGTTTGTACGGTTTGATTGGACTGTGCTTTAGCAGTTTGATTCTTTTTGTACGTGGATGTGGCTATTTGTAATAAAACGAAATAATTGAATGTGGTTTGCATTTTGTTTAGTGTGATTTATTCTATTCTATTCCCTTAGGATGAGGTACCAGTGGTGCAACTGTCTGCTGCAGATGTTCCTCTTGTAGTAAACAAAGGCATGGAGGAGTCATCAAGAAGCAGCTACATGTGTAAAGCAGCTTCCTGCAGACGTTCCTGTGGTGGAAGAGACCATATCCTTTGTGATAATCATGGATCCAATGAATCTACTGGTTCTCTTTTCATGGGTGGTGAACGAAATACAAGTTTGCATTGTGTTCAAGGGTCTTTTCATCAGGGGCATGAGTGTTTTGGTGACAATGCAGGGAGTCAGTGTGTTGCGATGGCTTTGAGTGCCATGGCAATGCATGAACACCAACATGTTTTGACATGGACTTCAGACCACCTTGATGATGTTGGGATGATGGGACAGATTCTATACTTACCTGAACCAACAAAATATGATAACCGATCAAACTAATGCCAGATATCTCCTCATAAATGATTTGCCACAACACTGCCCAATTGGAGGTTCTGACTACCAGTTAAAATGTAGTGATCCAGTATTTGGTAATGTCCTGGTAAATGATCAAGAGTTTGTGAGTGCAGGTTTAGCGTATGACTTACATGGTGGTCTGGAGCACATTTTTACATCGTATGATCAATGCTTCTTCACCTTTGATGGTCGAACCTCTGCTATTTTAAAAACTGATGAGGAGTACATACTGTTTGACTCGCATTCACGTGGCACTGATGGCATGACCTGCATTACAGGCACAAGTGTTGTGTTGTGGTTTGAATCTGTTGCTGGCTTATGTGAGCTCATCTACAGGTGGGCAGATCGCAAACAAAAAGAACGCTTAATGTTTGAGATTACAGGAGTTGATCTTAATCGAATACGTGATCCCGCTGATGCAAACGTTATTCATGCAAGTAATGATCATACCGAAGCCTTGTCTGACGTTTGTGTTACAATACCAACTGATACTTGTGATGACGTGTTTGAAGTGTCATGTACCACTGAACAGCTTCAGTTTAATGTTTTGTCCAGAGACAATTGTCAAAAGATTTGCACTCAGCTAAATATAGAGCTACAGAGACAAAATGACACAATTTCAGGGTCATTTGGAGCGTTAGGTGAGCCATGTATCTCACATGATATTGCTCCTGATGGGAACTGTTTTTTTAGGGCAATATCATCTGTTGTGTGTGGCAGCCAGAAATCCCATGTAAGGTTCAGGAAAGCTGTAGTCAAACACATGCAAAACAATGAGAATGTGTATGCCAGCTTACTAAGGCCAGAGTATCTTTCCTTGGGTCATTACTTGGAAAGTAGTCGCATGTTTTTTGTTGGAATTTGGGCCACTGAGGTGGAGATACAGGCTACAGCAAACTTTCTTGGCATTGACATTTATATGTACAGTCTTGGTAGGTGGATAAAGTATACTTGTACAGACAAAAGACTATCAGATCAAGGTGTTTACTTACTGCACCATAATGAAAATCATTATAAAGTTGTTATGTGTGTTAAGAATGCCAATAGCTCGAGGTGCTATAACGTATGTCAAGATGTTGCGCGCAGTAAAAGGCAAATACTAACCAGGACTACTTCAAGGGATTGCGGTGATTCTGTATGTCACGATCAAGTCTCACCGGTCTCGAAGACGGAAGAGAAAAATAGAAAAAAGGTGGAGACGACTTATGTTACTGCAAAGGCAAAAATGGCTAAGAAAATGCTATACAAAACTGATGCAACTATCAGGAAAAATAAAAAAGTTAAATATAGTAATAATAGTGACCCACGAGTGACTGTGGGTAAGCAAAAGTATGCTCAAGATGAACAGCACAGACTAGCTGTACGCTATGCTAGCAAACGCAAGTACGCTGTGGATGAGGACCATAGGCAGGCTGTACGGGATGCCAGCCGAAAAAAATATGCTTCAGATGAACAACTCAGGTTGTCTTTGAAACATCCAAATAAACAGAGGTCAGTAGAGGCTAAACATAATCATCAGTATTTTAACTATGTATTGACAGAATATAGGGAAGAGGTGAAGAACGGTCCAGATTTTGCGTGTGCTGTTTGTCACAAGTTACATTTTAGACATCAAGTAATGAAATATTTGCAGTCAAAAAAGAGTAATGAGGTAGCAAGACGGTGTATTACGAAATACTTTTTGCACAAATGTGTAGACTGTGAGGCACCTTGTAAGTGGTTAGAGTCTTCAAGGAATCTATTGTGGATATGCAAATGTTGTCATTCTTACTTGCAAAAGGGAGAACTGCCACCTGAGAGCATTGTGAATAACTCGATCTGCCTCCTGTACCCTTAGAGTTAAGTCGTCTCAATAGTTTAGAAATGCATTTGATTTCATTGCATATTCCGTTCATGAAAATGCTTGCATTGCCAAAGGGTGCACAGAACGCAGTTCACGGCCCAGTCACATGCGTTCCATCAAATATATGTGATACGACACACATTTTACCCCGGGCTGATGTGAATGGCTCCCTTTTGCGTGTGAAATTAAACGTAAATTGACTTACAAAGGGCATTACGAGTATAAATATGTCAATACAGACAACATTAAAGAAGCATTAAACTATTTGAAAAACACTAACCCATATTACGCAGATGTGGAGTTCAACCAGGACTGGTTAAATCATTTTGAAAAGCAGATGCGTGAGGACGATGTTGTTGAAACAGAATCAGATGCAGGTGCTGAACAGGAATCGCTGCATGATCGTCAAACGCATGGTATGTTCATGGACACTTGTCTACAGCCTATCGATGTAGGTCAGGAGATTTTAGATCAATATGATAGCGTTGTAAATCTTGCACCTGCTGAGGGTAACAGTCCAGTGCAACTACTAAACGATAAAACAAATGAAGCCAAGAGCTTTCCTGTTGAATTCCCAACTGGTGTGGCCCTACGTTTCATGATTATAGAAATAGAAGATTAACATTGTGTCGGTACTTTAATAATCGAATTTTGAATGCAGATGGCCGATTTGCACAAAATGTTGAATATATATTCTATGCTCAGTACATGAGTGAGGTAGAGCAGGCGATATCAAACATCTCCATTGCTCTTCGAAAAGGACAAATCGGAAATACTGCACAGAAGCTATCACTTGATATGTTGATTGATAGCCAGTCTTTGAAAAGACTCATTCAGTGTGATGATGGATATAGATTTTTGAAGCCTATTCGAGGCACCCCTGTATTTTGGTCTGGAGTCCAGAAAGATTTATTTGCCATGATTAGACAGATAGGTATACCTACTTTTTTCTGTTCCTTTTCTGCTGCAGATATGAGGTGGGGCAATTTATTGAGTAGCATGTTGCAACAAGAGGGTAGGCTTGAGAATGTTGAGGATCTGGATTGGACCCAAAAATGTGATTTGTTGCGACGTAACCCTGTCACTGCAGCTCGCATGTTTCATCATAGGTGGCAAACTTTTTTGAAAAAAGTTATTTTGTCACCCAGTCAACCGATAGGAAAGGTGGTAGATTTCTTTTATCGTGTTGAATTTCAGCAAAGGGGCAGTCCTCATATACATGCAATTTTCTGGGTAGAGAATGCCCCACAAATAGGTAGAGAGAGTGATGAGGAAGTTGTTAGCTTTGTCGACAAATATATTTCATGCAGTGTTTCAGCGGAGGACAATGAACTTGTGGAGATAGTGTCAAATGTTCAAACCCATAGTAAGAAGCATTCATGTAAAAAAAAAGAACACCGTGTGTCGTTTCAATTTTCCTCGGCCACCTAGTGAATGTACATTTATTAGCAGGCCCAAAGATGGTGACGGTTTTGATAATAGTTGTGATGCAACTGATAAGGCTTCTAAAGAAAATGCAAGTCGGATATTATCCAATCTGAAGTTAGCTGTTTCTGATGTATCTGCCAACTCTAATACTGTTTCTGACTTATTTGAAAGCCTTGGGATAAACCAAGGGACATTTCAGGCAGCCTTTGATCATGTTGGGAAGAAGACGCAAGTAGTGATGAAACGGCAGCCTGGTGATGTGTGGATAAATCCTTTCAACAAAAACCTATTAAGGGCTTGGAATGCTAATATGGACATTCAATTTGTAGCGGATGCGTATGCTTGCATTGTGTATGTGATATCCTATATTTCAAAAGCAGAAAGGCAAATGGGATTATTACTCAGCAATGCTCATTATGAGGCCACAAAACAGGGTAATACAGAAGTTAAGAGTACATTAAAAAAGTTGGGGAGTGTATATCTGCACAATCGCAACGTGAGTGCACAAGAAGCGGTGTATAGATTAACTGGTATGCCTTTAAAAAAATGTTCGAGAAAAGTTCTCTTCATTCCTACAGGTGATAATTGCATACGGTTGACCCTGCCGTTAAAGGTTTTACAGCATAAAGCACGAGTAGGAGGTCTTCGCGAGAACAACATAGCACTTTTGATGAGATGTGTCTAGCTTCATTTGTTTCTGAGTATAGAGTACTTTATAAATCAGAGTTAAAGACGGCAACTGATAAAGTGCAATTGGGGAATGATTTGGGATATGTTCGAAAAAGAACCAGGACACAAGCCGCAATTGTTCGGTATGCTCGCTTCTCTGAGGATTCTAATGCTGAAAAGTACTATCGGAGCATATTGGAGTTGTTCCTGCCTCATCGCAGTGCTGATTTAAAACCTGAAGGCTATGAAACTTTTGAGTGTTTCTACAAGGAAGGCAAGTGCAATATAGATGGCAGTGAGAGGATGGTGAAACATTGTTGATTCCAATCGAGTAAAGTTTGAAAAGATGGGTGAGGAAATAACCAATGCTGAAAAAACTGTTAATGATTTAGGTATAGTGGAAGGAGGGTGGGCTGAGATGTGCCCTGAACAACAGCTGGAGCAGTTGAATTGTGAGGAGGAAATTGCACAGCAACGCCAGGTTAATGAAGGACATGTGGACATGATTCCAGATTTGGCTGTGGGTATCACTGAATCTAATAGGTTTGAAACTCGGGTAAATGTGATGTGCAGAACAAATGCCCTGAATTTACTTCGATCACTTAATGAAAAACAAAGAGAGATTTTTTACACAGTCAGACAGTGGTGCTTAAACAAAATCAGAGGCCAAAATCCAAAACTATTCCATCTATTTATTACAGGTGGTGCTGGGACAGGCAAGTCACATTTAATAAAGGCTATTCAGTACGAAGCAAGTAGATTATTATCACAAGAAGCAAGTGCGCCAGACAAGCTTACAGTAATGATAGTAGCTCCTACTGGAATATCTGCCTTTAATTTAAAAACAACAACAATTCATAGTACATTTTCCATTGGAATACATGTGCAACTCCCATATACACCTTTAGGGGAACAAAAGCTGAACACAATGCGTGCAAGTTTTAGTGATTTACAGATCTTATTCATAGATGAGATATCCATGGTGGATCATAATCTGTTAGCATTTATACATGGGCGGCTCAGACAGATAAAACAAACTGGTGATCATTCTCCCTTTGGTAATGTATGTGTCATTGCTGTGGGGGATTTTGTCCAACTAAGTCCAGTACAAGGAAAACCACTGTATTTGGAAAATACCCCTGTAGATCTGTGGAACAGTAATTTTTGCATTGCTGAGCTTACAGATATAGTTAGACAAAAGGATAGTGTGTTTGCTGAAGTTTTAAACCGGCTGCGTACACGGACAAAGGGCACACTACTATGTGGTAGTGATGTGGACTTTCTAAAACGTCGGGAAACAGGGGAACGCTCCTCTGCACTGCACATTTTCCCAACAAATGCACAAGTACAGGAGCACAACATGGTCCAGTTAAATGCCTGTTGTCCAGACTGTATTTGTATAGAGGCTCGTGACTATGAAAAGAGTAAACAAACAGGACGTATGGAACTTAAAAGGGGACACTTTCCAAAAGTGTGTAAGGCATTCTTACCTGAAAGACTGATGTTTGGGAAAGGTGCACGAGTTATGTTAGTCAAAAACATTGATGTGTTAGACGGTCTAGTAAATGGGGTATGTGGAGTTGTTGTTGACTTTACCCACAATGATGGTAACAAAGCAGTGAACACAGTGTACGTGCAATTTGATGATGAGCAGGTAGGCAGAAACAGAAGGAGGAGATTACCACATTGTGCCAACAGTTTAGCCACTCCAATTTGCATGGATGAGGAGAGGGTCAGCAGCAAGGGAGGCTTGCGCAAACAGTTTCCCTTGAAATTAGCATGGGCTTGTACTGTTCACAAAGTACAGGGTCTGACCGTTGATGAAGCTGTAGTTTGCCTGAAGAAGATCTTTGCAGCAGGTCAGGCATATGTAGCTTTGAGCCGGGTTCGAAATGTAAATGGATTGATAATTCAGGACTTTGTAGACAAAGCCATTTACTGTAAGGCTAATATTTCTGACTGCCTTAAACACATGGCATCATTTGTACCACATGCAAAAATAGCTCCAGTAAACAGTCAGGCATTTACAGTGTTTTTAATGAATGTGCAAAGTTTACATTGTCATCTCACCTGATTTGACCGTTTCTATTCGGCCACTTGAATGTTGTTGCATCGCTGTAACTGAAACCTGGCTTCGTGCCAACACTGCAGAGCAAAATACAAATGTTCCAGGCTACAACTTTCATAGTATGCCACGCTGCTCTGCCTACAGCCACAGCACTGCACTGGAATCATTGAGCAATCAGTATAATGGCGGTGTTGGCATGTACTGCCAAGAACATTTGCAGTACCAAATTTTAGACATACCAAATAGTGAGTTGGAATGTATTTGCTGCCATTTCATTACACCCGATATCACTGTAGCTGTAATCTACCGTCCACAAACATACCCCCTGTCGCTGTTTAAAAACAATGTCAAACAGATAAATGACATCCTGTGTAGTAAATCAAACAACATTGCCATCATGGGAGACTTCAACCACGATGAACTTAGTTCTTCATCTATGTCTACCTTCATGGAAACACTAGGTTACAAGCAGATTGTCTCAGAACCCACCACAGAAAAGGGAACATTGATTGATCATGTTTACATTAAAAACACAACTTACTGTCAAGCAGATGCCAAGGTTGTGCCCATGTATTTTAGCATTCATGAGGCTATTTATTGTACATTTACACCTGTCGAATAAGAGTTGCCAATGATGAAGTGATGTAAGTTATTTCACACTGACTTTCTCTCCTCTTTCTCAGTCTCCCACCTCTCCTCTGTCCCCCTTTTTTCCTCTCACCCAACCGGTCAAGACAGATGGCTGCACCTTTGAGTCTGGGTCTGTCAGAGATTTCTTCCTGTTAAAAGGGAGTTTTTTCTCTCCACTGTTGCCACGTGCTTGCTCATTGTGTGAATTGTTGGGTTTGCTTATTTCTGTAATATTGCCTAATTGTGATTTGGAACCATACAAATAAAATTTAATTAAATCCTGTTTTGAGTGTCCAATATGTATTTGACATCTATCCAAAAGATTATTTCACCATAGTTTCTGTCTCTTCAATGTACTTTTTGAAAACGACCTACTTCCAAAATAAATTAAAAAAAAAGTTTGTGTAAAATGTCTTGAAGTATGACTTTTTTCTTCTCTTTGTAAATGTCATCAGTTTATAAACTGCTAAACTTGGTTCTGTACATGTCCGTCCAGGGAGAGGGATTCCTCCTGTGGTTCTTTATTAGGTTTCAACCATGTTTCCCCTGTTTAAGAGTTTTTGTGGACTTTTTCCTCAATCAATGTGAGGGGAAATTGTCTTTGATATTGGGCTATATAAAAAAATAAATTTTAAATGTTCTCTTACTTACAAATATTTGTGAGAAATACATGTCAAGCTCAGTGGTCACCTACACGTGAATTTATCTTGTAATTTATATAATCTTGGTAACCACTCAAAGCTGCTTTTCACTAAAGTTTTGCCATTCACTCTTACTGTCTTACGCATCTACGTGCAGCCCATTTTTCACAAATTTTTCATACTCATTCACACAATAATTTAATGAATGCAACTTCAACAACATTGGGGGCACTGTAGAGCCAATGTGCAACATCTAATCCAAAGTGGGACATCAAAGTGTTGATTTATGTGGCCACTTTGAAGGCATTTTTATGTTGGTGTCCTTTTGTGTAAATTTCCCTTTCCAGTCCACCACAGTGTCACAAAGAGAGTAAAAAACAAGCATTCAATGTCACACTCACTTTAGCGTGTCCAAAATTAGTTCAAAATGAGCTAAGATTCTCCAACACGCCTTGTGCACAGAGAACTGGGAAAGCTGCTCCCGCCTGGATTTGAACTTGTTTGTGTTTGAGCTCTCAGGCTTGAAGGGCAGGGAGTTACCCCTTAAGCTATGGTGCCCAGCTCAGTCAAACCACTGGCGTTACCGAGCCACAATGACTCTGTTCTGCATCAAACCAAAGAAAAGATAAAAAACTCAAATAATTAAAAATGAACAATTAAATATCAACTCACTCATCGTATTTCATGAATGTGAGAAATATCATGTAGTTCTGTTCACTTTAAAGATGAAAAAAACATTGGAATTTAAAGTTTAAATTTTTTTGGACCACTGAGGCCACGCCTTTTGAGATAGATAAAATCTTTTGATAACTTTTAATCATTAACTTGTCTAGAACAGCTGTGCTAAGTTTGGCGGGGTTAGCTCAAATGTGCTAGGACTAGTTTGTTCAAAAGTAAAAGTTAGTCATTATTTTGTTATACCAGTAATTAGTATAACATTAACAGCATATGATTATTAATCTGAAACAATCACCAAAAATACACAAATTAAGTTTGACTCAAACATCCTGGGTTTATGACCAGTTTCACTTTAACAGCATTTCAAGTTCTCAAAACACACAATCCCTGAGTAACTTGACATAACATAAAGTATTTCATAATCAATGTCTAGCAGACAAAATAAATCACTGCAGTACCAGACGGCATTTAACAGTGACACAGAGAGACATAAAAAACTTGTATTCAATGTCACGCACGCTACATAGTGTCCGATATTTGTTCAAAATGAGATAAGATTCTTCAACACCCCTGATGCATACCTTGCACAGAGAACTCGGAAAGCTGCTCCCGCCGGGATTCAAACTCGTTTGTGTTTGAGCTCTCGGGCTTGAATCACAGGGAGTTACCCCTTAAGCTATGGTGCCCAGCTCAGTCAAAGCACTGGCGTTACCGAGCCACAATGACTCTGTTCTGCATCCAACAAAAAAAAAAGAAAAGCTACTCCCGCTGGGATTCGAACCTGTTTGGTTGAGCCTTCGGCCTTGAGGGGCATTTAAAGGTCAACTTTGTTGGACCACTGAGGCCACGCCTTTCGAGGTAGATAAAATCTTTTGATAACTTTTAATCATTAACTTGTCTAGAACACGTGTGCTAAGTTTGGCGGGGCTAGGTCAAACGTGCTAGGAGGAGTTTGTTCAAATGCATAGACTAGTCATTTTCGTTTTTCCAAAATGGCCGACTTCTGGGTGGGCGGAGCTAATGGAAGTAAATTAGAAAATTGTTTGGAATCATAAGAGCTACATCTGTACCAAGTTTGGTTTGAATTGGACCAACTATGTGTGACTTAGACACAAAAAATAAAAAAAATTAGCATGTTAGCATTTCAAAAATTCCAAAAAAATCCTCAAGAAAATTCGGACTAAGCCTAACACACTCACCAAATTTCGTCCCGATAGGACTACTTTTGTCTCACCTTAACCCGACTTCTGGGGCGCTGTCGAGCCCTGGGGCTAGGCACGGGTTAGAGCTCTATGCTACTATCTTATTTTTTGCCTACCCATGTTCATGCCAAATTTCAAGAGTTTTTATGCACGTTAACCCACTCAAAAATGAGAACAAAGTTGTATAAAAGTGCAATTTAAAGGTCAACTTTGTTGGACCACTGAGGCCACCCCTTTTGAGTTAGAGAAACTCTTTTGATAACTTTTGATCATCAACTTGTCTAAAAGATGTGTGCTAAGTTTGGTGGGGCTATCACATACGTGCTAGGAGGAGTTCGTTCAAAAGTAAAGACTAGTCATTTTCGTTTTTCCAAAATGGCCGACTTCTGGGTGGGCGGAGCTAATGGAAGTACATTAGAAATTTGTTTGGAATCATAAGAGCAACAAATGTCCCAATTTTGGTTCAGATTGGAACAACTATATGTGACTTAGACACAAAAGAAAAAATGAAAAAATTTGCATTTTATGCAAATTTGAGCACTTTATCTCGCGTCAAAAAATCCCAAAATATTCCTCAAGAAAATTTGGACTATGCTTAACACACTCACCAAATTTCGTCCAAATCGGGCTACTTTTGTGTCATCCTAACCCGACTTCTGGGGGCGCTGTCGAGCCCTGGGGCTAGGCACGGGTTAGGGCCCTATGCCACTATCGCATTTTTTGCATACCCGACCTCCATGCCAAATTTCAAGAGATACATGCACGTTTACCCCCTCAAAATTGACCGCAACGTCGGAGAAAATAATGAAAATCAACAGGAACAATAGGTTCCTCGCACTTCGTGCCAGGAGCCATTGGCCCTGGCACAGTCGTGCTCGGGCCCTAATAGAAGGTCCTATGGACCCGGGGAACAAGGATGTATGCCTCGATCCCAGTTATCAGCTCATCGCAGAACGTCAGCTGTGCTTTCGGTTCAGTGGCTTCAAATTTCATTCTGCGCTTCCGTTGAGTCTGCTCTTTCTCCATGTTGACCACCCTTGACTCGCGCAAAATCCTCATTTAAATAGGGCGGTCTTAACCACTTCTGCGCCTGTAGTCAATTGCGGCCGCAATCTTAGTAGTTCACCTGCAAAACGTAATCCAGTAGCGGGCGCAGTCTTTCTGCTCGCGCAAGCAATTTAGCGCTCGCTATTTGGAATCTTAGTAAATCAGGCCCATAGAGTTTTAAGATAAAATCATTTTTTTCTAGTTTTACATTGGTTGTACCGCACTGACATGGAAAATGTACCAACCGACATATAGTTGAAAGTAGTTATTTTTATCAGTATTTGACAGAGATCTACAAACATTTTTTTGCTTAGTCCCAGGTTCTCTGGAGTTCCTCTGGCTAATGCAACATTTAGTTTACAGCTAATGTCTCTTGACTTCAAAATAAAGTCAAATCTTTATGGTTGCACCAACCTGATATTTAGGAAATGTAAATCTTTGGACAAAAGTTTTGCAGTTATTTTAGCAGCTTTAAAACTATTGATATTAGGGAAAAAACATTATTCAAAAGACTTCAAACATAAAATTATGCCCGAGTATTTTATTTTGAGTTTATCATTATTAAAATAAAATTTTTAATGGTTTTCTTAGTCTGCTCGCTTGCTCGGACAGCTGCATCACCTGATATCTTAGGGGTTTGCGAAGCCAAAACATAAAATAATATAATTATTTGAATTTACTGAAAAATGTATGAAAATTAATAGGTTTTATAGAATAAAGTGATAGATGTCATGAAAAGATTAAATTTTGTTTTTTTTAGATAATGGACTTGGACACAAAAATATGCACGTCATGTCATTGACCCATCTATAAACGAAGCAACGCCCCCTTCCCACACCAATGTTCATACCCCTAGAGGGAATGGCAGAGGTGGAGGGGTCGCAGCCATATTTGACTGTATACTTTCGCTCACCGCTCGACCCACGGGTACTTATGAATCATTTGAGCACCTTACTCTAAGTCTGTTAGACTCAAGTATTAAACAGAATAACAAACTCCAGTTTATTGTTGTATACCGACCACCGAACTCCTACTCTGACCTTTGAAGTGATTTTGCAAATTTTTTATCTGATTTAGTTCTCTGTTCAGATAAAATCATCATAGTAGGTGATTTTAATATTCATGTAGATGTAGCCAATAATAGTCTTGGCTCATCGCTGTTTATCTGACAGTTCAGTTGAAAAATTCACTGAACAGCTCTCGTCTGCCCTAAAGCCATGTTTCATCACAGAGGAAGACTATAGAAACATCTCTCCCACGGAACTTAATGGAATAGTGGACAACACAAATTTAACCTTGAAAACAGTTCTAAAAACTGTTGCTCCTCTTAAGAAAAAGGTTATAACCCGGGACAAGTCTGCCCCGTGGTACACAGCCCAAACTCGAGCGTTAAAGCTCAGTACACGGAAGTTAGAAAGAACGTGGCTGTCACGATCTACATTCATGGCTTCCTACATTTTGTTGTTGTTTGTTGTTCCTGCTCCGTGTTGTCTCTCTCTCTCTGTCACCTGCAGGAGGCGTGGTTGACCCAGTTCCTGAATGACGCCAGAGATGATTTCCACCTGCGCAGCTCCTGCCCAGCTGCTCCTGATCAGTTATCACGCGGACTTATAAGGCGGAGCTTCGCACATCTCTGGTGTCAGTTCCATGTTTTCGCTCGCCTGGTAAACGTCTCACGTACTTCGCTGCTAGAATTCCTGACATACCCGTACTTACCTCACTTCCGTGTTTAGGTCACCACATCTCCTGCCGAGAGAGGATCACGGAGTTTCCTGGGGATTCCAACTACCCCCGGAATCGCTTCCTCCTGCTCCTCTCCACTCCCGTTGTCATCTCCACTCCAGCGTCGCTTCGCCGCTCCTCTTCGATCTTCGTGGCTTCCCGACTCCGCTCATCACCATCACGAGTGAGTCCAATCCCTGGAGGAACATTTACGAACTGTGTCGCCACGGAGGAGTCACTGAGGACGCTGACGCTGCTGTCGCTGGACATTCACTCTGTCTCTGTCTCTGTCGCTGTCACATTAGCTTCCATTAGCACGTGTGTGTTTCGTGTTATCTATACATATATATTTATATCAATATATATATCTATACTTGTTATTATTTGTTATTGTGTGTGTATATATATATATATATATATATATATATATATATATATATATATATATATATTTATTATTATAATAAAACTCGTTTCATTATACCTGCCTGTGTCCTGCTCTGCATTCGGGTCCTCACCTAGTTCTTGGCTTTCCCTTTAACAGTGGCGTTCCACACATAATGACAGTCACTATGTCTTGTGGAGGAACAGTTTTGATATATATAAAAAAGCTTTTAGACATGCAAGAACTTCTTATTACTCAGAGTTAATAGAGAAAAATAAGAGCAACCCCAGGTTCCTTTTCAGCACTGTAGCCAGGCTGACGGAGAGCCACGATGCAACGAATCCATCGATCCCTCGAATGCTGAGTAGTAATGACTTTAACGATAAGATAGAAATAGAAATATTTTACTAGATCAAGTAAATATGTCTTTACTGAGCGGCTGCGTCCCAAAGGCCTTTAAGATGGCAGTAATTAAGCCATTACTTAAAAAGCCTTCTCTCGACACTAGCATTTTGAGTAACTATAGACCGATCTCAAACCTCCCTTTTATTTCAAAGATTTTAGAAAAAGCTGTAGCCACCCAGTTGTGTGATCACCTATGTAGCAATAATGTATTTGAAAAGTTCTAGTCTGGGTTTAGAACCCTCCATAGTACAGAGACTGCACTACTTAGAGTAAAAGATGATATTCTTATGGCCTCTGAAAAAGGACTGGCTTCTATACTGGTCCTGCTGGATCTCAGTGCAGCATTTGATACGATAGATCATGAGATCTTGCTACATAGACTAGAACAAGACGTTGGGATTAGAGGATCGGCACTTCTCTGGTTCAATTCCTATTTATCGGACATATTTCAGTTTGTTAGTGTAAACGAGGAATCCTCTTTATTCACTAAGGTTAACTACGGAGTTCCTCAGGGTTCCGTGCTCGGACCTATTCTTTTTACCCTGTACATGCTGCCATTAGGCAACATTATCAGGAAACACAACATAGATTTTCATTGTTATGCAGACAACACCCAGGTATATGTATCTGTACGACCGGACGACCCAAACCCATCTATTAAACTCCAGGATTGTCTCATAGACATACAGACGTGGATGACGCTTTCTGATGCTTAACACAGAAAAAACTGAGGTCATGGTCCTCGGTCCAAAAGATATAAGAGCACCACTTTTAAGTGGAGCTCTAGACCTAGGCAGTAACACTTCAGTCCCTAGCACTACATTAAGGAACCTAGGAGTCCTGTTTGACCAGAATTTATCACTGGATGAATACATTAAGCATATATGTAGAACAGCCTTCTTCCACCTTCGCAACATCAAGACAATTAGAAATATTATATCACGACAAGACTCTGAGAAGCTTATCCACGCCTTTATAACCTCTAGGCTGAATTACTGTAACTCCTTTCTGTCTGGATGTCCTAGTTAGTCCTTGAGAAGCCTTCAACTTGTCCAGAATGCAGCATTACGGATACTGACTGGAACCAGACGACGTGATCATATAACTCCTGTCTTGGCTTTTCTTCACTGGCTCCCAGTGAAAAGTAGAATCGATTTTAAAATACTTCTACTTACATACAAGGCCCTGACTAATCAGGCACCTTCTTACATTTGTGACAAAGGGCCAATTCCAATTCCTATCTTAATCCTCAATCTTAACCCTCAAGCTCAACCCTTATCTTAACTGGCCCTCAAAACCAAGTGTTGAGGGTTATTTTGTCACTTAGAAATGGGACACCCCTTAAATGCAGATACGTCTTCAGACTGTGGGGGGCAGAATTAAGCGAAAGCTGCGTCCAGTCTGTCAACTCCAAAAAAGAAGAAGAACACATTTACGTCACGATTATTTATTTATTATTTTATTTCAGTCAAGTTATAAGATGATACTCATACAAATACCACAACCACGGACATATTCAGCTGACAGTTACCACACACCACGGCTTATTGAACGGTAAACGATAGCAAACGATCGCTTGTGCGCACCGGCCGGCTATTGACAAAAGATCGTAAAATAAAAATAAATGTTACGTAACAATGACGTCAGTAATCCATAATATGGGCCTAAACTAAGATAATACAATGGTTTTCATAATTTTTATATCTCTATTAACAAAGAAAATACTAAATTTGTATCACACTCGCTTCGCTGCTTTCGACGCCATCTTTCTTATCTGAAAACACGCAATGCATTCTGGGTAGCCCTTGCTCCCAAGGGTGGCCTCAGAAATCTCAATATTGAGGGCGATACAGCCCTTAAACTTGCCCCTCAACTTAATTTTTCTGAGCATCGGGACAGCACTTGCACTAGAGGGAGTGCACATTTTTGAGATTGAGGGTTAAGATTGAGGGTTAAGCAAGGAATTGGAATTCACCCTTAATCACTTTATATCAACTGAATAGACCGCTGCGCTCCCTGAACTCAGGTCTACTGGTTATTCCTAAAATAACTAGAAGTAGAATCGGTTTTTACATTTAGCTACCAGGCTTCTCTCCTGTAGAACCAACTTCCGCTTTAAGTCAGACAGTCTGACTCGGTCTCTGCCTTTAAGGTGAGACTGAAAACCTACCTCTTTAACATAGCCTATAGTCGAAGCTAGATCAGGTATGTCCTGATTAAAATATTCTATCTTATGCTGCCATAGGCATAGACTGCCCGGGGAATTTCCCATCATGCAGTTAGAATGAGCACACAGACTTTGCACGAGCCGCACTCTCTACCCCGTCCTTGATTTCTCAACCCTCCCCACTTACCCAAGGTACACCCATGAGATGTAGCACATAAATCTACATGTAGCACATCTCTAACTGATTTTAATCTCTTTTAGTTACGACATGAGGTCAGGACAGGAAAGAGGACTCCATCATCCCCATTTCTCTGACCACAACAGCCATCGCTACAGGCTTTGACAAACCCAGTGATCCAGATGGATCCTGGGATTTAAAGACTTTTCACTTTTTATTCTTTGTAATTGTGTATTGTATGTTTTGGGTAACATCTACTGCACGCCAGGGAGTGGATCCCTCACCTGTGGTTCTCCCTAAGGTTTCTACCCTTTTCCCTGTTACAAGGGTTTTTTCCCTGGTAGCTTTTCCTTACCCTGGTCGAAGGTCTAAGGACAGAGGATGTTGCAAACCCTGTGAAGTCCCGTGAGACAAACTATGTTTTGTAAAATGTGGGCTATACAAATAAAGATTGATTGATTGATTGATTGATTGATTGACCTTATGGCTTTGTTTGTTTACTTCCTGTTTCCCACGCTGTCACCAGCTGCCAAAGTGACAAGCCCCCTTTTCCTTTACACACACAAACGCACATATTTCTGTACTCATATCCATGCCTCCTTTTTATGCACATTCAATGGTTTTATCAGTAGTTACTTTAGATTAAGGGTTGATGTTTGTTTTGTTGTTATTGATCAATTTAATACTTCAATCAATGTTAAACCTTTATCTTAAAAGTACTGTTTCTGTCTTTTGTGCTTGCTTGTTTGTGACAAGGGTAATTGAAAGAAGCCAGTGTACGACCTCACACCTTCCCTTCTTAAATTTGAGCCTAATTAATATTAATATACTTATTATTAATTAGTGATATCTGACAGTCAAGAGACACTTTAAGGTCGTTAAGTGACAGTCCTTTTGTCATTCTCCTCGCCTTGAGAGTAGTGGTGCCCCGTTTTTGACAGTCTTAAGAAAATTGATAGCATAATTCATTATTAAAAATAATTAATCATCCATACTCATATTTTCTCACCAATTACAAAGTTGAATCACAACACAAGTAAACTAACTAACGTAAAGTGAAACTTACTGGTAGGATACAGCTACAGCCAGTGGTTAAGGAAGCCGTTCGTGCCAGCTCTTGTAGGTTGAAATGAAGACGAACACATTATTAATTAATTCGTCTGTTAACCTTTCCTGCTTTATCTCCTGATGGCACACACGACAGGCCGTTTTTGCTGAAGAGAATTCGGCTTTATTAGCCGATTGCACAGTAACATTTAACACTCTCACTATCTGCTCCGGTCGCCGTCAGTATTCATTCACCGGCACACATAATATATAAAAGTTAAAATAAATAAAACATTCATACTATACAGACTTTCAAACTGTCAGGTCAAAATGTTTACAATAGAAAAGAAAGTAACGCGTCAACAACAAATCTATCAATCACACCAAATATCTAATGACGGAGCTGTCTGAGCCAGCGGAACGTTTCAACAGGGCAGGCCGAGATAAGGCTGCTCTGTGCCGGGCGCTGCTCTGTGCCGGGCGCTGCTCTGTGCCGGACGCTGCTCTGTGCCGGGCGTCCGCTGAGGCGGAGCTGATCACCTCCTACAAAGTCGCTGGCCAAACTTTAAATACATCACATCTTAAAGGTGAAGTAAAAGTTTATAGTGCCATCTAGAGGAGAGGCTGAAATTTACAACAAAGAACTGCTCCTCTGCTCACCCCCTCCCTTCCCTGAGCGATACGGTATCCGCAGCCGGTCAAATGTTGTCCTCGTCGCCTTTCTCCGTGTCAGCAGATGAGGTTCGTGAGGCGAGGGAGAGAGGTAGCAGACGAAGCGGAGAGAGTGGAGGCGAGACTTCCGCTACAAGTAAAGAGACACTTGATTTGTTCTCTCGCGTTTGTCTATACAGGCTCCGGTAGAAACATGGCGTCGTGGCAATGCAACAGCAGCCCACGACCATGTTATTTTACATGACTTTTTGAAACACTACGAAAATGAAACAAATAATATTATACAGCTACTAGACAATTAAGGAGCACATAATATGTATACAAAAGTGGATACCCATAAATAATACACAGTGTCCCTTTAATACACAAACCACATTTCTGAATTCCAAATGACTAATTTCTCGCCTCAAATGATATTAAAACCGCGTTTAGGGACACAGAAAAATATTTATTTCAGGTTTGTATTTGTTTTCTCTTCTGCTGTGTTCTGGCAAAAAACCAAAGTGATTATCCTATATCTGCGCTTGATTGCTCTTCCTTCATACTTGAACTACCCCGATGTCTGTCACAGTAATTTGAATCTGAATTTTGAGAACTGAATTTGAATTGTGAGAACTGAATGCAAAGGTATATGAAGTGTTGAATTTGAAAAAATCTATTTTAAATTATACTATTCAGATTCAGTTTTTCAATGCAATAATTCAAATTAAACAATACAAATTAAAATTATGTGATTCAAATTCAGTTTTTAATGCAATAATTCAAGTTTAGCAATTCAAATTCAAATATAAATGATACAAATTCAGTTTCTGGTGGCACATATTTCAGCCCATAGTCGAGCTTCACACCGAGGTTGGTGACTGTGGTTGAGAGGGGGATGTCTTGACCGGAGAAGGAGATGGTGGTTATAGGTGATGACTGGACCTGATGAGGGGTGCCAATCTGTATCAGTCTTTGAGCTGTTTAGCTGGAGGAAGTTGTGACACATCCACGCCCTAATCTCCTCCAGGCAGTTGGAGAGGGCTAGAGATGGAGGTGAAGAGGAAGCGGATGATGATGAAGAGGCTGGGATAGAGCATAGGTTGGGGTCGGTACGAAAGTATAATTGAGTGTCATCGGCATAGCAGTGAAAAGAAATGCCGTGTAGGTTGATGACACGATCCAATGGCAGCATTTAAAGGATGAAGAGCAGGGGTCCTAGGATAGATACTTGGGGGACACCACCGATGATGGGGGATGCTTGGCAAATCCCAGACTGACGTACTTTGTCCTGTAAGCAAGGCATGAGGTGAACCAGTCCAGTGTGGAATGACGGAGACCAATGTCGGTATGGAGGCGGCTGAGGAGGATATGACTTAACTTAAAGCCTCTGTAAACCCAAATCCAGAAAAGTATTCTAACTATATAATTTAGGGTCTTATGTACATAATATTTAACATGTTAAAATATGTTTTACATTTCAATTTTTAACTGTTGAAATGTGGGTTTCAATGGGCGGAGTTATCTCTCCGGATTATGATGTGGGAAATCATACCAATTCCACTTCAGTGACGGTTAACAAAACCGTTCTACTCCTGCTCTATCTGCTTCTTTGAGTCTGAGTTAATTGACACGCCCACACTGTCCTGAGCACTGGTCTGATCCAGTCTAAACAGCAAAATGAGCTGTATTCGAACCAGTTTTTTTAATAGTTATGAATAGTTATTTTCACTTAGACTTTTGTGGATGCTTAATGAGACACTCGAGTTTGATATTATATACCCATTTTGGTAACGTTTTCTTTTACAGTCCCCTAAATTCATGATAACTCAAAAGTGTTACTAGGTAATTAGTAATGGTAATAAGAAAGTAAATACAATGAAACTGTTGCCAAAATACTTGGCATTTACCTGGTAACTATATAGTAAATTATAGTGTGTTACTGGGTAATTACTGCTGTTAATAAGAAGGTATGTACAGCGAAACTATGGCCTAAATGTTGGGTATTCACCTGGTATCTAAGGTAAAATTTTGTGTATTATTGGGTTATAAGCCGGTAATAAGCAGTTACCTACAGTCCCCTAATTACTAGCTATTTACCCAGTAAATATATGGTAACAAACATGTGTTGCTAGGTATTAGCCTGTAATGAGAAGGTAAGTTCAATGAAACGATGGCCAAAATACTGGGTATTTACCCAGTAAATTATAAAGCGTGAAAATAACTGCTGATAATAAGTGGGTAAATACAGCGAATCTACAGTGGGAATACTATAGATATTTATCTGGTAAATGATATTTTGGTTTGGGTAATTCACACTGTAAAAACTAGGTAAGTAAAGATAAAGTATACCTGAAATATTAGGTATTCATTGGTAAATTATATTGTTTTATCAGAAAAAAAATGACCACTGGTAATAAGCAGGTTAAGCAATATGGTTAAGAGATACCTTCCCTTTGCTGTTGAATAAGCACAAACTTGTACCATGTAGGTTCTGATAATTACTATGTAATACACGGTAATGTACTCAGTAAGTAAAGTAAAACTGTACTGTAATAGAAAGCCAAGCTTGTTTCCATGTAATTACCATGTTCTTACACACAGTTTGTAAAAGATAACTCACCTCACTGGTAAAGAAGCACAAACGTGTACCATGTAGGTTCTGATATATTACTCTGCAATATATGGTAATTCACTCAGTAAGTAAAGTAAAACTGTACTGTAAAAGAAAGCCGAGCTTGTTTCCATGCTATTACCATGTTCTTACTAAATCATTTGTAATCGAACATTCCATTGTCTATGCAGTTAAATGAATTTGTATCCACAACATGACTAAGTAAAACATGTCAAATCACCTAGTTAGTAAGATGCAACTGTACCACACAAAAAGGAATCTTTAATCCCAATACATCCAATCCAATTAACATGAACAATTATTGAGTAATATAAACTGCAGATGTGGGGTTGAAAGACAAGACTTAAACCAAAAACAAAATCAGAACTCTTCAAAATGTTCAAAATCTGAATGCTGCCGTACACAAGCAGACTGTAAAATAGGCAGACAAACTCAGGGAAAACAAACAAACAAAAAAAAATACCATGAGGAAAAACAACATTATGGTACAGTGGCTACTACTGAGTAGTGCGAACCCTCACTTCCTAAAATTACATGTTATGGGTAGTAGCTCAGATTTTCTTTTCATTTGTTGAATTTTCTTTTGAAGCTGTTCGTTACCCTCCAGGAAGGTCTTGCAGGTTTTGGTGTAGTTTCCTACAGTGTCCTCCTCAGTGAACTCTGGCAGCAGCCCGAAATCTTCTCCCTCTGCACCAATCCACACCTCTGCAATGATTGCCGTTAAGGCGATTGTGTTCCTGTCCACATTCAGCGATTCACAGCTAAGGCTGATGCTCCTTGTACGCCGAAACTCTTTCAATAGAGCTCTGTATCGGTGTACGACGTCCCCTGGACTCTGAACTACAATACAGATTATAAAATATGATCTATTAACATTATATCAAAATCACACAAACATTAATAATCTTGATATTACATAACATGACATTCTAGAGTTTGAATGGTAAATAAACTTATGTGATCTAGTCTCTGCACTCCTGTTCTTCACTCTACTAAAAGTGATTCATTCAATAAATGGTGATTTATGATAGACCCAGCCTATTGTGTGTGTGTGTGTGCAAGCTGGCACTGAAATTCTGCCCAAAGAAAATCATTAAACACATGAGGTTGCTACATTGAAACTAGAGTAGAAACTACCCTTCAGTCAGGATCACTTTGTCAAAAATAATCTTGCACATGTTGTATTTGGCGGTAAGGTTCTGTTCAGCAATGACAATGAGCAGGCAGAAAGCACACAAAAGTGGTTTGAAGTCAGCTAGTGGAAGACGCAGGTAGAGAAACCAGGCAAGAGCAGTTTCAATACTGAGCTTTGAAAGTGATTAGCCAATAGGAGCATTGGGGAAGTCAGATGAGTGATCAGCTGATGGGGCTAGGCCTGCTTGTTGCTGACAGCTCATATTATAGAGTGTGACGTTTTGGCCTGTCTGAACTAACCCTATGCTTTATGGATATAAAGGATTGGATACCTGAGATGAAAATGCTCCATAGATTAAACTAGGTCAATTTTTGTCACCTGGACCATGTATAGACTCTGAAGGCTTCATGTGAAAAGCCATTAGCCCCACCCACCGTGACCGTCTCCATACTGGAGCACATATCAATACAGCTGGTCCCGGATCAACACAGGAAATTGGAGAAAGGTAAAACAGAAAAAGGCATTTGAAGTCTTTAAAAAAATATATAATTTGCATTCAAAAAGTGTGGGTTTAAAACATTACCAACTTTAGTTTAAAGATCTCTGTGGGTCTTACAAATTCTAAATTCTGTGTAGGACAATATTGTAAATCAGTTTGCATCATAGTTGTTGACGATACCCTGCCCTTGGCAAAACCCTGAACTATGATAACCTACAAGCCTTATATGACTGTATAACATAAGATGATTGTGAGCCATCCTTTTAATAATGATGAAAGTTACCTCTTCTTCCAAATTTTGCAGGTTTCTCCTTGCTCTTATTCTTTCTCTTTGTCTTTTTTCTCTTTTCTGACTCAGAGGAGTCTGACTCAGAGTCAGATGTTGAAGTGTCTGAGGAATCCATGAGCCTCCTTTTGTCGAACCCTTAAACAGAGTAACACAAACTATGAAATCATTATTTTTCTAATAATTATATATTATTATTTTTAATTTATTATATTATTTTTCTGATTTTTGAACTTGAAAAAAATATATATCTTATTGTCGCTTATTTATATTATTTGTGTGATATGGATACAACATAAGCAACTAATTTAGACGATAGAAATAGCCTTCCATGTTGTTATTGGGAAGAACACTGTTTGGATACCTTTTGAAGATGTTGAGGGTCTGGTCTTCACTGGACCTTTTGCCCTAAGGAAAATCCTGCTCCTCTTTCAGAATTCGGTTTTCCTCTTTCAAAAGGCGGTTCTCCTCTTTTAGTAATCTGTAATCCTCCTTGATCTTAGCCATGGTTGGGGCAGTGGTTGGAGCAGGTGGCTGTGTAATCTCTTCCACTAAGAAAGATGCAAAGGGAAATGATTTCATAGTTATATATAGTAGGGCTGTGTGTGTGTGTGTGTGTGTGGGGGGGGGGGGGGGGTTCATCAGTAAAACAGAGGGCACTACCCCGTGTGACAGGGCAGCACCAATTACCCCTTTTGAGTCAGGAAAAACCCTTCCTGCAACCAAAAGCTACACATGAAATGCTTTTGTAGTATTTACATCCTTTGCCATTAAAAATTAGGTTACCTTCATTACCAGACTGCAGCACGTCATAATCTGGTGGGTTGCTGGTTTGTTTCGACTTGGTCTTTCTCCGTGTCAGTGGCATCACTAAATGTAAAAGAAAGAAAGACTGACTTAGTCTGTTTTTGCACTTGGACTACTTACTAACAGGTAGTAAAATTACTCACAGTGTACTTAAGTAGAAGTATAGTATAGATCAACTCCTTTACTTAAGTATAAAGAAAAAAGTACAGATTCTGAAATGTACTTCAAAAGTAAAAATGAATTTTACTGTCAATTATATGCAAAATACCCCTGATAACTTGGCAAAAGAAAAAAAAAACTTCTCTGCACACAAAATAGTTTCCCTCCATTATTAACAGCTGCCATAGCGCTCTACTGAGGAAAAACCCAAATCAAAATAGTTAACTTATCCTGCATTATTATCATTATACCTTGACAAAATGCTTCTTCTTGCCACGATAGTAGGATGACATGTTACCACTCTCCGCTGCCGCCTTCTTCTTCTATCGAGCGACCTGCTGGTGCCTTCTTCTACCAAGCAACGTGTTTGATGGCTTGGCTTCTGGAGCGAGCGCGCGTGCGTGCGTGCGAGCCAGCGAGAGAAAGAGAGGAGACACAGAGCGTGTACGGGCAAAAACTGAAAGGTGGGGGCAATGAATTGAATAAGCAAATAAATGGAATTATAAAGTTCTTATGAGCAGTTGCGTAATAACAGCGAACGTGTATCATTTACTTATAACATAAAACATTTTAAATTTGTACTTGGTATGACCGCGATCGAATCTTACTGTTCATTGAATGGAACCACTGGCTTGGAAAGGAGCATAGGAAAGGCATTCTTGGAAGCTTATTTAAAGACATAAGAGAATGTTACAAAGTGTAACCTTCCAATACTGCAGTGTGAGAGAAGCTGATAGTTAATGAGGTAGTGACTGATTTTCTCTTGAAGTTTCTTTCACTCTTTGTTTCTCTTGTTTAAAAATCACGTGTGGACAGGAACACAATCGCCTTAATCATATATTACTTAATAATTGTTCATGTTAACTTTGGAATATCTACTTATTTTCTACTAGTTATGTATTGGGATTAAGGATTCCTTTTTGTGCGGTACAGTTGCATCTTCCTAACTGGTTGATTTGACATGTTTTTAGGCCATACAGTTTCATTGTATTTACTTTCTTATTACCATTGGTAATTACCTAGTAACACTTTTGAGTTACCATGAATTTACCAGGTAAATACCTGGTAATTAGGGGACTGTAAAAGAAAGCGTTACCAGCATTTTTAATACGACAAGCCACGTTGCCAGAGACTTTAAAACCGTACTCTCACTTATATGAGTAAAGTTTGAATTAAATCTATTAGATCACTACACCTACTCCACCAACAGGTCACTTTGGTATAAATATTGACACTCAACCACCAGATTTTTCCTAACTTAATCTGTGTTCATGTTTTGCAGACTTCACTAATCTTATCTACTGGTGTGATTGTTCCATTGGACTGCATTTAGTGTTTTTTTTTGTTTTTGATTTTTTTTAATTAAACTTGTTTTCCTTCTGTGCAGCAGATCTCCTGCAGGATGGAGCCAAAAGATGAATAGAAGACAAAAAATGCCCTTCTCTTGCTCTCTCTCTAAAAAAAAGAACTGCACTGCAAATATACCTACAAAAGAGTTTTAATGAGAACTGACAGACAATAAAACACATAAATATCAATACAGAGTTTCAGAGATGGATAGACTGCCTCGGCTCATCTGTTGGCTATGAAAAACTGTGTCTGTTGTATTGTATGCTTAATACTTAATTATATGACAAACGGACCAGAGACCAAGATGTGTTGTTGACTATTACTGAGGCACTGTTCAACCAACAATCGCGCATGCACGCTCATTACTTATCTATTCAACTCTGAACCCTCGTGCACGCACGCTCGTTACATATCAAAACCTGCTCATTACATCTGTCTGTGCTCATTTGATGACAGTGGAGCTGTCACGGAATCATTCACGGAAATAATCAATAAGAGAGTTACCATCTAGATATTCTCAGAATGTATTAGAATGTTAATCTATAAACATTTTACGAATTTTATATGATTCCCATCTGACAAAAACAAATTACAATTTTGCCAAAACATATTTATATATTTTATTTGGAGTATATATTCTCTAAGACCCTTTTTTTGTCTTTCGGCTGCTCCCTTTATAGATCTCGCCACAGATTTGATTTGGTAGAGATGTTTTCACCAGATGTGCTTCCTGCGGCAATCCTCCCACATTACATGTGGTAATTGGATAGCTTTCTCAGGGGTACTCCAATAATATAATATGATAAATATAATTAATATAACCCTCTGTTTACTGAGTAGCTTCACATTTCTATTGTCTAATATAGTCATCAATAACCAGTAAAACAAATATCATTAGGATCCAGCTGCTTCTCACAAATGGGGATGAGTTGCGTAGGTCACAGCTGCACTTCTTCGGTAATCGAGGGTTGGCGGGAGTGGAGGTTGAAGGTGGAGCAGGACACCTGAGCCAGTCTACAGCGATGGATTTAGGAGTTACAATATCTTGGTTCAGACCCCCATTCTTTAAAACCCAGTAGAGATTTTCCTTGAAGAAGTAGGCATCTCCTGAAGAGAGGCAGAAACGGTGTAAGATTTTCTCCCACTATATGTATGGAAGCCGAGCGTGGCCACTATATTTTTTCAGTCTGTTATCTCGAGATCACAGAATAATCAATAACGAGATTGAAATAATTCATTAACCCGTGATAACAAGACTCGTTTTCTCATGATAACAAGATAGCAACATTAAAAAGTTGTTCCCTCTTTACTGATAGTTTCTTTCAGTGACGAGTACCAGCAGCAGCTGGAGTCAGAAGCTGAAAATGTGCAAAATGTCTTGATTCCGAAATGATTAGTTCCTATTAAAATGTAAAATTTGTTTACATGCACTCAAAATTTAAATGATCAGATTGTGGTGTGTGTACACATGCATCAAGCATTCAGTCAGAATGGACTATTTCGATATGTGGAGTATTGTCTAATTCTCCAGAAGTAGAAGCAGAAGAAGCTTCACTTCTGCTTCTGTAGACAAACGCTGCACATCTGCTCGTCCTCTCACTGTCCACTATCTGTCTCATGGTTCTTCTCGTCCACGTGATTTTTGTTCTTGTTTTTGAAATGGAAATACAGCCATAACAAAACAGAAATATGTCACATTTGCGTGGATCAGACACTTGATAGCACCAAACCAGGAAGTCATGACCAGATCGACTGTTTATATCAACACTGATCTGAATGAAGATCCTCAGCAGCCCTCTCAGGCTAGCTTTACACGACAACGATCTGAAAACAAACCGCAAAAGTGGCGTTGCATTCCCACTTTTTATTTTGCGTTTAGACGAGCGTCTTTGGGTGGAAATCTGCATGCACACAGTGATGCAAAAGTCTGTGAAATTTGATGTAGTATGCATGCCAGGTGGCTAGGTGGCGCTGTGAAGAACTGTCATACAACACCAGGAGCGTGTGCATGCGCTGAAACGTCATTCTACGTCTCTCTAGTAGCGCTGAGTAGCCCACAGTCGAAAACCAAAACATTAACTCGGCGTAATTGCTGAATGACTCAGAGCAGCTAGGGCAATTTGAATGTCCGACTGATGGATTATAATCCACGTTTGTTGTTGTTTGGCTGTACTGCACATGGATCTGACGTCAATGCATACAGGACGATAGCCAGCATGAGCAGCTCAGAGAACACTTTTGAGTTATCAACCCTTTAGAAGGGAACGTGACGGCGGAGCGTTTTTAAGATTTGGACACTCTGGAGGGTGGGTTAATTTTTTTGCGTTTTTAAGCCCCAAAAAATGCCATCACCGTCTAAACCAGTAGTCTCAGACACGCGGCCCGCGATATTTTGTAGCCCCCCCACTTGATATCAAAGTTTAATGTAAGTGTGGCCCGCAGTGACGATGAAGAACGGCGCAAGAGGGAGAGAAAAAAAGCTGCAGACTGTAGCAGCTGCTCATTCAAAACAGCAGTTACACACACGCGCGCACATACACATACACACACGCACACACACACACATACACCTATATCACAGCGTCTCAGCTGTTGTCAAGTTACTAAAGCAGCCTATGTGAATCTGTTTTCGCTTATACGTGCGTCCACACATCCTCAGCGACTGTGCTCGCCCGCCACACCCGTAGAGCTGCAGTCTCTCCACCCACAGGTGCCAGAGAGAAGATGTCAGTCAACACTCACTGCAAACAGGTTATAACCGCGGTGTTCAACAGAGTCAATGGCCCGTTTGTGGGAAGTTTGAGGATAAGACGGTGACTGTGGCACTGCTGTAATGTGACGAAGACAGGAGCGAAGCGGCCCAGCCTCACCCGGACTCTAACTCATGCGGCCCCCAGGCAAATTGAGTTTGAGTCCCCTGGTCTAAACGAAAGGCACATCTGATAAAATATTTTGTCGGTTTCACCCGGGAGCGTTGTCGTGTAAAGCCAGGCTCATTTGAGGGCCCGAATGGGCTGTACTGGATCAGAGTGTTCAGATTAGCATGTTTACATTTTTATCACAATCAGGCTTTTTTTCTCAAAAGACTTACATAATTAAAATGTACACCTCCTTAATTATGTGATAGAATATATTCACCCCTTCCGATTTCCATTGTACATATCTGTAAACCACAGATAGGTGTAACTCTGTGTTTCTGAACCAAAATGAGACTACATTTAAACATACCAATGTGATATTGCTCTAACCACTAGAACTTTCAGTTGAAATGCAGAAAATACCGTAATGATTCCCATTTTTTATTAGGAATGTGGTTAAGTTAAGGCACAAAAATCACCATGTAAGGTCTGGGAAAAGGTCATGGATTTTCCTCATAGCGTCCTCTAATCTTCTATAACTATCTGCACTAAATCTTCTACATTTAGTCTCCAATATATTTGTTAACCACATCACTTCAGAAATGATATTACACGTATGTAAACAGCTAAAACATTATATTTGACCATTCTCCCCCCCCTTTCTGTCCCCCACCTCTCCTCTGTCTCCCGTTTTTCCTTTCACCCCAACCAGTCGAGACAGATGGCTGCACATTATTGTATCTGGTTCTGTTAGAGATTTATTTCTGTTAAAAGGGAGTCGTTCTCTCCACTGATGTCTACTGTTTGCTTATTGTGTGAATTGTTGGGTTAATCTTCTCTATATATGATTGTATTGTATTTCTGCCTTACTGTGTACAGTGCTTTCATAATTTTGCACTATATACAAATAAATTGAATTGAATTAAATTGAATTGAATGTACTAATATAAAGTTTTCCGCAGAAAAGCAAAATAGCATTTTGTTCTGGGAGACCAGGCTGAGTAATTTCCTTAACTCCTTAACTTAAATCTATCAGAGGCCTCAGTTCAGATTTTTTTGACTATGTTTAGCTGTTACTAAGTCACACAGTTGGTTTGTGTGGTTAACTTCATATCTCATCTCCAACTCTTCATTCCTTCTACCAGATTGTAAATAGGTGATGAAAAATTGCATTGTTTTCCCTAAAGCAGTTATGAAATTCATCATACATTAAATCTCTGCAATACCTTCTCCCCAGCTGATGATGTCATCCATGTTGGAGGGCACTCCTGCCCAGAGGCTGTTGTCCCGTGGGTAGCCCGCTTCAGGCGTCGTGGTCACCAGTTCATCTTTACGACTCTCATCAAACCTCCAAAACTCGCCTCTGCTAAACAGGTAGGTCTTGCCATTATGAGCCCAGATAAAGGCTGCGTCCACTCTGTCCACCACAGCCCTGCTCTTACTAATCATGCCCCATTCAGACAGAGGCCGAGGGTAACCGGACATGGCCACTGTGTCCTTGAAGACCCAGTACTGAGATCCTGGTTAGAGAGAGAAAGTATGAGGACACTTGTCAAACTGGGTTTATTTATTCATTGTTTACTAGGGCTGAACAAGTTTAAATAAATATCTAATTGCGACTATTTTGACAGGGATTGTGATATGATTGGGTAATGGTATTTTTTACGTCATTGAATCATTATATCATAAATCGTAAAATGATTACTGTGTGGTATTTGTTCAGATCTGTTTCAAATCAGATTAGAGTGGAACATTGCAGAAAGCCATATTGTGATTTTGATAACATTTTGATTAATTGTTCAGCCCTATTGTCTACCACTTCATCCTCCACATGAGGAGCCAATCCCAGCTGAAAGAGCAAAAGGCGGTGTCACACCCTGGACAAGTCGCCAATCCATTGCAGGACAAGCACACAGAAATGAACAGAGATTAACCTCTGTGGGAGAAAACCCATGCATACACAGGGAGAGCATGCAAGCTCGATAATCAATGGCTCTCAGCCAAATCGGGTTTCAAACAGGCGACCTTCTGGATGTGAGGCAACACTGCTAACCAGTACTCTGCTGTGTTTTTGGGCCACTGTTTTTGTTTTTGTTTTGTAGGGCCCGAGCATGAATGTGCCAGGAACCTATTGTTGTCCTTCAGATTATTATGGCCTGAGCACGAAACATGCCAGGACCAACTCAGTTGGTAATTTTTCTCTGATGTTGCGCTCAATTTTGAGGGGGTTAACACTAACCCATAAAAACAGAAATTTGACATAGAGGTAGGGCATGCAAAAAATGCGATAGTGGCATAGGGCCCTAACCCTATGGACAGACAAAAGAGGTCCAATCAAGTATTTTTTGGGGGAATTTTTGACGCACGATAAAGTGGCCAAATTTGCATACAATTTTAAATAAAATGTTAATTGTTTTCTTTTTTATATAAGTCACACAGTCGTTCCAATTTAAAACGAACTTGGTTCACTTGTTGCTCTCATGATTCCAAATAAATTTCTAATGTACTCCGCCCACCCAGAAGTCAGCCATTTTTTGTTTCGCATTTGAAGTAACTCCTCCTAGCACGTTTGAGCCAGCCTTGGAAACTTAGGGTGAATTCCAATTCCTTGCTTAACCCTCAATCTTAACCCTCAATCTCAAAAATGTGCGCTCCCTCTAGTGCAAGTGCTGTCCCGATTCTCAGAAAAATTAAGTTGAGGGGCAAGTTTAAGGGCTGTATCGCCCTCACTATTGAGATTTTCCGAGACCACCCTTTGGGAGCAAGGGCTACCCAGAATGCATTGCGTGTTTTCACATAAGAAAGATGACGTCGAAAGCAGCGAAGCGAGTGCGATACAAATTAAGTATTTTCTTTGTTAATAGAGATATAAAAATTATGAAAACCATTGTATTATCTTAGTTTAGGCCCATATTATAGATTACTGACGTCATTGTTGCGTAACATTTATTGTTATTTTACGATCTTTTGTCAATAGCTGGCCAGTGCGGACAAGCGATCGTTTGCTATCGTTTACTTTTCAATAAGCCGTGGTGTGCGGTAACTGTCAGCTGAATATGTCCGTGGTTTTGGTATTTGTATGAGTATCATCTTATAACTAACTGACAACCTAATAACTTGACTGAAGAACGGATCGTAATAAATAATCGTGTTGTAAATGTGTTCTTCTTCTTCTTTTTTGGAGTTGACTGGACGCAGCTTTCGCGTTATTCTGCCCCCCGCAGTCTGAAGACGTATCTGCATTTAAGGGGTGTCCCATTTCTAAGTGACAAAATAACCCTCAACACTTGGTTTTGAGGGCCAGTTAAGATTGAGGGTTAAGATTGAGGGTTAAGATAGGAATTGTAATTGGCCCTTAGTACATATGTTCTAGACAATTTAAAGATTAATTTTTTTTTAAAAGGTTTCATATAACTCAAAAGGAGTGGCCTCAGTGGTCCAATAAAGTTGACCTTTAAATTATTTTTTCTTTCTTTTTAATCTTTAACAGAACTACATGATATTTCACACAATTATCTTGATATACAAATATTATGAGCCAATTGATATTTAATTGTTTATTGAATTATTTGTTGTTTTTTTTATCTTTTTTTTGGTTTGATGTGGAAAGGAGTCATTGTGGCTCAGTAATGCCATAATTCTGACCGAGCCGGGCACCGGAGCCCTTCGCGGGGCGAGGGCCCTTTCATGACTGCAAGTCCTACGAGCCGCCCTAGTTTCTCCTTGTTTCTCCTGCAGGTCTGGAGAGTGGCAGAGGCGGGGTTGACCTACTTTCCCTGGAGTGCAATGAGGCTCACCTGGCTGCAAGCCACACACCTGACTCTTATCTACTCCTCACCATAAGCCAACTCAGATGCCAGAGAGTAGAATTATTAGTTAGCATCTGCTGTTTTATTCACTTTTCAATACATTAAAAGATAAAGATATTATATTTATGGATGCACCAAAAATTTGGTATTAAATGCTGGAAAGTCTCTTTTCCACAAAAGCGAAACTTGACTGAGAATATTCTCTCTCTTTGAGCAGTTAAATAAAGAAATCAGCTCATCTGATGCATCTGTTATTCCCATAATATCAGTGCAAAAGCGTCTTCTACACAAAGGGATCAGAGCATGGAGGGAAAACAATGAAAAGTGCGCTCTTAAGAGTCTGTCAATACGTTTCACTAAGATCTACTCGGATCCCCTGCACTTCATCACGACTCTACTCGATCCTCATCATAATGATCATTATTTGGATGTAAAGATAAAGCTGCGCATAGAGGAATGATCCAGTCTGTGTTGGATAAGGAGAGCCCGCTTGGAAACGGAGAAGCCACAGCACAGGGGCGGTGGGCAGAAAAAAAGGGCCGTCTGTGTGCACCAGATGAGGGACACACTCTATAATATAATATACTATTATTGCAATGCGTTGACTTAAGTGAGGGAAGTACACACAGTCCCAGCCATAACAACAAGGTGGTTGTTTGTCTGTGTAATCAGCTGAGATTCGCACAGATCCCCCCCGTGACCATCATGTGGAGGATAAAACGGCAGAAGATGGATGAAAGGATCGTACACTACAGCAAAAAGTCAAAATCTAGAAAAGGACATGGAAAGTGTTGTCTGAAGTATTCATCCATTTGATACCATTGGATTGATGTGAAAACCCTAATGTTGAATGGTAATAACTGACTTACCTGATAATTGAGAAGTCATTACATAAACATTAAAGGGGGAATATTATGAAAATCAACTTTTTAAACATTTTAATACTTATATTTGGGACTCTGGAGGCCATATGAGTAGGCAAAGTGTGAAAAAAGATGACTTGTTTGTATTTTTGTGGTCCGCCTCAGTCTAAATACAGGAGATATTTGATATTTGTTTGGTATTTGATCAGACAGGCCTTCAGTATACTGACCTATGAAGAAGACAATGCGGCTGTCGCTTTTCCTCTCGTACACTGCATCGATCTTGTCTGTTTCTGATGGAAGCCCAATCCAGAAGTTTTTGATCTGAGCTGGATTGAGTGACAGTAGAGACCCATCGCGCCTAGTTCTCCAAAAATATGCACCTTTGCGAAAAAAAGAATGTGATCAACAACTCTCAATAATTCACTATGTCACCATGTTTAATGAAATTACATATTTCTAAAGTATCCACAGTTATGTATCTTATTTGAGAGCAGTCTGAGGGCAGGAGGAAAGGAATTGGAGGATTGCTGGTTCAAATCCTAGGACAAATAGGACAGACCACAGTCCATCATAGGTACACATATAGAGACAAACAACCCGGGTCTTCTTGCTGCAAACCAATCGTGTAACCCAAGGTCAAATTCACTATCACTAATTGGTATATGTGCAAAAATAACACATTCTTATTCTGTCCAATTGGCTATAGTTATATAGCCAGTTATCATGCTTTTAGAGATTCCAGTTTTGTGTAATGGGTGTTTTTTCTACTTACCTTTAAAGAAGAAGACCTCACCCCTGATATTTGCCACTGCATCAAATCCTCCCTGACAGCGTTTGGGAAAGGAGGGCTCAGATCTGGGCAGAAAATGTGGAGTTAAATCTTGGTGTAATGTAGTGAACTAGTCACAAGAGGGTGCAGCATGATACTTAGTTGTTAAGTAAGGATCATAGGGCTTTTATGTGCATCACTTGTCATAAATGACTTATTAATATTCAGTTGTTCATGAGTAATGTGTGTAAATGGATAATGGTTGTGGTGTGTAGATTAAATTGGCTAACACTTCATAATAACACAATTCATCATTTATTAAGCATTTGTTACCTATTAGATTTATAGCTTTGTTCACCCTTAGTTATTTATTGTTCATACATCATTTATGATTAGTAAAGCATTTGTTCATTTGTAATAAATGTTTTTTTCATAGTAAATAATCATATCTAAAATATGTAAATACATTAATTATACTTAATAAATGATGAAACAACCATTTATAAATGAAATCATGTTCCCAGTTGCAAACTATTACTAAATGCTTTATTCATCATTTGTAAAGCATTGCGCCTATGTTAATTCTCATCAATAAAGCTTTTGTACACACACATAAATGGTTTGTTCATAGTAAATAAGGCTGTCCAAAATTATGTCTATAAATAGAAGTTTGACACATAATAAGCATTGCGAAAACCATTTGCAAATACAATAACTTTCCCCTTAAAAACTATTTACAAACTATTGGCAAATTATTTGTTCATCATTTGTAAAGCATTTGTAAATAGTTAGTAAATTGTATGTCCATAGTAAGCAAGCCCATGTAAAGCGTTAATGAGTGTGTTTTTTTTCATCATTCATAAATGATGCATTAACCATTTGTAAATTAAGTCATTTTACCATTATTAACTAGGTACTTAGGAATGTATAAGACCGGTTAAAACCTGGAAGTTAATGACCAACAGGCTATCTAGACCTTGTTCATACCTTAAATTTTGGAATAGGCCTACACTAATAGCCGGGGTGTTAATACATATTTTACAAATACTTACCAATAATGTAATCCATGATTAATTCAGGAGTTACTGCTGGTTAGTAAAGTATATTGTGTGAGCCCATCTAAAGTGAGCACTTTCTATGCTTTACAAAGCATTTATAAATGAGTTGCAAATATAACCTGGACACAAACATGTATTGTTCTATTTGGACATGCCTTCAGAAATATGCCTACGGATAGTTAGTGTGAATGCATCTTTAACAAACACTTAACAACACTCAAATTCATGATTTACTCATGAGTTACTACTGATTAGTTGACCACATGGTGTGAGCCCATCTAAAGTGAGGATTTGCTATGCTTTACAAGGCATTTATAAAAGAGTGGCGAAAGCTAGCAGATACCAAAGTAAAAAGAAGTATTATTTTAAGAAAAGGGAAAGAAATGTCAAAGTGTTGAAAACATACAAATATTTAGTTGCGATGCCTTCCTTCTACCTTACTAAAACCAAACAATACTCTGACTAAACATTGTGTTGGGAGACCTGCCTGATGCCAATTGTTCCTTGAGGAAATCTCTGTCCTTGGTCAACTCCTCTATTTTCGCTTTCTGCCACTTCATTTTTTGTTTGCACATCTGCAACTCATGTGCTATATTGTTTACTGCCAGCTGTGCTCTGGGGGCTGCTGCCACACCTAAAAGACCTAAATATATATACATTATGAATAATGTATACATACATTATTGAATGAATGCAGAAAATTAAGTTATCCTTACAGAAGACATGCCAGGACATTGTCCAGAAGCAATGGTTTGCTGAAATCAGGATGTCACGATCTCACAAGCACCTTCAGCACTTTGTATTATTTTGTAGCTGTTTTTGTTTTGTTTTGCCGCTGCTGTGTTCTTCTCCCCTCTCTCTCTCTGCAGGGGGCGTGGCTGACCTACTTTCCTTGAGGACGCTGGTGATAGTCTACACCTGCTACTGATCACCACGTCTCTTCCGCGGGAGCCGTTCATACCTATTGCGGAACGTTTTTCAGGAGACATTGGTAGATGCCTGAGAAGCCGCTCAGTGGGCAACGGCCACTCTTTGTAACGCTACACTCGCTTCAATTACCTATGGTTCGTTTGCTTCAGAACTCTGTAAAGTTTTCGATCACTCTCTACAGAGCACTGACAAGGCTATGCGACTTATTAACTTAAGTCAAGGGAATTCCTCCGTCGCAGAATTTTCGATTCAGTTCCGTATCCACGGAGAGCGGCTGGAACAATTCTGCACTTTTCACAATTTTCATTAAAAACCTTAATGATGAACTGAGGGACGAACTGGTAACTCGCGACAAATCTTTAAATCTCTATTCTCTCATTGAGTTAACGATTCGACTCGACAATAGACTCCGCGCGAGAGCGAGTACGTCATGCAGGTTAGCTAGCGCTACACCGTTAGCTTCGGTCACCCTCATGCAGCTGGGTCGGGCCCGGCTCACGTCATCTGAGAGAAACAGGAGACTAAAGACTGGAGCCTGCAACTATTATGGGGGGCTAAACCACCAAGTGGCCTCCTGTCCGCTCCGGCCAAAAGACTAAGCCCGTCAGCACATGCAGGAGTGCTGGCGGGCGGAGTCGTTTCCTGTTCTTCTCCACGACGAGTCACGCTCCTCGACGTGCAAGTCGCTACCCAGGCCGGAATCCCCACGGTGCCTCTTCCTGAGGCCAATGAGACACCTTGCCACCATCACTCATTGCACTCAACCCATCACCCTCATCCTCTCCGGCAACCACCGTGAACTCATCCAGCTGTTCCTCATTCCCTCCTCGTCGGCTCCTGTCGTGCTTGGTCTCCCCTGGTTGGCTCTCCACAACTCGCAGTTTGACTGGGCGATAGGACAACTCTCTGGCTGGAGTGTACCCTGCCATTCCCGCTGTCTTCATTCGGCACTTCCCTCCGCCGTCAAGTCTCCCCTGAACCTCGCTGAAACCACCGGACCTTCCGTCCCAAAAGACTATCACGACCTCAGCGAGGTCTTTTCTAAAGAACTGGCACTTTCCCTTCCTCCTCATCGACCTTACGACTGCGAAATGGACCTTCTTCCTGGATCCTCTCTTCCCTCCAGTCGTATGTACAACCTCTCCCGAACTGAACGAAGCAGCATGGAGGAATTTGTGAACCAGTCGTTGGCCGCCGGACTAATCCGTCCTTCTTCTTCACCAAGCTCGAGCTTCGAAACGCCTACCACCTGGTCCGCATCAAGGAGGGCGATGAATGGAAGACTGTTGTTCAGGTCTGTGTCCCCGTCAGTTGGACAAAGTAACTGTTAATGTTATGATTATATCATTATCTGCGCCAGTAGCGCCACTTACAACTGTGTTTCTTTCTTTCTTTTTACTTCATCCTCTTTTTTTTCTTCCTCTTCTAATTTCCTGATTGATAACTCCTCTTCATTTTCCTCCAGCTTCATTAACAACTTGCAGAACGATAACTTCAGACAGGTTAACGTGAGGTGACGTGGGGCCCCTTTAGGGAGGTTTCCTACTGAGATGTCATTGCAAATAAACCATTGTTGTTTAAGGGGGACAGGGATGCAGCTGGTCACTGATGCATTTAGGCAACAGCCCTCCAGCTCCGAGTGTTGGGTGCCTCCTATCGGCTCGGGGCCCCAAGCAGTTGCCTGCCTTGCCTGTTCATAAACTGCACGTCTACCTGTAGCGCAATGAAAGTGAGAAAGTGCGTTAATTCGTTTAAAAAATAACACGTTAATTCCACAAATTAATCATCCTGCGTTAATGCGTTCATTTTGACAGCCCTAGTTAGGATCTGTCGACGAGCTGCACATTTTAGAAAGCCCATACCAACATCTGTGCAGCACAAGTCAATGTTCAGTCATTCGAAGGTCACTCTGAAAAATTGGATGCAATTTATGTACAGGTAGGTAAGCAACACATTTGGGTTTTTAAGAAATCACCTTGCCATTATCTGTCAATATAATTGATCAGGGAGCCATACATTTGATTGGGTGATGTCACTGCTCTTGATGTTTCAAACAAAACAGAGAGCATATTCAGGGGACAGGCAGCTAGTGGATCATGAGGAGATGATTGCTGTATGTGACAAAATAAATGTTCTAACTGCGTAGCAAGACTTAAGCGAGTCAAGCTGAATTAATTCTTGAAGAAACAATACAGTGTATTGTTTTGCTTTTTGCTGTTCTCCTTGATTGTGTTAAATTTACAGTACAATATTGCTTGTGTTTACCTTTGAAGATTTTCACAGGGTATGAGACTTCGTCAATGTCACGATCCCCCCTGCACCTTCCTCATATTTTTATTGTTATTTGTGTTTGTGTACTGCTGCTGCCTTTCCTTCCTTCCTTCTCACTCTGCAGGGGGCGTGGCTGACCTACATTCCCTCAGATGCCGGTGATTGCCTACACCTGCGCGGCTCCGCCTCACCTGCTCCTGATCTTCAATCAGGAGGACTTATAGCCAGTTCAGCAACTCTGACAAAAATGACCAAAAAAATAAGGGAGGTATGTGTGTTTGAGATGGAGAGGTTGAGAAGACAGACGCACCAGCAGATTGGTGGGTGAAGGCCTTGATGAGAGCCATTTTCAACACAAGCATTAGGTATTTTAGTTTTTAGTTTACTACATTTTTTACTTAATTTTTAACAGTAGTCAATCAAGTTATTTTTTATAGTAATATGGTTGTATAATAGTAAAATATGTAACTGATTATATCTGTTGTTTTTTCCTGCATCAGTATGTAAGAGGAAGAATGGCTGGTGGGTGGAGCCGGCGAAAGTGGGTATTTGGGATACTTGGTGTAAATGGAGCGTCAAGGAAGCCAGTTCTGCATCTTGTGGAGAAACGGTTCAGGGGGCACCTCGTACCTATAGTAGTTCAACACGTCAGACCTGGGACATCAATACTCAGTGATGAATGGCGTGCCTATCGTGTACTGTCAGCACTTGGGTACAACCACCATACTGAATCACAGTAGGTGGTATGTTGATCCCCGTAATGGGGATCAAGTCTGCTATCTGACCATTTGTCCTCTGACCATTTGTCCCTCATAGAGTGGAACAAGGGGCTGGCGAAAAAGCACCACCATGGTGCATTTGGTTGGCTAACGCACAACATCTCAAAGAAATATCAGTAGGCTGAGGTAGTGTTAATGAATTGTACATAAATATGTCTCTATTGTTGTTGTTGTTTGTTTTGTTTTATGACAGCATAAATATGCATTCATTATGTTGTTTTTTTTAATTGTAATTACATTTTCTATTGTCCTGTGAAGCATTATTTTTATTGCTTGTTCAATACTATTTTTCATAGATTAATTTCAGTTTTTTTTTTTTCCTGGGGTGTGTGATCTTTGTCACCGTTTAAAACACATTTTGTGTTGAAAAGAATAATAATAATAATTTATTTAGTTTTAAACAAATATTTGTACTTTTTTAGCACATTTCTTTCTCTTTTCTTAAAATAACACTTCTTTTACTTGTCTCTTTGGTATCTGCTAGCTTTCGCCACTCTTTTTAATGCCTTGTAAAGCAAGTCCTCACTTTAGATGGGCTCACACCATGTGGTCAACTAATCAGTAGTAACTCATGAGTTAATCATGAATTTGAGTGTTGTTAAGTGTTTGTTAAAGATGCATTCACACTAACTATCCGTAGGCATATTTCTGAAGGCATGTCCAAATAGAACAATACGTTTGTGTCCAGGTTATGTTTGCAACTCATTTATAAATGCTTTGTAAAGCATAGAAAGTGCTCACTTTAGATGGGCTCACAAAATATACTTTACTAACCAGCAGTAACTCCTGAATTAATCATGGATTACATTATTGGTAAGTATTTGTAACATATCTATTAACACCCCAGCTATTAGTTTAGGCCTATTCCTAAATCATACCATTTTATTTAAGGCATGAACAAATGTAGGTCTAGACAGCCTAATCATTAACTTCCAGGTTTTAACCGGTTTTATACATTCCTAAGTACCTAGTTAATAATGGTAAAATGACTTAATTTACAAATGGTTAATGCATCATTTATGAATGATGAAAAAAAACCCACTCATAAATGTTTTACATGGGCTTGCTTACTATGTACAATTTACTAACTATTTACAAATGCTTTACAAACGATGAACAAATAATTTGCCAATAGTTTGTAAATGGTTTACAATGGGAAGTATAATGGTTGTTTCATCATTTTGGAGGTACCATTATACTTAATAAATGGTTGTTTCATCATTTATTAAGTATAATCATGTATTTACAAGCATATTTTAAAGATAGGCTTATTTACTATGAACAAACCATGTATAACGGTGTGAACAAATGCTTTACTAATGATAATTAATTATGTATGAACAATAAACAATGAAGGGTGAACAAACTGTAACAAATGCTTAATAAATGATGAATTGTGTGTAGTTATTATAAAGTGTTACCGCACATGGTTTTTGTATGAAAGGATGAGCAGAAATGGCTGTAACTTACGGCTGTGTTGGTTTAGGGGGCGCAGGACTGGGCAGGACTGGGAGGTCAGGATCCACACCGCCCGGCAGCGCATCGTTTTTCATACCTACAAAATAAAAATGGAAAAATGGTGACAAAAGCCAACACTGAAAAGGTGAACAGACTGAAAGACCTTTTTGGGTTTTTTTTTTGGGGGGGGGGGGGTTGACATGGAGGGAAATGGTTTAGTAAAATACCCTATTTGACCTTTGCACCTTTACATCATATGTATTAATATATTCTGTATCACATACATGACGTTATGTTTACTGTGTATTATAATGAATATAAGAGATCCACAACAGGCACTGACCGTAGAGCTGCTGGATGGCCCGCCTGTCATCCAGGTCCAGCTTGAAGTCTTGAATGCTCTCCACAGGACCCTGATAGTAAGGCCTCATGATGGAGGGGTCAGTAGAGGAATGGGACAGACCCAGCGCATGACCAAACTCATGCACTGCAACCGTGAACAAGTCTGTGGTGCTGCTGTCACCTGAGGATATCAAGCAAAAAGCCTTTCTGGATCACAGGCAGCCATGAATTTTGAGGCTTCATCTCTGAATATATAGATGTAGTCTTTTCCATAAATCACCAAGAATCTGGGAGCAAGGACTGGTACAGAAAATCCTTACACCCACTGTAATAAACCTGTACAACAACACTACGAGAACATATGAATGAGTGCTGAATGATTTGGGAAAATATATTTTGATTAGGGCTGTCAGTTAAATGCGTTATTAACAGCGTTAACGCAAACCCATTTTAACGGCGTCAATTTTTTTATTGCGAGCAAACTTGGTAGTTCTTTTTACATGCTGTTGCAGCAACTCTTAACGTTAGAACAACTACAACACCACAGCTGCTCTAGCTAGACCGGAAAAAAAACAATAGACACGCTGTGCTCACTCCAGTCAAAGAGTAGTCGGCTAACTTTACATTTTGAGTGGATGGCGAGCGCTGTGTGTTTCTCTGCCTCCAAACGGTCTCTCCGTAGCCAACACAGCCATTTCTCAACGCACTCCCCACATCTAAGTCATGATGTATGCAGTTAAGTAAGGAGATCTCCGAAGACCGCTAGCTCTCCGATTGCTCGGATTAACTTGTTACGGCAACAACACAATAAACCACGGGACTTCGTCTGCGTTGAAGAACGGCTCTTTATTCACAGCACTGCAGGCTGATACACAGCCTCTCTTATTATTGTGCAGCTCTCACAATAAGAGGAATAAAATAAAAATAAAATATGCAGCGTGACATATATTCAACTGCAGCTCGCTAATGTAAACATATGGAACACATTACTTCCTGCTTCACCTATGCACCTCCCTGACGTCACACGCTTTAGAGTCATCACCGTGTCATCAAACTGGAAGTCAACATTTTGGAGGTACCATGGATGTATAATATGAACTGGATAGAGCACCGCCCCCTCTGCTTTGAAGACAATTTTTACATGGTGGCCACTCTAGGTACTGCAACAGAAAATCTCATGGGGCCCAAAAAGCAATTTTCCCATTGACCACAATAGTAAAAGAGACGCCTGTAAAAGTGTCCACAGGACACCTGGAGACATGGACAGGGGGCTTTTATATTAGCTTTATATTCTATATTTTAAATTCATGGAGTTTCATATTTGAAAAACATTCCTAAATGCCATAAAAAGCCCAGACAAGTCTTATTTCCCAGAGTGACGTCACACGCGGTCATGTGGCGTGTCATCTCCTGATTCAATGTGAGCATGACTTCAACCACAATGACATTGACTATAAAATATGGTCAAATTCTGCTATAACACAAATAATTAGGCTGAAAACGACAGACGGTATAAAGTGACTATTTTTAAAATGTAAGCTTGTCAATTCCATGCATTTTGTAATCATTATATATCATATTTCATGTATAGTGTATTACACAAATGTCTTGAATAAAACTATGATGATTATGAATACAACTGCCTTTAAAACTAAGAAAAGTCATCATAGATACTTTATCACAATGTGACGATATTCAAAATATAAGACCATATCTTGTCTCATGTCACTACATAGATATGATATCCATATATTGCCCAGACATATTACACAGAAACATAAGTATCAAATGGGATGATTTTGTATCTCTCTATTGATTTTCTTAAATGAGCACTTTTCATACACAAACCACTATTACTAAAAATTAATAGTATAATGAAGTAATCATGCATGTAATCACACATTTGTATGTATATACACGTGGCTTATTGTCTGTTGTTTTTTTAATCTAACTTTTAAGGAGAAACAACAAGAATAAATAAGCTGATGGCAGTTTACACGATCCAATTCACACCATAAAAAAACTGGAACATGTGTTAAGCCTCCCACTTCAGTGATTCAGTGCACTTCCTCAAAAGAGAAGACTTTGAAGGAGAAGATTTTTGCACAACATGAGCATCATAATGTTCTGTTAGAGTTTCACTTCTTTCTTTTTCTATCTATCTATCTATCTATCTATCTATCTATCTATCTATCTATCTATCTATCTATCTATCTATCTATCTATCTATCTATCATTAGGTATTTAAATCCAGTATATGACAAAAAAATTATGTTTTAATGTTTAGAAGCATAAAGCCACAGAAGGACATAGAGCTGATGGAGCAGGAAACCTTTTTCTTTTGAGGTACAGCTTCAGTAGATGGGTGGAGGTAGTAAAAGAGGAAGGGCAGGTTTCAAAATGTGTCTGTTGTTCACCACAGTGTGTGTGATATCATCCTGTTGTGTGTAAACTGTCAGTTGTGCACAGCATATGCCCGACCCAGGAATAACGACTCAATAACGACTGGATCATTAAATATGAATGAGGGCAGGGGATGTACCCAATAGTCATTAATGGAAAGATGCTGTATATATATACATATTATGTATATGTGTGTGTGTATATATATATATATATATATATATATACATACACACAGATATAGATATACTGTATCCAGTATATCTATATATGTGTGTGTATATATATATATATATACATACACATACACACACATATATATACTGTATCCAGTATATACAGCATGACAGCAACATTGGCCAGTGATATATAAAGTGATAGTTCAGGTTTTTTTTATTGAGGTTGTATGAGACAAATATTTAGTGCTGACGTGGCCTGTGCACTGAGAACCAGAGGTTCACTGTCACTGACAACAATGGAAAAACTGATGTAAGTCACTCAATAAGCGGCTCACCTCACCTATGCCTGTGTGGAAGTTTGAGAACTGCTCACTTTCTTGCACCAAAGTCCACAGAGAAAATCAGTGTTTTAGCTCCCAAGGACAGAGAAGCTGCTGTCTACTGCTGCCTCCTTTGTTGGTGCTGTGTCACTGAGATTAATCTTACTGATGTGAGAGCAATTTTTTTCTCTGTGGACTTTGGAAAAGGGAGTAAGGTTTAGAAAGCGACATACATTGCATTTTCCAAACAGAGAAGTCTGAATAATGGTGAAATAAGGTGAACCTTTTATTCAATGGCTAAAATATTATTTTGGTGCATCATGACTGCATCACTGATATTCACATAGGTCTGCGAATAATTATTATTTGATCGTGTGGTCCATAAAATGTCAGAAAATATCGGCTCAACCTCAGGAAGGGCCAAAATCTTTGGTGCCCCTGAGCAAGGCACTCTAATGGGCGCAGATATGTGCCACCAATTACTCCTGTGCAATGCTTGTGTGTGTTAACTGCTGGTGTAATAAGAATGGGTTAAAGGAAGAGTTCAAATTCACTATCAGTATGTGTGCAGTTCAAATGAATCACTAAATGTTACCGCTTTATCCTGCACATGAGAGTCGCAGGTTCCAATCAGCTGACAGAGGGGGAAAGACGGGGTACACCCTGGACAGGTTCGCCAATCCATCAAAGGAAGTCTAATGTGATTGTACTATCATGAGAAATAAGTTATTTAATCTTCAATTTCAATAAAATTTAAATACTTTCAACAAAATCTTACACACTGGAGCTTTAAATAATCTACTAGAACTCTTCAATATGGAGTTGTAAATCTATCAGTCATGCAAATATTAAAGTTTTTTGGGGAAAAAATAGATAAACATGTGGATGTTGTGACAAAGGATGTGCTGTGATTTTTCTGTGTTTTGTGTGTATTGCTGTAGAGGCACGATATACAGTGGTATGCAAAAGCTTGGGCAGCCCTGTAAATTTTCATGATTTTTCTATCAAATCATTGGTTGTTTGGATAAGAATTTTCAGTTAAATATACCATATAGGAGAAAACACAGTGATATTTGAGAAGTGAAATAAAGTTTATATGATTCACACAAAGTGTGCAAGAATTATTTAAACAAAATTAGGCATGTGCATAAGTTTAGGCACCACAAAAGAAAAATGTTGTGCATCCTTCTTTTGCAGAAAGTGAATGCTCAGAAGAGACCATCCAAGAGATGTGCACACCTGCCTTTGGATGTACAGAAGGACCAAGTTGCACATGAAGACAGGGAGAGGATGCTGCAATAAAGGATACACCAAAACGCAATGCAGCAAGTGTAATGTTCGCCTTTGCTTTTCAGAGGACAAGAACTGTTTTGAGGTCTTTCACTACCAATGAAAGTTTGTCATGAAAAAAAAAAAGGAATGAAGAAGTTGCTAGAAAAAGTAATTATATCCGCGAGAAACGCGCGCGGATAATATGGAATCGGTCTTGCGCGTCCGCGTCCGCGTCGTCGTCCGTGTCCGCAGATTTTAGCCGTTAACGCGATAACTGGAAAGGCATTTGAGATTTTTGAGATTAGTTAATTAATTAATTAATTAATGATATAAAAAACATATTTTCGCCTGTATCTTCCAAAGTATTGCAGGTATTGGCTTCAAATTTTGCATGGGCATCACATACCACATGAGAATTATCCCTATCTTTGTAGCTTTATTATTAATTAGCAAATTAATTAATTTATTATGCTAAAAACATATTTTCGGCTTTATCTTCCAGACTGATGGAGATATTGCTTTCAAATTTTGTACAATCATTCATGTAGCAACTATCTACAAGTACAATCATTATTACTTTGGCTATGATTGGTAATAGTTACATAATAAGTTAACTGGTTAACTTATTAGTGAACACAGAAAAAATAGTTAAGGCATTTTTTCTTTATTATTGAGCTCATTTGGACACATTGAGGATATCATGGGTTTATTTAGCACTTATTCATAATATTTATTACATTATAATATAAATGTATTAATCATCATATGAAAAATAGTTAAGCCTCCATTTCTTTATTAATGCATTGAATGGAAAGTTTAAACATATTGTATGCTTTTTCATGAAATTTAATAAACATAGTGTATGCTTCTTCATGACATTTGGACACTTTGAAGATATGGCAGGTGTGGTTAGCATTTTAATATTCATAATATTTAACAAGGTATAATAAGTTAACTAGTTTTATTAAAAACTAGAGAGAAATTTATGAGTTCAGGTATTCTGTGTTCAATATCGAGTTTATATGGATACTTTGAACATGTATAAAGTGTAGTCAGCATTACATCATAATATTTAACAGTTATTTTGTTGAATTTATTAATAATAAATTAAAACAGTTAGTGGCAGGTGCGAGTGCGTATACTTTGGGTATATTGGAAAGTTGAGGATTGGACAAGTGCGCGGATATACCCCTTGCTGTCGGCTCCTGACAGCATAGGCTAGTTACAAAATCTAAATCCATATCTTGTCTAATGTCATGATATACTGAATATAATATGACATGCGCAGTCCTAATCTGGACCCTCTGTCACACCAATCAATAATGTGACCTATATCAAATCTTCCCTTACTTTCTAAAATCTTGCTGTGACAATCCATCCATCCAGCCAGCCATCCTCTCATTGACAGTGACGTTCAGTAATTACCTCCATAGCTCCAGATCTCATGATCATCAAAGTGTGTGTCGCCAGCCATTGCATCCCTGCCAGGGAAGAAGGCGTGGGCCAGGGTACCTCCCCTCCCGTCAAACGGGTATCCATCATCATGCAGAAAATGGAAGAAAGACACTCTGATGTCACCTCCGCCACTGTCACTCTGCAGCCGATGAAAACTCAGGGGAGCAGCGTCACTCCAGGCTTTGAAGGCATGGGTCAGGATCGCCCCCACCATTTCATGAGTTAGGGATGGAGAGCGGGAGGGTGATGGGAGGTTGTGGAGACTGCGGACAAGAACAACATAGATGTGTAATGTCATGTTTATGTGTAGCTTCTAAATCTTCTTCTTCTAAAATTAAAAAAATATATATATATTCTTTGAATCCTATTTATTGTCTTTTTATTCATCGTCTTTTATTCTCATTGGTTTCTTGTTCTCTATTGTTGTTAAGGAAATTTTGTATTTGTATAAGAGGAATTTTCAAAAGTAACGGTTTATCGTGACCTATTTGTGACCTGGGATCATAGAGACCTTTTGTGTTGTTTTACGACAGGTTATGACACAAATGGTGGTGTCGTTCCCTCCTTTGCTGTAGGAGGTTATAAAGTGGTAATTAATATACAGATAACACACCCAGAAAGACAGTTAAATGAAATGCTTTTCTCCTAGATCTTTGAGTCTTCACTGGTAACAGGACCTGTATGTTGCTATGTGAATATCTCCTCTTGTACAAGATTAAACCCTTGTTTGATCCCTGAGCTGGCTCCAAATTCCTTCCTCCATTACTAAATTATCACTGGATTATTTTGACAAATGTCATATATGGCTTAGTGGTAGAGTAAGTCAATGTTCAACAGTGGATTGTGGGTTTGAGTCCCAGTTCTGCCAGTTTACATACTGATGTGTCCCTAGACAACCCACAACCCCACGTTGCTCCTGATGGCTGTGCCGGCAGCGTGCGAATGGGTATGAAAGATGAGTGATAAACAAATGTGCTCTACTGTATGAACGTGTGAGTGAAGGCTGAATGACAAAACTGTAGTGTATAGCAGATTTGAGCGGTCATCAAGACTAGAAAAGTGCTATATAAATACAGGATACTAACTCAGTGTAAAACACAGATCTGTTATCACTTAGAGCTGTGCTTTTCCTCCACAAATATGTAAAATGCCTGCTGTGAAAAAATGTATGTTCATTTCATTCATGACAACATGAATAGAATAGATGAATAGAACACAACAGGATCTGTACATTGTGTAAGTATTTCCCCCTGAACACTTCCCCCAAAAAGAAAGAATTGTTTTTCTTCTATCTCAAATTGTGTTTACCTTTACCATAACAGTCGCTGACTTTAAAATAAATAGACGTTTGGTTAAAGTTAAGATATTAATATTGTTGGCATTAACCCTGTAAGACCCAAATTAAGAAAAACCTAAAAAAATAATTATTTGACCTTTCAGATGTTGTTGTAGGAGGCCTTAGATGCAGAAATCAAAGAGTTTTTGGAAAAAAAATGTTTTTGTAAGTTTTTACAGAAACAACTAAGTTCATTTGCAAGTTTGATTGCTTACTTAGCTCCATAAATGTATATAACATTTAAAAATAATCACACATTAGTCATATTTTTATGAAATCATTTATTAAAAATAAATACATAAATAAATAAACAGGATAAAATTCTAGCTTTTTCTAGCAACTTCTTCATTCCTTTTTTCTTTTCATGACAAACTTTCATTGTTACTGAAAGTCCTAAAAACAGTTCTTGTCCTCTGAAAAGCAAAGGTGAACATTACACTTGCTGCATTTGTGTGTTGGTGAATCCCTTATTGCAGCATCCTCTCCCTGTCTTCATGTCCTTGCGCACATCCAATGGCAGGTGTTCACATCTCTTGGATGGTCTCTTCTGAGCATTCAGAGGCTTCATGATGTCACTGTCTGTGTTGCTGGACTCTCTTTGTCTGAAGATGAAATCCAGACCAGAAAAATCAGTGTTGGGACTGATGAAATATTTTTTCGGCCAGCGACACCTGTCACGGTGCATGATGTGTTTTTATGTGATTTTGGCCTGATGTCGACATAATTATCAGCTGGACAGTCCATGGGTGGTTGGTTTTCTTTGTCCACTTTTTGACAGACATCTTCATCTGAGTCTTCATCACTCTCATCAGTGTCATTGAGTTCCATCTCAACTTCACTCTCTCCAGTTTGGATGATATCAATCACATCCTGCACACTGTATCACGGCTCTCTCCCCGCTGTTGGCATTCTGGAAAAAAAGCAATGAATTAACATGTATAAATATGCTTTTTATATTGTAGTACATAACCTGAAGGAACGGATAGGGTGGTGGACCAAGTCCTCTGGGTAGAAATGCTTTCAAGGCAGACAATACTGTCTGCTGATTGTAAGTCGCTTTGGACTAAAGCATCTGCTAAATGCCCTAAATGTAAATGTAATTGTCTTAGCCTATGGTCTCTACTTATCATAGTAAAAGAAAAACATTCAAACCCCCACTTACATCCACACCCCACATTCAGGAACATTTACACCTTTCCAAGAACTGAATTGTCTGTTGATATCCTCTTTGTGGACAAAGACATGGGATTTGAGCTCAGTCTGATCAAATTAAATATATTTTTTTTTAGAGATAAAACTTTAAAATCAGTCAAATTTGACCAGAACACAACACAAGGGTATAATGTATGTAATGTTTGCTGTTCATGTATAAAGAAAATCCTCTGTTTCAGACAGTGATGTAGTGGAGGGAATACAACCTGTTTGTGTCCATTGAAACAAGCCTGCTATTTTTGCTACCACCAAGACCCAGTGTTGTAAAATTACAACAAATATGTAACAAGCTCTAAATGAAATTTGATGCATCTATTTCACAATAACTTAATATTTACATGCTCTACACATTGTAATAACATCCAAAAAGAATATAAGAGACATTTTACTTACTTTAATTTGATCAATCCAGTCCAATGAAACAAAGAGATTTTGTTCGGAGGAAATCTTGAAATCTTGTGTGCGTTCATGGCCATAAAGCAGGACTTATAAACAAATGTGACATCCACTAACATTGTTAGACTGAACAATAAGACCCAATGACTATGTACATGTGGTAAAAAACAGATAAAATATAACAGATAGTTTTTTGGGATGGCTAAAGTTAATGTTGTAATTTTACAACCGTGGGTCTTACAGGTTTACATCCCCCACCCCCCTATATACAGTACTTAGTATATCCTTAGGAAGTTTTTTCTTAAATGTGACACAAAAGAGAGTACTATTGTAATGTAACTCATAACTTTCAAACGCAAACTAATTATATTTAACATGTTACATTTTGAAAGTAACCAACACTTTATGTAGCTAGTAAAGTCATTATTGAAGCACATTTAAGCTCAATGTATTTTGAACATCTACAAATTACAAAAATGACACAACCCATTACTTATCACTTAGTGATTAGTAGTTAATTAATTGTGTTGCCACAGTACTGGACAATGTTTTTTGGCACATAATATGTGCCCACAATGCTCCTTTACCTCCATGCCCTCATGCCAACTTTAGAAGTGATGCTGCCTCTGCTCAGCTGAGTCACATGACACAACAGATCAACGCAGGAGAGGGAGGGGAGGGGCAGTGAGCAAAAGCCCTGCTTTTTAGTGAATGTAGAGAAGAGGTTATTTCACAGAAGTATGGATTTCATCAAGCTAGTATTTTCACATACTGATGGGATGGATAGAGTAAACATGTTTGAAGCTGTATTTTACTATTAGACTGGAAACTGGAAAGACTGAAGTTTATTTTTGCTTTGGGAAGCATTCACTCTGACACAAATGTCCATAGAGAATGGTTTTGACAAATATAAATATTATTATTTTTATCACATTTATTTGTATCACTTTACAAAATGCTAAGTGAGCTCAGGGAAGTAAAATATACATTCAATAATTATATATATAATTATAATATAAATTCAATACAGACTGAAGTAGTTTAGCCTTTGGTTCTTTTAATTGTTTAATTGGGGCTCCTTTTGCTTTTATTACTGCCTCAATTGGGCGTGGTATGGAGGTGGTCAGTCTGTGGCACGGCTGAGGTGGTTTGGAAGCCTAGGTTTCTTTGACAGTGGCCTCCAGCTCATCTGCATCTTTTGGTCTCTTGTTTTTCATTTTCCTCTTGACAATACCCCTTAGATTCCCTATGGGGTTCAGGTCTGGTGAGTTTTGCTGGTCAGTCAAGCACAGTCATTTAACCAACACCATGGTCATTTGACCAACAGTGTGGGCAGGTGCCACATCCTGCTGAAAAATGAAATCAGCATCCCTCAAAAAGAAATGGAGAAACAATCTGTGGACTGATGAAAGTAAGATTGTTTACAAGGGCCATTGACAGTTTGTCAGACGAGCCCAAACACTGAATTCAAGCCACAGCAGTACACTCTGAAGACAGTGAAGCATCATGATTTTCTCTTACTATTTATCACATACCAGGGATCATGGATCAGTTTGCACATATCAAAATACTTGAAGAGGTCATGTTGCCTTATGCTGAAGAGGAAATGCCATTGAATGGGTGTTTCAACAAGACAACGACCACAAACACACCAGTAAGCGAGCAGCATCTTGGTTCCAGACCAACAAAATTAAAGTTATGGAGTGGCCAGCCCAATCCCCAGACCTGAATCTGATAGAAAACTTGTGGAGTGACATCATGGGTTGGAACCTGTTCACAGGTGCAAGAAGTTGGTCGACTCTATGCACCACAGATGTGAAGCAGTTCTCAGAAACAGTTGTTACTCAGTTATCTATTCTAAATATTAGTTTAGTTGATTCACAGAGATGATAAATCCTAAAGATTTTTCAATTTATACAGTAAATATTTGAGCTTGTAAAGAAAAATGCAGACACTGCTATTATTTTTCCTTCATTTTCTCTAAAGTAGTTAAAAACATTTATCATTTTTTGTTCGTGTTATGATTTAGAATATAATGTGCAGTGTTCCCAATGCATGGAAATACAAACAATTATAACTAAGGATTTTGTGCTTTATTCACGTTATTATTATTATTTTTTTTTTTTTTTTTTTTTTTTAACCTGTCCTGTCCAGTACCTTGGGCATGCACTATGGTTGACTGCATGTCTGTTGGTGTTGAACAGATTTTGCTGTTTGCAGGGCGAGTGATTACAGCGCTGTAATGCCCGTCCTGCTATTTATGTTTTTATTTATTAGGTTGTGTGGGAGGACCGGGCCAGACAGGGGGGGTGGGGGTGAGGGTGGGTAGACGGACAAGGGAGGTGTGAGAGAGATGGGGAGAAAGAGGGAGAGATAAGAGAGGGGGAGGGAGGGAGGGAGAGAGGGAGGGAAAGAGAGACACTAGATAGAAATTAGTAGCATAACACACTAAGGCAGTAATGACAACATTACAACATTAATAACACTGATATGCATTTGTATTACAGTACCATTAGAATTTGTTAACAACCACATATAGATAAGGTGATCTTGTCTATAACGGTTGTATCAGTTTATATTGGTTCTATCATGAACCAGAGTTTGTCTGTGTGTGTATCTGTATGTCTGTGTATTCGCGCATCCATATATATGTATGTGCGGAGGTTGTCACTTGGTGTGGTCGGGAATCGGTGGTGAAACCGTGTCGCCGCCCCCCAGCCCCCCGGAAGGAGACCGGCGGTAACCCAGGCACACGGGGCGTCCACCAGCCCCCCGGGCCCGGAGATACCCGCCACCGCCCGACCCAGGGCCAGCCGCGAGTCCACCCCGCACAGGACCAGGGCAGGGCGCCACAGATCCGGCGCCCCCCACGCGCAGAGCACGCCCCGAGGGGGCAGGAGACGACGGCACCACGAGCACAGACCAGCCCACCACACGCCGAGGCAGGTCCTGAGGCCCCAGGTCCCCACACCCGGGACCCACCCAGGCCCCCAGAGCCCAGCCCATCACCAGGGACAGTAGAGCCTCCCCCAGAACGCCCCCCCAGGAGGCAGGCCGGAGCCCGCCACAGCTATCCCCGACGCCTACCCCGGAGCCAACCACACGACTTCCCCCCCAGAGGGGAGCCGGCAGAGGCTCATGTAGGGATCCCAGCCGGGGGCCCCCAAGGACCAGGAGGCAGCAGGGTCCCGGATCCGCCCCGGGCAAGCCCCCTCACGCAGGTATGGGTCAGAGGCCGTAAGACCTGTCACAGCGGACCCCACGCCCACCCGGCACAGGGACCCACCGTCCACCCAGGGCAGGGCGCCCAAAGTCAGCCCCCGCCGAGCGACCAGCCCGCCGCCCACCATCACCCTTCCCAGGAGTCATGGAGAGCCACGGCCAGGTCCCCCGGGGCTCCCCCCGACAGACCGACAGCCGACCCAACTACCCGCCGCAGCCGCCAGCGCCCCGGAGCTCCACAACCGCCCCCCAGCCCAAACCACCGACCCCAGCCCAGCCGGGAGGCGGGCGGGACACAGGTACCCGGGAGGCCCCCCCCCACCCATCCCCCACCCCCCCCACCAGGATGTTGTGTGGTGTGTATGTATGTGTGCTGTGGGATGTGTGTATGGCGGATGTTGGTATCTAGTATGCATTAAAAATGTGGGGGGGAGGATGAGGTGACAACACCCCGCTGCTTGCTGACAGCGGGGTAGTCGATATGCCCCACCCCACCCCCAGGCCCTAGTGTCTAATATGCCATAAAATATTGGGGGAGAGCGGAGACCCCTGGAGGGGAAGATGGGGGATAGGCCCACTACTTGGTGGGCCCGCCCCCCAACCCCCCCAATGGTCTTCCTGTATCTCCCCCAATACCCTAGTTGTGTGTGTGAGAGTGATATACCAGATCTGGTGGGGGAGCACGGAGGGCAGGCAAGGTTGGCCACCCATTCACGTTATTATTTAAAATATTACCATTACCAATATTATGACTACATGTTTATTACATCAAAAAAGTATGAATAAGTATGTTTAAAAAAATAAAAAATAATAATATATATATATATATATATATATATATATAAATATATATATATATATAAATATGAGATCAAAACGTATGAATGTGTGAGTTAAAATATATGAATCTGGAAGTAAAGCGTATGAATGTGTGTGATAAAAATATACAGATATGAGAGTAAAAACTATCTATGTGAAAGGATGTCTGTGAAAGGAAAGTGAAAGTTATCTTGAAAAAAGGGGCAGAGGCACTCACTCATTAAATATAAAATGACAAATCCAGAATGAGTCTAAATGAACCTCAGCCCAACCCTTCTGTCTGTCTCCAGGATCTGCTACAGTTCTCATGGCGCCTACTCTCAAAGCAAGTTGGCTCTGGTCCTCTTCACCTACTACCTGCAGGAGTGTATGACAGCAGGCGGCTTTTCAGTTACAGTCAACGCTGTGGATCCTGGTATGGTAGACACAGCTTTGTATGACAACCTGTGGAGCCTCGCACAGCTGCTGAAGAGACCAGTGGCCAAGATGTTGTTCAGGGTACATTTTTTGTAGCATGATTTGCTTTGTAGTTAGGATTTGAGATTGCACTGCAGCAGGTAAACAATATTGTTAGTTTTCAACTTGAGTAAATATTGTGTCATGGTCAGTGGCGGTCATGGGGAAGTTCAATTCAGGCCCTGTTATTTATATATAAATTATGCCTACAATTGCCTCTGCGGCAATGTGCATTTGTTGACAATCCAACGATACCAGCGAACTCAGAAGTTCAATGATAAAATTTATTTTTCAAGATATGAGAGACAAAAAACAGACTTTACAAAATCACAGGCTCGGGGCGAAGGTGGCAGGCGGCTCCGGCCATCTGCTTTACAGCGCCCCTCACCCGGACCTCGCCGCGGACATGTGTACTCGCTGCGCCTTCTCTCGCCCCCTCTGGCCGCCTCCTCCTCACCGGGGGGAGGTTCGTCGTTCCCGTACGGAACGGCATATGTATGTCCCGCTCTCAAAATAAAAGCACCTGCCTCTGTCTGTGAGCGTTTGATGGTGGGGAGACCACTACCCGTGAACGCGCGCGAGCGAGAGAGAGCAAGATAGTCAAACAGCTGTACTGTGGACTGTGTGAGAAGACAGGCTCTGCATTACCTGTTGCTGCTAAACAGGCAGGGCTGCGGGCAACAGTTGGTCTGTGGACTGTTTTTGACCACTAATTACGTTACTTATTATAACATAACATAGCACTAGCACATAGCAAGCCTCTGTACTTAAGTAAAATAAACAATTCATTCAGTGTGCAGAGCCATGGGCTAACGTTATCAGCTAGCCTTCGTGCACTATGACGGCGTGAGATATCTAACACCAAGCTTTATGTTTAATCTAAATATGAGTGGGATAATAACATGACACAAATCATTTTAATACTGTTTTGCCACTGCACTGCGACCTGACTTGCTGACGACCATGACTTGCTTGTCAGAAAGACATCGTTGGTGTAAACACTTGTCACTCAAACATGTCTGACCAATGGGGAAGCACCCGCCCACTGTGGAACGTTTCTGTCAAAATGATTCAATTAAAAAAAAAAGACTTCAAAACTTTTTTTCACTTCAAACAAAAAAAAAACGACTTCAAAACTTTTTTCATTTCAAATCGAAAAAAAAACATTTTCAATAAAAAACAACCACACTTAATTTTTTTCTTTGATTGAAAATATTTTTTTTGATTGAAGCAACTTTTTTTGCGATTGAATAATTAAGACACAACTGTCCTTCCCATAATATGGCCCAAACGCAAAACAGCATTACTTCAATCAAAAACTTGCTTCAAACCAAAAAAACCTTCACTTCGATCAAAGTAAACATTTTCAACCAAAGAAAAACAGTCTTCAAATGCATTTTTTTGAGTCTCAAATATATTTTTGCATCCAAATTTTTTTTTTTCTTTGATTAAAATTTTTTTTTCTTTAAAGTGAAGGTTTTTTTGTTTGAAAACATTTTTTTTGATTGAAGCAAATTTTTTTTGATTGAATAATAAAGACACAAATCTAACTCCATAAGAGAACGCCTAGACATCTTTTTACTAAAACATCTGTAATTTCACTCTGCTTGATTTCAACAGCATCAGACTTTGCACAGCTCATGTCCACGTGTTGTTATATGACCTCCATGTGTTTTTAAGTTCCTACTGCATATTTTAAAGGTGATATTTGCTTTAAAATGCAATATTATTTTTAGGCAAGAGGAAAAAATCCTTCATTTATGCTGTGTTCCATGTGCATTTACTCTGACACAGTGGCATCTACAGTGAAACTTACACCACTGGTGGAATCTGACTAGTGTTATCTGTAGTTTGATACCAGGATAATCCAAATACAGTCCTCTGTTCCTTCATATGACTCCGAGCTGCAAGACCAGCTATGGAAGAGGAGCTGTGAGCTTGTGGGCCTTCCAGAAGTCTGAATCATTCTGCTGTGATCCCACACACAGGGTTGTTCCATTTACCTCATCAAGTCATCTGAGAGGAAATGATTGCAATCTGTTCTAAACTAAATGTTCAGATGTAGACAGTCCCCATCTGCTGTTAAAGAAAAACAAATCTGTCGGACATTGTTCTTGTACACCTTTTTGATTGCTCTGCTCATTACATCATTAAGGCATCTAATCGAACCCCATCCCACCCCTTTTCTTGGCTTTTTTAGGCCCCTTCCTTCATTGGAGAAGGAATACTTCAATCCTGTATTATGATAATGGAGATGACATCAGGCCAGTGTTGTAAATGTGTCACACAGGTGGACAACATGTTGCTATTTCTCTACAACATTATTTTTACACCTAATGTGTGCATTCCTGTTCATGTCAACAGGAATAAACAATTTCCCCCCGGGGATTAAAAAAGTATTCTGATTCTGATTCTGATGTCATATTCTGTACTATTAACATTCTCATTAAGTTGTTATGCTGCTACCTCCAGTTAATCTTTTGCCAGTTCTATTGTGCGATTGAGCACTGACAGAAAAGTCAGAAAAAAGTGTGAATCCAGTCAATAGCAAGTGGAGTTTAACCTGAGTATGTGATAATGGCCTTGCCATGACATGGCCTTGCCAAGACATGCACAAGAGGTGATGTGTAGTATCGCTCTTTCTGGGAGGAAAGATGGCTGTGGTGAAAATAGTTATGACCTACAATCCACCAGACACACGTACAAAGAGCAATAATGTTTCATTTCGAGGTCCTCTTCAGCAACCATAAATAAAATCCACCCATCCATTATTACCTTTACTGTTACAAAACATTTTAGTGCAACCTGAAAAAAAAAACAATTAGTCCATCTGCTGCCTGGCAAGGTGTTGCAGTTAATGTAGGTAACTATCGTTAGCTGTGTGTGTGTGTGTGTGTGTGTGTGTGTGTGTGTGTGTGTGTGTGTGTGTGCTTGTGTCAGCTTCATTTCAGTTACTTAAAGCGATGTGTGACCGCCCGCACAGCTGTTTAATTGTTTACTTTTCTCTGTGCCTTTCGCTTTGCGCGCAACAGCAGCGCGATTGTAATAGAAGCCCTAATTTGACTGGTAAAACGGCATATTTTCTGGACCTACTCCAGCTAAATCTGTGATGTTGAATTAGGCTTCTACTCCTCCCACGTGTCTCCCCTCTATCGCTGTGTTCTGTCCCCGTGTATCGCGATTCTGTGTCCTCAACACAGCTTGTGATCACCTATTGAGAGGAAAACTTATTTTTCTGATCAGACACGTCCCCTTTGTCTACCTCACTTCCCTTAAATTCTCCGCGTCACCGCTGACTCCATTTCCTCCTTCAACTTTCCTCTTTTACTCAGCGCCCCCGCTGGTGAAAGACAGAGGAGCTGAGCGGCGAAATCTGAGCATGAGCGCCATCTCGCTCAGTGTACACTATGGGTGAATTCCAATTCCTTGCTTAAACCTCAATCTTAACCCTCGATCTCAAAAATGTTCTCCCGATTCTCAGAAAAATTAAGTAAGGGGCAAGTTTAAGGGCTGTATCGCCCTCAATATTGAGATTTTCCGAGACCACCCTTGGGAGCAAGGGCTACCCAGAATTCATTGCGTGTTTTCACATAACAAAGATGGCGTCGAAAGCAGCAAAACGAGTGTGATACAAATGAAGTAATTTCTTTGTTAATAGAGATATAAAAAATATGAAAATCATTGTATTATCTTAGTTTAGGCCCATCTTATGGATTACTGACGTCATTGTTGCGTAACATTTATTTTTTTATTTTACGATCTTTTGTCGGTGCGCACACGCGATCTTTTGCTATCGTTTACTTTTCAATAAGCCGTGGTGTGTGGTAACTGTCAGCTAAATATTTGTATGAGTATCATCTTATAACTAACTGACAACCTAATAACTTGACTGACAAACAGATCGTAGTAAATAATCGTAACGTAAATGTGTTCTTCTTCTTTTTTTGGAGTTGACAGACTGGACGCAGCTTTGGCGTTATTCTGCCCCCTACAGTCTGAAGACGTATCTGCATTCAAGGGGTGTCCCATTTCTAAGTGACAAAATAACCCTAAACACTTGGTTTTGAGGGCCAGTTAAGATTAAGGGTTGAGCTTGAGGGTTAAGATTGAGGGTTAAGATAGGAATTGGAATTGGCCCTATATTTAGCATTAATGCCTTTATGCTTAACAGTTGCTTGTATAGTAAAATAACTATACGACACTACTGAGGAGTTATAATTGAGAGTGCAGCAATACCTGACCTGTATCGATATCAATACTGCTTATCAATACTTCGAAAATAAAGTAATACATCACATCAAATTAAGTTGTTGTGAGCTGTAAACTCTTCACTGATAAGCAAAAGCTAGATTACAATGTTATCCCAGAGACTGACAAGCACCGGGATGGCCTCTTTCATCCTCCAGGAAACTATCCTATTTCTGCAGCCAAGGGTTCCAAACTGTCCCTTTTGGCCGCCGGGAGCCTAACCCTGGATTTCCACTGGACGCGGAACGGCAGCGGCGCAGTTCTGCTTCTCCTCTGCCCGGCGGCAATCCCCACCGGGTGCGTTACGGCAGCGGTGCGGAGCCTTGGGAGCCGGCGGTATTCACGGAAGATAGCGCGATAATCTTGAACGGAACGAGTTCGCGAGATCCCGCGATAGACTGTGTGTATAAAGGAAACAACAACAACACAGCTTATTTTCATTCTCCGACGTGGAAGAACTGTTGATCTGGTGTCATAAATCATTTTATGTTTCTCCACTTTCCACTTCAACAATCAGTCTCTCGTCATACATTATGACTCTCCGAGACGCTCTGATTAATTGACTGTTTACCTGACAGCACCGGTGACGACGTAATGTTGATGTGAAGTTGTGACAGGCTGTATGACCTGCGTATTGTGTTTTATTTTGAAAGGGGGGCGGAAATGTTTTACTTTGATTCTGTGTCGGACTTCCTGTCTTGTGCGATCTGCTTCGTTGAAATTTACGAGGTTCAGCAGCGGCAACAGAAAAAATAGAACTGATTCCTATTGATAGTGCTGCGGCGCGGCGAGCCGCTTCTGGGCCGCTGCTGAGACGCGCCGCAGCGTGTCTGGTGGAAATGCTCACATTGATTAGAATGGAAGCGATTTGCAACGGCGACCGCGCCGCTGCCGTTCCGGGGCCGTTCCACGTCCAGTGGAAATCCAGGGTAAGGGTTGTCACATTAATATTAAATCATATCATTTCAAACAGAGAGTTGTTTTAGTTGTTTTATGCTTCATTGTTTGTCCAAAATCCATTGCATCAACGCGACATTTGTATGATTCTGATCTGTGCCCGTCAGATTCTGGTCAGTGAAGTACAGTGGGGGTGGGGGACAAAGAAAAAGCTTACCTTTTTCTTGTCCCCCTTTATCAGCCACCGACACCATAGGTCTGAGGCTCCGTAAAATGTCAGCCCGACTTGTAGTAATATGGCTTTTCTTGCATAACAAAAAACAGCATTGACTTCCCACAGTGTGTCATTTGCTCTGAGGTGCTGGCACAAGAGAGCCTGAAGCCAGTAAAACTAAAAAGACATTTAGAGACAAAACACAACAGCTTAATTGAAAAGCCAATTGATTTTTTTCAGCGCAGGGAGCAAGAACTAAAAAGGCAAAAAAACAGTGGTGAGTGAATATTCTACAGTCCCTGCTGAGGCCCTGGCAGCTTCATATGAGGTCGCATATCTGGTGGCAAAATCGAAAAAGCTCACACTATCGGGGAGAGTCTCATCCGTCCTGCAGCTGTAGCAATGACAAGAGCAATGCATGGGGAGAAAATATCTAACAATCTTTTAACCATTCCCCTGTCAAATGATACCGTGGGGCGCCGCATTCAGGACATAGCAAATAACATTAAAGATCAACTCATTGGCAGAGTGAGGAAGAGTGGAAGATTTTCCCTGCAAATTGACGAGTGCACAGGTGTCAGGAGATGCGCGAGGATATGTTGTTTTGCTCATCGATGGAGGGAACATGCACTGGACGGGACATTTTCAACAAGCTCAACAGTAACATACAAAAAGAGGGACTGAGATGGGAGAGCTGTGTATCTGTGTGCACAGATGGAGCTGGAGCTATGCAGGGGGCAAGAAAAGGTTTGAGGGCCTGCGTGTTGGAGGTAGCCCCCCATGTGAAATTTCTGCACTGTATAATCCACAGGGAAGCACTTGCTGGCAGGTGTCTCGAGCCAGAGCTTCGTGATGTTCTCCAAACATCAGTTAAGATAGTTAATTTCATTAAATCACGGCCACTGTTTGCGAAATGGGATCAGACCACGAAGCACTTCTCTTTCACATAGAAGTCAGGTGGCTTTCTCATGGCAAAGTTTTAACCAGGCTTTTTGAACTGCGTGAGGAGGTCCGCATATTTTCATTAGACTGTAGTTCTCCCCTTGCTGAGTATCTGACTGACCCAAAGTGGGTCGCGGGCTGTGCGAGTGGAAGGGGGAAGTGTTGAAATGTTCCCTGAGCTTGATGACTTTATGGAGAGTTACGACATAACCATTCAAACTATGAAAGGAATTATTGCCTCTCACCTCAGCCTGCTAGTACTTCCCAAATGATGACATGCCGGAAAAGTACGACTGGCTACGCCAGCCTTTCACCACCTCCACCACACATCACCTGCCATCAGAGCTGCAGGACGCCCTGCTCGATCTCTGGAGTTGAAGAAGCGAGAGGGTTAGAGGAAGTTAGAGGAAGAGGACAAGAAAAAGAGGACGAGGAGGGGGAAAGAGGAAGGGATAGAAGAGTAAGAAATAGGATATCTAATGACATCAGAGCTACAATAGTGGACCATGTCATCAACCATGGGATGACCCTGAGGGAAGCTGGCCAACGGGTTCAGCCTAATTTGAGCCGCTACACTGTAGTAAGCATCATTAGGACATTTGGAAATGAGAATGGGTAAGTACAGTCACTTTGTAGCACTGCCATACTCTAATGAGAAACACAACAGTACCATACATGCAAAAATACTGAAATTGTTACTTTACAGAATTGCTAGACGTCCAGATGTTGGGGGCAGAGGAAGAATGTTCACTCCAGAGTAAGAGACCCATATAGTGAATATGGTGATTGCCAATAACGCAATAAGACTAAGTGAAATACAGCAGCGCATAATTGATAATGACACCATCTTCCAAAATATACACAGTGTTAGTCTTTCTGCACTAAGTCGTGTACGTGCGCACCACAGAATAAGAATGAAGTTCCTTTCGAGAGAAACACTGAACGTGTAAAGCAACTGCGATATGACTATGTGCAGGTACACTATAGTGTCATTGGTTCTGAATTTGGAAGTGCATACTGTAGTGCTGTGCATGGGCCTGATGTGTTGCATTTGTATTGTCGTGTCCAGAGAGTGATGGAACTAGAAGCAGATGTCATGGGACATGAGCTGCTTTTTGTAGATGAGGCCGGTTTTAACCTCAATAAAACAAGGAGACGTGGCAGGAACATGATTGGACACCGTGCCATCATCAATGTCCCAAGACAACGTGGTGGTAACATAACCATGTGTGCAGCTATAAGCCAAAATGGTGTTGTTCACCATCATGCAATCATAGGCCCATATATATGCTGAAACCCTGTTCTCTCCCCACTGTGGGATAAATAAAGCTATCTTATCTTATCTTATAACACTGCACACATTATTGCATTCCTGGACACCTTACATGACATGCTCACTGTTCAGAGACCAGAGCATACCCGATATGTCATCATATGGGACAATGTTAGTTTCCATAGGGCTGCTTTGGTCCGCAACTGGTTTACAGACCACCCACCCTTCATGGCACTCAACCTCCCTCCATACTCTCCATTCTTAAATCCCATTGAAGAGTTCTTCTCTGCTTGGTGCTGGAAAGTGTACGACCGTCATCCCCATCAACAGGTAGCTCTTTTACAGGCAATGGAGGAAGCATGTGGAGATATTGACCAGGCATCAATTCAGGCCTGGATACAGCATTCAAGGAGATGTTTTTCCCGGTGCCTTGGACTGGAGGATATCGCATGCGATGTGGACGAAATTTTGTGGCCTAACCCAGAGAGACATGATGTAGGCTGATTGTCTATTTTTTTCTTCTTTTTTTTTGTGAAATTACTATTTTGTGTTCTGACTTTGTCGTGGTTTTGATGAGTGTGAATAAACTCCAATACTTGAAGTTTGGATCCTTGTATGTTTACAGAACTATGACAAAAGTATGACCTCAAATTGACATCTGTGCACAGAGAAAGCAAAAGCCAGATGTGTTTTGTATTCATACCATCAGTGTGTAGTTGGCACATTGTGTGCTTAGTAGATGATGGCTTGTGTTTACTGTTTGATACGAAAACACAATTTTTACGAAGGTGTGAAGAGTTAATCTAGCTGTGTTCGCTTTTGCAAGAGAACTACAATGTTTTGATAATTTGGTGAAAGGTTTTCTTATTTGTGTGTAGAGTTTTGCAAAAATAGCCAATAGCTTAAGCAATCAGAAAACAACTGTAAGCACTCAGCAACATATATTTAAAATGAAACATGGGCTGATTTTCTCCCCAGTGTATTTTGTTAAGGCTTCCTAATTAGCATGCGCTGGTTATCGTTTCATTCCATTAAATTTTTTTATAATAATTGCATTCTTTGTTAACATTTTAACCGGCTCAACTACCCGCAATATGATGGGATGTAGCGACAGGTCTATTACTGACGTGAAAAGTTAGCCTCTTGATGCTTGAAGTGTTTTTCAAAGTGTTTCTGTTATGATCGCCTCGGAGGAGCGATAGTAGAATTTATACAGGTGGACCCGAAAGCAGACGGAGACAGTAATTAAAGTAAAAATAATAACATTTATTAACAAAATACAGAACATAAAGCGACTTCACTAAAGCAGGAAGTGTAAGGGGAGAGCGAGGGAGTAACGCCGATGCAGCTGTGTCTGGGTTTGGCGTGGCTTGGAGATCGGGTCTAGTTCCTTCACGGAACAAACTCAGTGGTAGCAGAAGAGTCGACAGATGAGGTTCCCAGGAGAGGAGGGAGGACTGACGACGACCAGTGGCTCTCGAAGGTGCAGGAGACGTGGTGACCTGGGGTCCGTTTCACAAAGCAGGTTTAGTGAAAACTCTGAGTCTGTTAACCCTGAAATGAGGGAAACTCAGAGTTTTCCGTTTCACAAAGGGAGGTAAGTCAAACCAGAGAAAGAGGAGTAACTCTAGCCTGTTTCACAGAGAGAGGTAACTTAAGCTCTCGGTCAGTTACCATGGTAACATGCTCTTTGAAACTAACCTGGTCGGGACCAGGTTTTTCTCCACAAACCTTGAGTTTCTCTCTGTCTCCGCCCTCTTTCAGACACACACAGTATTTGATTTCCTCATTCATTCAGTCAGCAGAGTTTTGGCGTAGTATGGTTCTGTTTGGCGTAGTATGGTTCTGCGTCTACATTAGAAGTTATATTAGGGGGAGACTTTTTTCACTACCATGTACTTTTGACAGTGATCCCGTGGATGAAGGAGCAGCATTACTGCGCAGAGAATTAAATATTCGTCAGGAGATGATTATTGACCGCGCATAGATGTTCTTACATTTCCAGACACTTTTCTTTTTGAGCAGAACTGTTTCACGTCACAGTTCATCATTTACATTCACAACCTAATCCGTCCTTACATTTCAACATTAACAACCGGAGTCACGCTCTCACATTACAGCAGATATTGTGTGTTGCGCTACGGTTTAAAAAAAAATAATTTAAATAAAATTTACTTACAAATTTACACATTTTTCTTTTATACGTCATAGATGCAGAGCACTTGAACGTGATATAAACAATGAGAAGTCATTTATGTGTGAAAACAGCATTATGTTGAGGATAAAACAACTGTACAGTCAAACAGCCACTTCATATTTACTTTATGTAAAACATGATCAAAATGAGGTAATCCCATTAGATTATACCGAGGTTTTACCTGTTTGAACAATGTTTTTATGTTTCATATTAAACTGCTGCCAAGTGCGCTTCTCCCCCACGGGATTACACCTAAATAAATAAATTAATAATCTACAACTCAAGCAGTTTCCCCCTGTAATATTATTGTGATTGTGCAAAGGACGACATTTAAACTTCCTCATCAGTGTTCTCAGACGCCGTCTCCCTCTCTTTTGCTGCTGTTACACTTCCTTCTGAAAACATGCTCAAACTCATTGTATGAGCGCATTAATATTTTCAACTCCAGTGGGTGAAGAACGTCACCCTCCGCTTCCCCGTTGTCATGGTGACTCCTCAAAACGGGGCTCCATTCATGCTGTCTTTTTAGACTTGTGGTGCACGCGCTTAACTCAAGGTGAAACTACTCTGAGTAGAACAAACTAACTCAAATCCGCTGTTCTGAAACCGAAAACTCAGAGTTTTTACTATCTCATAGGCGGAGCCGCGCAGGTGTAGAAGATCACCAGCGTCCTCCTCATGGATGTATAATATGAACTGGATAGAGCTCTGCCCCCTCTGGCTTGAAGACAATTTTTGCATGGTGGCTACTGCAACAAAAAATCCCATGGAGCCCAAAAAGCAATTTTCCCATTGACCCTGTGGCGAGTGTAAGGAGGGAACCAAACAAAGTAACGTAATATTGCTAAAGCTAAAGTTATTAGGACTAACAAGGTCCTGTTTGTAGCCTACTAAAGACTGACAACGCCACCTTGGGACTTTCACCCAAAGATTTACCCCAATAAAGGACACGCAAGTAAATTCTACTCAGGATGCAAGAGACGTGGCTCAGAAATGTAAGAAAAATACAATTTATTGTTTAAATCCTCTTTTTAAAAAAACACAATTTAACCATTCACACCAGAAAAAGGAACATGTTTTAAACTGAGGCTTGGGGTGAAATGGGGCTAGTGAGGGGAGGAGTCCAAATTAAATTTAACTCAATCACCCAGGTATGTGACAGACACACACACACACACACACACACACACACACACACACAGTGAATACCCAAATCCCAAGGGACCACAGCACACAGGGAAAACGAACACCGCCACCCAGGTCACCAGCACCACCACCACCGGCCTCGGCAACTAAAACAAGATAAAGAAATTAATCACACAGAAAACAAACTCAAGATTCTCACAAAGACTGGGCAAATTATACAAAATATAAATTGCACAGAAATAAGAACAAATCAAACAAATAACTCAAGCGATATAAAGAAAATTAATAAACAAATTAAACAAAATAATTACAATAACGACTGGGCAAATTATACCAACTGAACTACATAAGATTGCCCAAATTAATTATACAATAATTAAAGAAAATAAATAACCAATATAATACCTAAATCTTAAACGTATGACCTAAACAAATATCTGTAACAAAAAAATAAGAAATAAATCAGATCAATCCAACCAAAATAAATATTGGGAATCAAAACAAAGGGACAAGTGAACAAACAAAACCAAGTTAACAAAATAAAGAAATAAACCTAAACTAAGGCATCAAACTAAAACAAGCCGACACACGACAGTCCCATGCAGTACAGGCAGTGAACGACAATCGGGAGCAGGAGTCACGCTGAGACGCGGCAGAATTTCATGGAGAGACAAAACAGCAGCGGACAGCTGATCAACAGCTGATTGTGACGTCATCCAGATCACATTTCCTTTTTTTAAGCCAGGTTGCCAACATTTATCTAAAGAAATACAAAATTAACACTTATTATTAAGCTAAAATAATATTTTTAAGCGCCGCAATAAAAACAAATCACAAACCTTGTTGCAGAGTATGATGCCCGCACAACAAATCGGGGGAAGAGAGAAAGAGAGAGAGTCGCGCTGCTACCGGCATTCACCTGCAACCACCTCAGCGTTAGCCGTGAGGCACCAGGCAGAATGATGCGGAGAGAGAAAAGCACACTTACCACCGCAAGCGGAACAAACAGCGCACCTTGAGCAAGGCATGCAAACCCAGTTGCTCTGCAGTACACAAAAGAAACTCCATAAGCATACAGGTAGATGAACGGGAGAAACGCGGAGCAGCACACAATCCTACTCACCAAGAGCCAAACACTCCGACCGGAAGTGACGCGTCGGGAAGGAGTGCAAAGAGTGAAACCGGGGGCGATCTACCATATTTATACGTAAATTCAAATTGACTATAATGCATGCGATGAAACTCATTCATGCTGCTACATTCCATCCCTGCTTCTTGCATCGTCGTCCCGACGATGGACGACTTCCCAACAAAGACATGCTAGTTCCAAGGTCTAAATAAAGCAGACACTGCATTGGATACTGGCGCAGGAGCGACAGCAACCTCCACCTGCCCAGCTGGCCGTGGGATGTGGTGCACATTAGAATGGTGACCAGCAGTTGAACGCATGGTCTGGCGTGGAGCCATATAGCCAGGACCAGGGCCACCACTTGAGAGAGAGACCAAGGGTTCTGATTCCCCAGTGTGTGGTGCTGTCAAAAGTACACACCCAGAGGGATTGGGGCCCGATAGTGGGACTGGCATTTGGGGGGTCGCCTGGGTCACCACAGTTGACCTGGTGGCAGGCACGGGCCGAAAGGCCACTGGGGATCGTTGCCTAAAAACCAACAAATCATAATCAAATGAGCACTCATTTTCAACTGGTGGTTCTTCCACAGGTGGTGGATTAAGAGGGGAGGCACAACCAGAGGGGTCTGCTCCAACTACAGCCTTCAACATTCTGCGATGGACCTGCCTGATCTTAGTCTGGTCGTCCACTGGCACAATTGTGTACACCTAGCCACTTTCTACAGGTGCCCTCAACACTCGATACCTCACTGAACTCCATCTATCCTGGGTCTTGTGGGGCCCCCTTGCACTGAAATCCCGCAAGAATACCAACTGGCCCTCCCTCAGTGGCAGAGCTTTCACACGCTGGTCATGGACTTGCTTTCGGCGGGCTGCCGCCTGTTGCAAGCGCTCACTTGCACCTGCAAAAGCCACCTGCAGACGTGCCTGGTGCTCCTGGACCCACTCATGGACAGAACCGTCAACAGGAGTCTCAACTCTACCTAACAGAAAATCTAGGGGCAGTCGGGGCTCCTGGCCAAACATCAAGAAGAACGGTGACTCTCCAGTAGCCTGATGGGGAGTCGTATTATAACAAGGACCTGAGGCAAACAGGAGTTCCAGTCCCTCTTTCGGGAGACAGGCAGTGTGCGCAGCAAGTTGTGGAGTGTCCTGTTAAACCGTTCACACTGACCATTCCCTTCAGGATGGTACGGGGTAGTGCGCGACTTCACAATGCCGTACAAACTACAAAGTTGCTGTATAAGTGAGCTCTCAAAATTACGGCCCTGGTCGGAGTGTAACCGAGCGGGGACACCAAATTTGTAAAACCACTCCAATACCAGAACCTTAGCCACTGTGGAGGCACGCTGATCCCGGGTGGGGACAGCTATGGTGTATTTACTAAAAACGTCCGTCATCACCAAGACGTTTTCAACACCATTCTGGGTAGGCTCAAGAGTGGTGTAGTCGATGGCAAGAATTTCATTCGGGCGTGATGCTAAAAGATGGCCCATCTTTTGCAACCTGACACCTCTCACATGCATGGCACCATTGCGCCACATCCGAGGACATGCCGGGCCAATAGCACCGGGACCGCAACAGTGCCAACGTTCGTTCGACTCCCTGATGACCGTGCTCCTGATGGACGTGGGTCAAAACCTCCTTGGTGAGAGCATCAGGTAGCAGCACCTGAAACACAGGCTCTGCACTATCAGAGCGAGAAACCTTGCGGCACAGGACTCCGTCCCTCTCAACCAGGCGGTCCCACTGATGAAGCAGGGTCAATGTGGACTGAGACATTAGTGCCCGCTCCTCACGGCTGGGACGCTGCTTTTTTCGCCAAAACGGCAGCAACTCCAGAATAACAGGATCAGCCTGCTGGAGGGAACCTATCTCAGAATTAGTGTGCTGTGGCAGAGCTACAATGGTGGCTTGGGTTACCTCAGGCTTTCTCAAAACCAGAACCTGCTGCAATGGCTTGGGCATGGCAGTACCTGGAAGCATGGCTTCCAAATCCTAAGGACCAGGTGGGTACTGACGAGACAAGGCGTCGGCGTTCTGATTGCTCTTCCCTGACCTGTATTTAATATCAAAATCAAAAGAGGCGAGTTGAGCTGCCCATCGCTGGTCAGCTGCAGACAGTTTAGCAGATGACAAATGACTCAGGGGGTTATTGTCAGTGAAGACAACACACTTGTTAACTAGCAAGTACTCTCTAAATTTTTCGGTCATGGCCCACTTAAGGGCCAAGAACTCAAGCTTCATGGAACTGTAGTTCACCATGTTCCTTTCTGTAGGCCTCAAGCCTCGACTAGCGTAGGCTATCGGTCTTACCGTTCCTGCTTGTTTCTGCGAGAGAACCGCCCCCAAGCCACCATGGCTCGCGTCAACCCCCAAAATAAAAGGGAGGGAAAAATCAGCATAGGCTAATACTGGAGCAGTAGTGAGCCTAGCCTTAAGTGCTTGGAAACTTGTATCGCAATCCTCCATCCAACGCTTAATCACCTCATTCTTAGATTTCTTACCAGTCGTGGTACGACCAAACTCTGCCACAGCCTTATGCAGGGGAGCTGCCAACTGGGCAAACCCTTCCACAAACCGCCGGTAATAACTGGCGAAACCAAGAAAAGAACGCAACTCAGAGACAGTAGTGGGTGTTGGCCATTTAACAACTGCATCAATCTTGCTGGGGTCAGTAGAAACACCTTCACCCGATATGACATGGCCCAAGTAATGCACCTCTTTCTGAAAGAAGGCGCATTTGCTGAGCTTGGCCTTTAGACCTTCGTTTTGGAGTCGATCCAGCACGACATGCAACCGCTCGAGATGCTGTTCAACAGTTGATGAAAACACAACAATATCATCAAGATACAGCAGTAGTGACTCACATTGCTGATCCCCAAAAATGCGCTGCATCAGCCTCTGGAACGTGCTCGGGGCATTACAAAGTCCAAACGGCATTTTGTTCCACTCGAACAAGCCAAACGGGGTACAAAAGGCAGTTTTAGAACGGTCTGACTCAGTCACTGACACTTGATTATAGCCACTGGCCAGGTCGAGGGTGGAAAACCAGCAAGCACCTGACAGCGCATCCAATGATTCCTCTATGCGAGGCAGAGGGAAAGCATCTTTTCTGGTTTTTCCATTAAGTTGTCTGTAGTCAACACACATTCTCAGACTACCATCCTTTTTCCTCACCAACACAATGGGGGATGCATAGGGGCTGCTACTCTCCCGGATTACCTGCGATGAGAGCAGCTGACTGATGTGTTCTTTCACAACCTCATATTCTGAGGGTGGAATGCGCCTATAGCGTTGTCTGACTGGAACATCATCAACCAGGGGTATGTCATGAGAGAGCAGGTTGGTACAGCCCAGATCTCCATCATGGGCTGAGAAGACGGTGGTGTACTGCCTCAGCAGAGACCTCACTCGAACCTGTTCCTCTGTAGACAATGATGACAAATCAATGTCCTGCATCTGGTGCTGTCCAGTAGGGGCAACTGTCTGAGATGACGAGGTGGTTACACCAGATGGCACTTCAGTGACTCCTGAAGGAAGACTTACAACATTTACATCATCTAGTGTACCAACAACAGTGCGGGAATACAACATCACATCGGTGGAGCCCACGTTAACAACTGGTATATAGGTCGTGCCCCCAATCACTCGAACTAGGGCAGGGGAGGTGAGCAAGCCAGCAGGCAAACCAGAGGCTGGGGGTTCAAACAAGACTGTGGAACCCGAATACTGTTCGGAGCAGGTGGCTGCCACGATCTTCACGACGCCACCAGGAATACGCCAAGCCTTCTTGCCTCTGACCCTTGCCTTCCCTGGACCATCCCAAGGGGTCTGAGCATCCACACGCTGACACTGCTGCAGTGCCTGCACAACGGCCTCTGGGTTCCCAGAGAAGCAGGGCTGAATAAACAAAGCCTCACCGTACTCACCAAAGAGCTCTTGGTAGCACCTACGTATCACATTCATTCCCAGGACACCAGGCACTTGAGCAGGTATACCCCCAGGGGGATCCTTCACGACCAACACCCCACAATTGGACATCAACTTCCCACAAAGTTGTACCTCCAGCTCCAAGTAGCCAATGTAAGGGATAGCTAACCCGTTAGCAGCTCGAAGCTGCAACCAGTGGCATGACTGGAGGCGCTCCTGGCCCCAAGATTCAAAATACTGATGGAAAAAGGTCTCAGAAACAGTGGACACCATAGAACCAGTATCGACTAAGCAAGGGACCCTTACCCCACCCATGCCCACGTCAACATGGGGACAGGACGAGATCAACTTGGGAACATCTGGACTACTAAAACCAACATGCGAGCCAGTAGCTGCCCCATCCAAACTGTGGCTCTGCAGTTTGGTGGGCGCTAGTTTCCCGATCCCGATGTGGGACGAGGCGGCCTACTGTGATAAGATGGGGGTTGTGCAGCAGATTGTGGGTGAGGTGCACGCACACCATCGCACTCCCTTGCAAAATGGCCAGGCTGCCTACAACGTCTGCATATTACAGGGTCGGCACGAGATGGACGGCTACTCCAATTAGAGTTCTGCAACCGTGTGATGCTCTCAGTGAGCTGATTCAGCTGCTCTTGCTGCCGCTTTAGCATCTCTCTCATCTCACAAACCTCAGACGCTGGTGGGGAAGAGACAGCCCCCTGATGGCTACCATGAACAACATACTGGACACCAAGCACTGAGGGAACTGAGTGACTGCGGGCCCTCCCACCACCAGGCAAACCTTCGCGCTCCCACTGGATCGCTTCAGCCCTGACATCAAGCAAAGTACATGCAGGATGTCTACGCACTAACTGCTTTAACTCACGACGCAAGGAACTCTCCAGCACATGCTCAACGAATTGGTCTCTCAGAAGCGCGTCGGCATTCAGGACTCCTGTAGGTGCACGCTGCTTCACCCTCTCCATAAGACCCATCAACGCAAGAGAGAACTCCTGAAGAGTCTCTCCCTCCTGCTGCTTCCTAGAGAAAAATGTTTCCTGCAGAGCAACATAAGACTCTGTGCAACCATACAGTTCGCGCAAGATGGCAAGTATACTATCAGGGTCCTCCCTCTCCGCACCAGAACGATGCCTGATCTCCTCTTTAGCCTCACCCTCCAAGTGGTCATACAGAAAATATGCACGGTCAGAAAAAGATAAATGTCGTGCCCTCATACAGGCCTGTACCTCCTCTATCCACTCACTCAACCCTATACCCATTTTCCCCCTAAAGATGGGACACTTCCTATCTCGGGGCACGAAGACTAGTCTCTCTGCTACAGAGACACTAGAAGTAGAAGGGGCAGTAGATTGTGCCGAAGTGGCAGATGACGCACTAGGGCCAGGCTGCTCTTGACGCAGCCGCTCGTTATCAGCTTTTAACTGCGCCACCAAGGCTCTAAGTTCCTGTAACTCTTCCCCCATGACTAACACGAAACTCACTACCAGGTGAAACTACAGTGCAACAGCACCACAAATGTCAAACCTGTAGCAAGGAAACCTTCTTAGGCCAACCTGAAGATCCACTGCTGCTTTGTCTCTCACTGATGCCCCGTGTGCCTACCGAAAACAACAAAAGAAAAACAAAAAAATGTTAGGTCACAAATTAAACACAAAATGAACACACGTCTCTGCTGTTAGAGTAAATCCTGCTGACAACGCCAGGTTTTGTGGCGAGTGTAAGGAGGGAACCAAACAAAGTAACGTAATATTGCTAAAGCTAAAGTTATTAGGACTAACAAGGTCCTGTTTGTAGCCTACTAAAGACTGACAACGCCACCTTGGGACTTTCACCCAAAGATTTACCCCAATAAAGGACACGCAAGTAAATTCTACTCAGGATGCAAGAGATGTGGCTCAGAAATGTAAGAAAAATACAATTTATTGTTTAAATCCTCTTTTTAAAAAAACACAATTTAACCATTCACACCAGAAAAAGGAACATGTTTTAAACTGAGGCTTGGGGTGAAATGGGGCTAGTGAGGGGAGGAGTCCAAATTAAATTTAACTCAATCACCCAGGTATGTGACAGACACACACACACACACACACACACACACACACACAGTGAATACCCAAATCCCAAGGGACCACAGCACACAGGGAAAACGAACACCGCCACCCAGGTCACCAGCACCACCACCACCGGCCTCGGCAACTAAAACAAGATAAAGAAATTAATCACACAGAAAACAAACTCAAGATTCTCACAAAGACTGGGCAAATTATACAAAATATAAATTGCACAGAAATAAGAACAAATCAAACAAATAACTCAAGCGATATAAAGAAAATTAATAAACAAATTAAACAAAATAATTACAATAACGACTGGGCAAATTATACCAACTGAACTACATAAGATTGCCCAAATTAATTATACAATAATTAAAGAAAGGAAACAACCAATATAATACCTAAATCTTAAACGTATGACCTAAACAAATATCTGTAACAAAAAAATAAGAAATAATTCAGATCAATCCAACCAAAATAAATATTGGGAATCAAAACAAAGGGACAAGTGAACAAACAAAACCAAGTTAACAAAATAAAGAAATAAACCTAAACTAAGGCATCAAACTTAAACAAGCCGACAGAGGAGGAGGAGAGGAGGGAGGACTGACGACGACCAGTGGCTCTCGAAGGTGCAGGAGACGTGGTGACCTGGGGTCCGTTTCACAAAGCAGGTTTAGTGAAAACTCTGAGTCTGTTAACCCTGAAATGAGGGAAACTCAGAGTTTTCCGTTTCACAAAGGGAGGTAAGTCAAACCAGAGAAAGAGGAGTAACTCTAGCCTGTTTCACAGAGAGAGGTAACTTAAGCTCTCGGTCAGTTACCATGGTAACATGCTCTTTGAAACTAACCTGGTCGGGACCAGGTTTTTCTCCACAAACCTTGAGTTTCTCTCTGTCTCCGCCCTCTTTCAGACACACACAGTATTTGATTTCCTCATTCATTCAGTCAGCAGAGTTTTGGCGTAGTATGGTTCTGTTTGGCGTAGTATGGTTCTGCGTCTACATTAGAAGTTATATTAGGGGGAGACTTTTTTCACTACCATGTACTTTTGACAGTGATCCCGTGGATGAAGGAGCAGCATTACTGTGCAGAGAATTAAATATTCGTCAGGAGATGATTATTGACCGCGCATAGATGTTCTTACATTTCCAGACACTTTTCTTTTTGAGCAGAACTGTTTCACGTCACAGTTCATCATTTACATTCACAACCTAATCCGTCCTTACATTTCAACATTAACAACCGGAGTCACGCTCTCACATTACAGCAGATATTGTGTGTTGCGCTATGGTTTAAAAAAAAATAATTTAAATAAAATTTACTTACAAATTTACACATTTTTCTTTTATACGTCATAGATGCAGAGCACTTGAACGTGATATAAACAATGAGAAGTCATTTATGTGTGAAAACAGCATTATGTTGAGGATAAAACAACTGTACAGTCAAACAGCCACTTCATATTTACTTTATGTAAAACATGATCAAAATGAGGTAATCCCATTAGATTATACCGAGGTTTTACCTGTTTGAACAATGTTTTTATGTTTCATATTAAACTGCTGCCAAGTGCGCTTCTCCCCCACGGGATTACACCTAAATAAATAAATTAATAATCTACAACTCAAGCAGTTTCCCCCTGTAATATTATTGTGATTGTGCAAAGGACGACATTTAAACTTCCTCATCAGTGTTCTCAGACGCCGTCTCCCTCTCTTTTGCTGTGAAATGATGTCACATTGTGACACTGATGACAGTGTGGACTGTGGAGCTGTGACCGTGTGATGCACTGAGACCTGCTGTCACTTCACCACTGATTCCCGGGGAGGATGTTTGTCTTATCGTCACTATTGGTTCATGAAGTTACTGTTAAATGTGACAAACTATAGTTGAGTGAGAGTTGAATATAAACGTGTTGAGTGAAAGAATCGGGAGTTATAAAACTACTTTAACACGTTGTTATTGTTCGTAATAATGCGACCATGTTAGAGTCTGCAGGTTTATTTTAATATTTTATGATATTTAACCACAATAGTAATTATTAAGATAAGTTAGCTTTATTTGTAAACCACCTCTACAAAAACACTTACAAATTTGAACTTTGAAATTTAAACCACACAAAGCATTTAAACCATGCAAAGCATAGCAGTGAGACCAACAAATCATATTCATGGTTCATATTCAATGAAGTTGTTTTTTAATCAAAAAAGTACTTAATGTTGTCATTATTTTCTTGGACAATAATATATAAAATCCCTGAGTTCTGTGACAGCAAAAATTGTGGAGAATGAAACTGTTGGTGAAATATTAAACATGTTAACCTGTTACCTATATGTTTGCGGTCAAATAAACACCCAATAAATGTCAAAATGTTCCACACTGTACATAGTGCAATTTTTGTATCTTTGTGCACAGTTTACACTGAGACAATTTTAGATTTTACAACCATTTTGATTATTAGCATACAGTATATCAGTGAACGGGAAAATCAACATTTAACAGACATTCAAAATATGCGAAGACAAAATATAACAATGTCAATGTTCCAAGAATTAAAACGTTGTATAGTAAATGCTCTAATGGCTTTGTAAGCACTGACAAATCTCCCATTCACAGCAGCAGTGTCCTCTCCTATACAGTGATGTGCTTGACCCCATGATTTTGCTTCATGGGTGAAAGGGCCTCATGAAATTCAAGAAAGTCCAGGTGCCCACATCATGTGTATAACTCCTGAAGATACTTGACCACATGAACAGGACCTTAACATGCCTGTTAAAGTTAAATGCAGTTAAGACAGGATATTAGTCATAGTTTTAACAAAGACCTACTTGAATAAGACATGTCACATTATGTATAAACAGGTAATGAATCATTTAAAGAGACCCAACAATGAATGGAATGCTAAAGCTGTTTATGTGTAATACATGATCCTTGTGCTGTTCGCATTGGAGGTTTAAAGTGAATATTGGGGTTATAGCACTCACTAGCAAACTGCATTTATTATGATTAGCTCTATCACTTTAAGTTGTGATCATTGTGTTTTCTGTTTATTATAATGTGCATTTAATAATCCTATTAGAGACTAATGTCAAGTGAATTAGGTGAACAATTATCTACAGCCATTAATATTCCCCTCGCACGCACGCATGCACGCACGTGGTCAACTGTAAACTACAACTTGCTTTTCCAAGAACAATGTGACAAACAGTATTATAATGCACCTGAACATATGAAATTAATTTATTCTCCTAACAGTATTTTTGTATCCATATAACTTTATACACTCATGGTAATCATTTAACATCAACAAATGGAAACTACAAAAATCAACAATCAAACCATCTTAAAAATTATACGAAACCTTGTTTTGGCCTGCATGAACACAAACACTTGAACAATAGCAGATTTTAGTTTTGTTTTTAGTTTTGTTTATTTGGGCAATAGAATACAATAATTAAAAACATTGAACTGATTAAAGTGTGTGTACTATGTGTGTGTAATACTGTTTTAATGTAATGGAAAGAAAAATTAGTGGCAAGGGTCTCAGAAAAGTTTTACATTCACAAAATTACATATGTCCAGATAATAACTTGTGCTCCGTGGTGCAAGCTCCAAGTTTTACTGTGAACATTGTAATTTTATAGTGGCGAAATGGAGAGATATATCATCGGCTGTTGAGATTGTTATTGTTTTACTCCACTGAGGAAACAAACACACTCATTCACTCACACACACATCCATCCATCCATTATCTACCGCTTTATCCTCCACCAGAGGGTCGCGGGGGGTGCTGTGCCTATCTCAGCAGACATTGGGCGATAGGCGGGGTACACCCTGGACAGTTCGCCAGTCCATCACAGGGCCACATATAGAGACAAACAACCAATCACTCACACACTCACACCTACGGTCAATTTAGAGTGACCAATTCACCTAATCCCTATATCGCATGTTTTTGGACTGTGGGAGGAAGCCGGAGAACCCGGAGGAAACCCACGCACAAACGGGGAGAACATGCAAACTCCTTGCAGAAAGGCCCTTGTTCCGAAGTTGTTCCAAACGGGGCTCGAATCCAAGAACCCGGGTCTTCTTGCTGCAAAGGCAAGAGTGCTAACCACTACACCAACCATGGGCCCTCACACACACATATGAGAGAGAAAAGAAACAGACAAGTTCAATACAAACACCATCACCAAACATACAAATATATACATAGAGATCAAAACAGACATTATGGAGACAGTATAGCGTATATCGTTGTTCACCCACTCTAAAGTGCATTCACGTACATACACACATGCACATTACTGATGGTGAAAATGTACCAGCTTGGTGAATTTATGTCTGACAAGATCTTTCTTTAACTTTTCAGTCTCTCTTTTTGCCAAATGGTGCATACGAATTGTGCAATACACCGATGATGCCATTTTCACCAAGTAGTGCACATGGTTGTCTTCTACAGTGGTATCAAACATGTGGTCATGCAGCCCTGGGAACAAAGTTTTGTCACTGCTGTAACTAAGCACTTCGTGTGAAACAGCCGATGCTAAGCCATGTCCCTGGGGAAGTTTGCCAGAAGTTGTTTTCAAAATCCTTTGAAAACAACGTTCTGCCTCTGTGCATATGGCAATTATGCCCGTTGATGGCTTCTGCAAACCACGATTCTTCAAAAGAAGGAACGGATGGACAGTGGAGTCAGAGGTTAATGCATCGGTGCAGGAGATACATGTTTCTCCTTGATTTTTTTCACCACAAAGCCAGCGATGTAACTGATGGCAGCTTCTTTATATTCAGAGACTACTTCGATGTCTGGGCAGAGTTGGTAATCATGATCGGACTGTGGCTGTTCAACAGGTTTTAGGTCAAACCTGCGAATGGTGTTTACTGTCGCAGGTATTGCCCCCATGATTTCAGTGTCATCCCTGAGGAGACAATTTCCTGTTCCGATCTTAACCTGAAGTTTAACCAGAAGACGCTTGTAGGCCGCTGTGAACTGCTTTACAGTCGGATTGTTGTTAAATCCACCTCTAGCTCTGATAGAGGAAAAGAAAAGCTCAAGATGATCTTGACTTAACTTCTAAGTGAGGAGAAATCTGCATGTGGCATTTGGCTTTTCCACCAGCTCATGGAAAATGTTACGTACACTTCTTGAGCTGGCAACAAAGCCAATGATGCATGTTTGCCGTTTTCCAGAATGGACAGGCATTCCTTTTTTATCCATGAGACCAAGAAGGGTGTTTTTCGCTTTCAGCAGGATTTTTTCTGCCCGTTCTTTGTTTGATGTCCTCATTGGTGCTTTGTATCCTTTACCAAGGGTGTTTCTGCTGTTGAGAACATCAAAAGCGGCTTCAATGGTTCTCAGGAATTCTACAGTTTCCTCACATCCTCTGTAAATGCAGGTGTTTGTTGCAGTATTCCCGAGCGTCTGCTACACTGCTGCTGAAAACTTGAGTTGCAAGTTTTACCTTCATCTTCTGTTTCTCCCACCTTATATGGGCCATCTTCAACTTGTTTCCCAGTCGCAGACCTTCAACCTCTTGAAGTTTGTTTAGCTCAACGATATATTGCCACCTAATTTCTCCTGTTGGGGTTTTCTAATCTATTTAAAGGCATAAGCCTTTGCAGAGTAGAAGTTTAGAGTCATTGCATTCTTCTGGCACTTTTGACTTCTTTCCTTGTTCCAGTCTTGTGAAAAGTGCCTTTGGCACTCCACTGAACGAATTCTCCAGCTTCTCTGCACATCCAGAGGAAATCAAGCTTTTCTGCTTAAGCACAGTGATGACCTCAGACAGAGAATCCACTTTTTTCTTTAATCTGATAGTCTTTTGCTTTTCCAATTTCAATTTTTTTCGGCAAGTACCGAGCTTTTCTCCAACTGAAACCATCTGAATCTGCAATTGACGTTTCAGTGTTTTGGGTGATTCCCTCACTGTGTAGCGATGGTCCACGGTGGTTGTGGTGGATGTTAGCACAGAACAATTTTCCACTGGCCAGGTAGTTTGCTGTGCATCACTGTCATTGTGATCTGACACAAAATGGCTGCTATGAGACTCCTGTATCACAACAACTCTGTCATTATCTGAGACCTCTGCCACATCCTGTGTTGTGTGTTTTGAATATGTGTGATCAATTATGTGTGGGGCTGTGAAAGAGTTCGGACTTACCTCTGGCATGGACTTACCTTCCAAGGAGGAGATGAAAATGGTGGGGACAGCTGTTGATGTTAGACACTTTCTCCCACACCTGAAAATAAAAGACTCCTCTTCAAAGTGAAGAGCACACAGCCTGGAGTTCTAGTTTGGAGTCCAATTCTTGCGCTGTACATAGTCCGTCCATTTATGAAGCCTTTTCCTGTCAGTCAGTGGAAAACTGCAAAATCATATCAATCATTATAAGAACAATAAGTAATATATAGCAATTAAATTAAATTCTATATTCTGTATCTATCTATCTTGTATGTATGTATGTAATTATGTATGTATGTAAGACTGTGAAGAACCAGGTACAGTATGGCTATATTGTTCACTTTATCTTTAAATAATTATTGCCATTTATTATTATATGATGTGGAACAACATTTTTAAATAACCAGGAAGGCTCTAGGCCGGTGGATATTAAACGAAAAGCAAGACAAAATCAATTAGAAAATGTAGAAGGGTGGCTCATCATATTGACTTTGTTTGATAATATCTATATCCCAAATATAATAGCCTCAATTATTTTACTTAAAACTGGACTGTAATATTTGATATCATTTGGTGCTAATTCTGCTTTCTATGTAAAATCACCTCTTGATAAAAATGTTAATTAATATATTTATATATAAAGACAATAAAATATGAAATATATGCATATAATTCGTATCAATAAAACATATTTTAAATGACACATATGGATCATGGACGTATTATGGATATACACTTTAAGCTAGCATTGCTCAAAAGCTAATGTATTGCTAGCAAGACCACATTAATTGCCAATACACCAAATTGCTATTATGCTTCTATGTTTGAATATATCATACCGAAACAGGTGATTTGCGCTGCAATCGGATCGATTGACGCAGCTGATGGCAGAACAAGAAGGCATTTTGTCGCTCCGGAGATCAGTCGTACGTCCTGCGGGTCAAACGAAGGAGAAAAGGGGAATTTACTTTATGCGAGTTTTAAATCTTGAATCTGCTGTAATTCAAATGCCCATCCCCCACTTATATGCTCTAATGCAACCTAACGGACAGACAGAGATACGACATTACGGTGGTGGAATACAAGATCCCTTGAATAGTAAGTTGTTTTTCAACATATATCATATAGATTTACGATAATTATAATCATTACCACCTGAACTTTTAATAATGAAAAGGTTAAAAAAAATTACGTATTTTAAAAGAAATCAAATCATGTTGATTGATAATTTAAATAGATACAAGGGTAGGATAATTCCTATTCATCACAAAAAAGGAAGGACATGCAATAAATAAATAATCTTACTTTTTAGTGTCAAAACCTTCTATGGAACACCAAAGCACTGTGGCACAGGAGACAGGACAGAGCCAGAGACAAAAGCGTAAGTCAGGACTTTTACATTCTACATTTTATTGTTAGTTTATTTTTTTTTGTTACAAGCCTAAATTTTATTACTTTTGTCATTTGCAGAAGAGAATGTATGGATAATTGGGGACAGCTATGTCCGACGTGGGGAGGAGAGAGCGAAGGCCACTACAGGATCCAACTTGGGCCTGGGTGCAGGTGTCCACTGGTTTGGCTGGGGCGGCCTGAGGTGGAGCAAGCTGGTGCCCTTCTTTCACCAGTGCTTGAGAGGAAGAACGGTCCCAGATGTCCTCATCATTGTCTGTGGCAGTAACGACATGGGAAAGGTGAAAGGTGTTGAGCTGGTCTCAGCAATGAAGAGGGACATTCACAACCTCCGCCAGAACCACCCACAGATGACCATCTTCATGTCGGCCATCACCCAGCGGCGCCAGTGGGGGCCTGCTAACCCGGGGAAAATAAATAAAGCCCGGAAGTGGGTGAACAGTGTGATGAACTGTTTTATTTCTGCTCAGGGAGGATGCATGATTTTTCATCCTCACATAAGGTTTGACAGCCCTGGTCTATTTCTTCCTGACAAAGTTCATTTTTGCCCTATGGGAAATTGACATGACATGACATCAGATCTTGCAGTTTTCCTGACCCGACAGTGTTTTTTTTTTCTTTTTTTTACTTTTTTTCCAGTTTTTAAATATAACAGGGTTGTCATTTGTGTGAGGATGACATTTCCATGATATCTTTTTTCTTTTTATAATTTTTTTCTTGAGTAATCATAACTGTTCACCCACTTCCTCACCTGGTATTTCTCCCCACGTTGACTTAGTCGTCCCATAACTATTGTATTGTATTGTAAATATGTTAATATATTTTTAAGAATCACTGTTTGTGTTTGTTTTTGTTTCAAAACACCAAATGTTATATGAAGAAACCACATGAAAATGCATGTACTTAAGTCCACACATTATTACATTTTGTATATAGCAATTGCAACTAATATAATATAAAGCAAACAAGCATATGCTTATTAACCTATCTTTTACCTTGTCAGTACACTTAAATTAAAATAAATAAAATAAACATATTTTAAATTAAAATATAAAATAGTATGAAAAAGTGATTAATAACAGATAGATAAAATAATAATATTATTATACATATACATATACTACAAATAACCTTATAACCATATAACTGAAAATAGTGGGAAAATAAAATGAATGTAATATAATTCAAATGTAGTTAATTTTATAGAAACGTTTAAAACATTTCTATAAAATTAACTACATTTATTTTAATGATAATGTTCTTGTCGAGATATGACTCATAAGGGAAATCGGGCAAAAACAAGGTGGTTTCTGTAACAACACATATAAAGTAATAGCCACAGTCAATTCAATAATCCATTAAATTTATAATTTTAACCTTTTATTACGTCATTATACTTTTCAGCTTACTGTATTCACTTCACTTCACTTACTTACTGTATTCACTATCGTTAATTTTGCCATTTTGTTTGACGCTGAAGCAAACGTGCCATCGGTATTCATGAAATCCGCTAGCTCACGTCATTAGCATACTCCCATCATGCCTTTCGATGTTCATGAACGCCCCGAGCAAGTCGATAACGCGGACGGCTCGTTCACATAACCGAGAGTAATTATGGTAGGGACACTACTGTGCATGCTCTATGGGCCCCATAACCCGGAAATAAACGCGGAAATCAAAAACTTTTTTGGCATATGCGCTGGGTGAGCAGCTTCATAGGAATGAACGGAAGCGAAGGGGCGGTGCTCTATCCAGTTCATATTATACATCCATGGTCCTCCTGCAGAGAGAGAGAGGAAAGAAGAGCACACCCGCAGCCAAAACAAAACAAACAACTACACAATAAACAAAAGAGCTGAAGGTGCTGGTGAGATCGTGACAGTTTCTAAATAAAAACGAATAGCTGAAGTGGGATCATAAGTTCTTGTCTGATTTGTAAATGCGACGTGCAGTGTATTGATCGGGCATTGTTTCAGCACTTTTTCCATCATGCGTTCACACCGGCGCGTTGTGTGTGTGTGTGTGTGTGTGTGTGTGTGTGTGTCCATGTTTGTGTGTGTGTTTACGGGGGGTCGCGGACAGCAGTGCATGTTAAATTGGGGGTCGCAACTCAAAAAGGTTGAGAACCACTGCTATAGTGAACTGGGAGACACCATCTCATTAACATTAAACAAGTTATACTCTTCTTCAAATTGTTTCTCTATACTGTATATTCTCAACACTGGGAGTCATTTAAGAGGCTGGTGTTTAGTCTCCACAGAGTCTCTTTAGGACTGTTATCTCAATGCAGTGTCAGATATACAGTTAGGCCCATAAATATTTGGACATCGACACAGTTCTATTTATTTTGGCTCTATGCATCACTACAATGGATTTGAAAAGAAACGAACAAGATGTGCTTTAACTGCACACTTTCAGCTTTAATTTGAGGGTATTTACAAATCAAGTGAACGGTGTAGGAATTACAACACTTTCTATATGTTCCTCCCACTTTTTAGGGGACCAAAAGTAATTGGACAAACTAAACAATCATAAATCAAACTTTCATTGTTTAATACTTGGTTACAAATCCTTTGCAGTCAATTCCAGCCTGAAGTCTGAAGGCATAGACATCACCAGAGGTTTGGGTTTCATCCCTGGTGATGCTCTGTGAGGCCTCTACTGACACGGTCTTCAGTTCCTGCTTGTTCTTGGAGCATTTTCCCTTCAGTTTGGTCTCCAGCAAGTGAAATGCATGCTCATCAGATTCAGGTCAGGTGATTGACTGATAACATTCCATATTTATCTTAAAAAACTCTTTGGTTGCTTTTGCAGTATGCTTTGGGTCATTGTCCATCTGCACTGTGAAGCTCCGTCCAAAGATTTCTGAAGCATTTGGCTGAATATGAGCAGATAATATTGCTGGAAACACTTCAGAATTCATCCTGCTGCTTTTGTCAGCAGTTACATCATCAATAAACACAAGGGAACCAGTTCCATTGGCAGCCATACATGCCTACACCATGACACTACCACCACCATGCTTCACTGATGAGGTGGTATCTTGTGGATCATGAGCAGTTCCTTTCCTTCTCCACACTCTTCTCTTCCCTTCACTGTGGTACAAGTTGATATTGGTCTCATCTGTCCAGAGGATGTTCTTCCAGAACTGTAACAGCTTTTTTAGGTGTTGTTTGACAAATTCTAATCTTGTCTTCCTGTTTTTGAGGCTCACCAATGGTTTACATCAGGGGTGTCAAGGCCAAGGTTGAACAAATTAACCTTTTAATAGGGACTCAAGTAGGGACAAGTTTTGCATTGAATATTGAACAAGCAAGGCTTATATCACTCTATAGTGAAATGCAAAATCGAGTTTCAAATAATAATAATAATAATTAAAAAATATCAATGGCATATCAAATAAAATTTTAATAAAAATTGAATGCACCCTAAATACAGGATAAGCGGTAGATAATGGATGGATAAAAATGTAATGCCTCTTTTCTATTTGCAGCCTTCTGAGGTAAATATCGAAATAAACTTTTTCCACAGGCTAATAATAAATTTGAAAATAAAATAACAATAATGAATGAATCAAACATTCAAGCCTTGAAGTAGCAAGAGAAAGTGCATGAATAAAATGTTAATTATTGCTCAGTTTGCTACACTGATTTGCTCTAACACTGAATATGGAACAAACAACGCTTATATAACTTAAAAGTGCAAAATCAACTTTCAAAAAACAAACAAAAAAACATCAATGGCATATTAAATAAAATTTAAATAAAACATTTAATGCCTCTTTTCTATTTGCAGCCTTCTGAGGTATTAACTTTTTCCACAAGCTAATAATACATTTGAAAATAAAATAACAATAATGAATGAATCAAACATTCAAGCCTTGAAGTAGCAAGAGAAAGTGCATGAATAAAATGTTAATTATTGCTCAGTTTGCTACACTGATTTTCTTTAACACTGAATATGGAACAAGCAACGCTTATATAACTTAATAGTGCAAAATCAACTTTCAAAAAACAAAATAAAAAACATCAATGGCATATTAAATAAAATTTAAATAAAAAATTTAATGCCTCTTTTCTATTTGCAGCCTTCTGAGGTAAATATCAACATTAACTTTTTCCACAAGCTAATAAATTTGAAAATAAAATAACAATGAATAAATCAACCATTCAGGCCTTTTTACTGCTCAGTGTGCGACACACTGATCTTATCTGATGTGCCCAAGACAGATACCTGGCATCTTTTCTTGGATGCTAGTTCATTAATGTCGGAGTTCAGGCTTTGAGCTGAGGCAACCTTCATTATCGAACGAAGGTTTTCATCAGTCAGACGTATCCTGTGAGATGTTTTCGTCATCTTCATTGAGGAGAAAAGTTGCTCACATAGATAAGTGTATAATAATACCGGCAGGCCAGCTCTAATGTTAATTTGATATTGCCTCAAGGGCCAAATGAAATTACACGGCGGGCCAAATTTGGCCCGCGGGCCAGAGTTTGACACCCATGGTTTACATCTTGTGGTGAACCCTCTGTATTCACTCTGGTGAAGTCTTCTTTTGATTGTTGACTTTGAAACACATACACCTACCTCCTGGAGAGTGTTTTGATCTGGCCAACTGTTGTGAAGGGCTTTTTCTTCACCTGGGAAAGAATTCTTCTGTCGTCCACCACAGTGGTTGTGGCAGTGGGGCTTGGTTAGAGCGACGGCTGCTGGAGAGAAGGGAGGAGTGGCTCAGCCGGTGATCAGACAGCTGGACAGAATCAGGTAATCAGTCAGCTATATAAGCACGTTTGTAACCTGGTTCTGGTCTCTTGCAGTAGGCTGGGTCCACACACGGACAGAGAGAAAGAGAGAGAGAGAGAGAGAGAGACGGAGAGACGGAGAGAAGAACAGTGAACAGTGAACATTTGCGGAGAAAGCGCAGCAGAGCGCGGACGCAGCAACTCTGTCTACCTTTGTTTGTTTTGGTTATTTCTGTTGCAATAAACTGGTCAATTTACTCACTCTCAGCCATCTCGTCGTCCTTCCCGAACCCCAGTGAGTGGAAAGCTCACATTGGCACCTGAGCAGGGACCATGGAAGGACAATCTCCGCTGTCGCTGGCCCTTCAGCACCTCGCTGCGATGCAGGAGAGCACTACAACGCTGCAGCAGCAGCAGTCCCAGCTCCTCGCGGACATTGCGGCATCACAGCGGGACGATCGTGCTCTCCTGCGGGAGCTGCTGCAACGCCCGGCTGCCCACAGCGCCGATCCGGAGCCCGGTCGGGGCCGATCTCCGCCCGTCGCCCTACAGCGGATGACCGCAGAAGATGATCCAGAGGCATATTTGGACATATTTGAGGGCACGGCGGAGGCGTGTGGGTGGCCGGAGGAGGAGAGAGCGGTCCGGCTTCTTCCACTGCTCACCGGCGTGGCGCAGCTGGCCGCGCACAGCCTGCCGGCGGCCGCGCGCCACAACTACACACAGCTGAGGAGAGCCATCCTGGACCGGCTGGGCAGTACGTCGGAGGGACACCGGCGGCGGTTCAGGGGGCTCTCGTTTGAAGAAGCCGGGCGCCCCTTTGCATATGCGCAGCAGCTCCTGGACGCAGCGAGGCGCTGGCTCCAGCCGGGGACCCACTCCGCCGAGGACGTCGTTGGACAGGTGGCACTGGAGCAGTTCATCGCAGGATTACCATCATCTACGGCCAATTGGGTCCAGTGCCACCGCCCCGCCAACATCGAGGCAGCGATCGTCCTCGCGGAGGACCATCTCTCTCTTTCCCGGCGGAGCATGAGGGAGGAAACCAGGCCAGCGACGACCCCTGCAGGCCGTCCTACCCCAGCCCCGAGGAGGAGGTTCCCAGCGGCAGCGGCAGTGGCTCCTGCACCACACCCACACCCAGCCGGAGCATGCATCGCTCCGGTCCACTAATTACTCTTTGCCGTCTTTTTCACAGGGCCTACGCGTCTGATCACCTGGCACTCCGGGGGGCTCCTCAGACGCCAGGGCAGGTGTGCTGGCGGTGTGGGCAGCCCGGCCACATCAGAGCTGAGTGCCCACTCATGAAAGTGGGGCAAGTGGTTCGGGTTGCTGGGCCGCCGGCCGCCTCCCCCGGTTCGGGAGGGACGTACAGTATACCGGTATGTATACAAGGGGGTACACACCAAGCTCTGCTGGATTCTGGTTGTGAACAGACCATGATCCATCAGCGCTTAGTTCGACCCGGGGCATTGTTGGAGGCATCGTGGGTGAGGGTGAGGTGTGTGCATGGGGATATTCACGATTATCCGGTGGTGGCTCTGGAAATTTATTTAAAGGGGAAAAAACATAGAGTAAAGGCGGGAGTTAGTACTCGCCTCACGCACCCTCTAATTTTGGGAACAAATTGGCCGGGGTTTACGAGCTTAGCGGGGGAAACCATGAGGGTGCGGTCACGTAAGTCAGGGAAATGTGAGTTATGTGCTGTCCTTAGTGGTGAGGCGGAGGTGTCGCGTCCCGACGCTGCTGGGGGGGGGGCACAGATGGCTCCCATGGAAGATTTTCCACTCGCACAGTCTCGGGATGAGACCCTCCGCCACGCCTTTGACCAAGTGATGGAAATTGATGGTTGTCCGGTTCACCCTAACGCAGCACTCACTCACCCCTACTTTGTGGTCGTTAAAGACCGATTATACAGAGTGAGTCGTGACACTCAAACAGGGGAAGAGCTCTCCCAGTTGTTAGTCCCAAAAAGCCGCCGAGAAACTATTTTCCAGGCGGCTCACCACAACCCCATGGCGGGTCACCTCGGATATGATAAGACACTGAACCGGATCATGGCCCGATTTTATTGGCCGGGCATTCGGGCGGATGTAAGTCGGTGGTGTACATCCTGCCGCGAATGTCAATTAGTCAACCCTCCGGCCACCCCAAAAGCGCCCTTGCGCCCATTACCGTTAATGGAGGTCCCTTTTGATAGACTTGCCATGGACCTCATCGGGCCATTAGACCGGAGCGCACGGGGATATCGCTTTGTATTAGTTCTAGTGGACTATGCAACGCGCTATCCCGAGGCAGTGCCCCTGCGCAGCATCTCGGCGAAGAGTGTTGCACAGGCACTGTTTCAGGTCATCTCCCGAGTTGGGATCCCGAAAGAGATCCTGACTGACCAGGGCACATCGTTTATGTCACGCACACTACGCGAACTATACGAATTACTGGGCGTCCGCTCAATTCGGACTAGTGTGTACCATCCCCAGACTGACGGCCTGGTGGAGCGGTTTAACAAAACACTAAAGAACATGATTCGTAAGTTCGTGCACGAGGATAGTCGTAATTGGGATAAATGGTTGGACCCTCTGTTGTTTGCAGTGAGGGAGGTGCCCCAGGCCTCCACGGGTTTTTCGCCCTTTGAACTCTTGTTTGGCAGAAAACCTCGGGGTGTCTTGGACCTGGTTAAGGAAAACTGGGAGGCAGGTCCAAGCACCAGTAAAAACGAGGTACAGCACGTCCTGGACCTGCGAGCAAAGCTCCATTCACTGGGTCAGTTATCACGGGAGAATTTGCTCCAGGCCCAGGGACGTCAACAGCGGCTGTACAACAGAGGGGCTAAACTTAGACAGTTTTCACCGGGAGATAAAGTGCTTCTATTGCTACCATCGTCTAGCTCCAAATTACTCGCCAAGTGGCAAGGGCCCTTTGTGGTCACACGGCGAGTGGGGGATGTCGACTATGAAGTTGTGCGTTCTGACAGGGGCGGAGCAACACAGATTTACCACCTTAACCTCCTCAAAGCCTGGAGGGAGGTGGCGTCTGTTTCTCTGGCCACCACGGTGATTGAGAGAGATGAACTGGGACGTGTTCTCTCCCCTGCCAGGGCGCACGAACCTCATACACCACCACATAGAAACTTCCCCGGGTGTGACAGTGCGTTCACGACCCTATCGGCTTCCAGAACACAAGAGGAAAACTGTTCAGGCAGAACTTCAGGCCATGTTAGAGATGGGGGTAATAGAAGAGTCCAACAGTGACTGGTGTTGCCCTATTGTACTGGTTCGCAAGTCCGATGGGTCAATACGGTTCTGTGTGGACTACCGTAGAGTCAACGAGGTGTCCAAATTCGATGCCTATCCAATGCCCCGGGTCGACGAACTCCTGGATCGGCTGGGCACGGCTCGCTTTTTCACGACACTGGATTTGACCAAGGGCTACTGGCAGATTCCCTTGTCGCCGGAGTCCAGGGAGAAAACGGCCTTCTCCACTCCGTATGGTTTGTACCAATTTGTCACGCTTCCGTTTGGTTTGTTCGGGGCCCCAGCTACGTTCCAGCGCCTCATGGACCGGGTGCTGCGGCCTCACTCTGCATATGCTGCGGCCTACTTGGATGATGTCATCATCCATTGTGAGACCTGGGAGCAGCATATGCAGCAAGTGGGAGCAGTGCTGGAGTCCCTGAGGAAGGCGGGGCTCACGGCCAATCCAAGGAAGTGTGCAGTTGGACGGAGGGAGGTACGGTATTTGGGGTACCACTTGGGGGGAAGGCAGGTGCGGCCACAGATACAAAAGACCGCAGCGGTTGCAGCCTGCCCAAGACCCAAGTCCAAAAAAGAGGTTAGGAGGTTTCTGGGGCTGGCCGGTTACTATAGGAGGTTCATCCCGGCCTTCTCGGAGCTGGTCAGCCCCCTAACCGACCTGACCCGAAAAGGTGCCTCAGATCCGGTCCAGTGGACGGAGCCGTGTCAGCTGGCGTTTGAGAGGGTAAAGCAAGCCCTCTGTGGGGAGCCACTTTTATATACACCTAACTTTTCTCTCCCTTTCATCCTGCAGACCGACGCCTCGAACAGCGGGCTGGGGGCTGTTTTGTCCCAGGAGGTGGAGGGGGTCGACCGCCCCGTACTGTACATCAGCCGGAAGCTAGCTCAGCGGGAGGTGAGCTACAGTACGGTGGAGAAAGAGTGCCTCGCCATACGGTGGGCGGTCGGTGCCCTCCGCTACTATCTCCTGGGACGCCCATTCACCCTCTGGTCGGACCATGCCCCGCTCCAATGGCTCCACCGCATGAAAGATGCCAACGCGCGGATCACTCGCTGGTATCTGGCGTTACAGCCTATCCGGTTCAAGGTGATCCATAGGCCGGGGAACCGCATGGCCGTGGCCGACTTTCTCTCCCGCTCTGCGGAGGGGGGGGGGAGTGGGCTTGCGGCCGGCGGGGTGCCGGCCTAAGTCGGGCGGTGGGGGTATGTGGCAGTGGGGCTTGGTTAGAGCGACGGCTGCTGGAGAGAAGGGAGGAGTGGCTCAGCCGGTGATCAGACAGCTGGACAGAATCAGGTAATCAGTCAGCTATATAAGCACGTTTGTAACCTGGTTCTGGTCTCTTGCAGTAGGCTGGGTCCACACACGGACAGAGAGAAAGAGAGAGAGAGAGAGAGAGAGACGGAGAGACGGAGAGAAGAACAGTGAACAGTGAACATTTGCGGAGAAAGCGCAGCAGAGCGCGGACGCAGCAACTCTGTCTACCTTTGTTTGTTTTGGTTATTTCTGTTGCAATAAACTGGTCAATTTACTCACTCTCAGCCATCTCGTCGTCCTTCCCGATCCCCAGTGAGTGGAAAGCTCACAGTGGTTTTCTGTGGTCTTCCAGGTCCTTTGGTGTTGCTGAGCTCACCGGTGCATTTTTTCTTTTTAAGAATGTTCCATACAGTTGATTTGGCCACATCTTATGTTTTTGCTATTTCTCTGATGTGTTTGTTTTGATTTTTCAGCCTAATGATGGCTTGCTTCACTGACAGTGACAGCTCCTTGGATCTCATATAGAAAGTTAACAGCAACAGATTCCAAATGCAAATGTCACTCCTGGAATCAACTCCAGAACTTTTACCTGTGTCATTGAAGATGAAATAATGAGGGAATAGCCCACAATTGTCCATGAAATAGCTTTTCAGTCAATTATCCAATTACTTTTGGTCCCCTAAAAAATGGGAGGCACATATAGAAAGTGTTGTAATTCCTACACCGTTCACTTGATTTGGATGTAAAATCCTGTGGTATCGATATATCGATACTCACGCGCTACTCATTTGGTATTTATTTCCTTAAAAAAATATCGATATAAACTAAAAAATAATAATTGGGGGTGTATGCATCACTTTCAGCTGTTTTGATTACTTACTTAAATGACTATGTGCCGGGACACCCCTGTACTGGCGGCGTATTGAGCTGGTCCATGTCAAGTGACAGGAGACGAGCGAATGAGTGCCAACGTGTGACACAGCCGACATCGACACAGCCAGAGCGCACGCAAATGTGGGAGTTGGAGGGAAAACCAGAAAGCGTAAGATATGGCAGAAAGAAAACGAAGCGCGGTGTGGTGTTATTTTTCACCAGTCGATAAACTCACGGCAATGTGTCAAGTGTGTGATAAAAAAGTTTCTCACAGCAGCAACACAAGTAATTTATTCAAACATTTAAAGACGACGCACCCCGAGAGCCACAGTGATCTTGAAAAAAGACAAGCTGCTGTGAAAGTCCAGTCTCCTTCGCCACCCGCAGTCCGGCAGAAGACCCTGCACGAGAGTCTGCAAAAAAGCCAAGTGTTTCCAGGTACAGACAGCTACCTTTTACAGTGGAGTGATAAATTCTATAAATATTCCGATCACAATCTAATTTTAACAGACACTTCAGGTGAAGGGGATAATTATATCCAGTATTGTCCAGTTGTATTGTCCAGATTAGCCTACCTAAAACAGGCCTTGGTTTTTAGTAATGTTTACTGAATATTTTGTTTAAGTAATTATCCGAAATCCAAATTATTTCCACACCTTAAAGGGGAATTTACTGAAGTTGAAAATTGCTAGCTAACGGAATCGGTGACTCTATTTTACGGAACGTGAAGTTTTCGACTCCAGCGACCACAGTCCGTTGCATTCCTGGGGCCAGAGCGGGCGACATTGAATCTCATTTGAAGCTGCTGGCTAAAGCTAATCGTAGGATCAATAAAATCGTTATTCACGTCGGCAGCAACGACATCCGGCTTCGCCAGTCGGAGGTCACTAAAATTAATGTGGAGTCGGTGTGTACATATGCCAAGACGATGTCGGACACCGTATGTTTCTCTGGACCTCTGCCAAATAGAACGAGTGATGACATGTATAGTCGCATGTTATCATTCAACAGCTGGTTGTCAAGGTGGTGCCCTAACAATAACGTGGGCTTCACACAGAACTGGCAAAGTTTTTGGGGAAAACCTGTTCTTATTAGACGGGATGGTGTTCATCCCACTCTGGATGGAGCTTCCCTCCTTTCCAGAAATATGACAAAGTTTATTAGAACCAATACGTCACAACAAGCAGTCGGGACCAGGAAACAGAGTTGCAGTTTAACACGCTTCTCTGTGCTTCCACTCGTTCAGTCGCCCCTTATAGATAAAGATTATGCTATATATAAAGATAAAGCTATATATGAACATAGATTTAGGATTAACACAGTGTCTGCCTCTAGGGCTCCATACATTAGACAGTCACAGAGAAACAGGAGAGGAGTCATTCATAGTAACCTCGTTAAAATAAACAAGAGGACATTCTCCGAGCCGAGAACGAACAGTTTTAAGTGTGGATGTTAAATATTCGTTCTCTCCGCTCAAAAGCAGTGCTTGTGAATGAATTGATAAACGAACAGGATTTTGACTTGCTCTGCTTAACAGAAACATGGCTTCAAGTTAATGATTATGTATCTGGGTCAATGACATATCAAGCTTCTAAAAGTATTTTCAAAATGGATGTAATGCATATTTTTGAGTCCAAAACAATGTGTTTGAACATTTCTCATATATGGTTTAACTATTCTAACTGTTTTAACTCATTTTTTAACAGTATCTTTAACTTCACAACAACAAAAAATGTAAGGTGGCACAACCAACTATTTATAAAAAAAATATATAAATTCCTAATATTTATTTTTAAATTAATTATTTGGCAACTATACCTTAAGGTGTCTACACTAGATAAACATTATTATTTTTATCATTGTGTTTTTTTTTACAATAATTTAAGATTTTTGCTCTCCGTAGGTCAGGTTTTAAGCATCCTTAACATCCAATTTTACATTTAAAGACAGGTAAATAATCACACAAATACACAAATTCATATATTCACTATAACTATAAACATTACATTTATAAACCATTTGGTCACTTTGACGTAACATTTATTGGTTTAAATTGGTTGTACCACTTGACAAATATTGGTTGCACCACCTGATCACATTAGTTATGACATGAAATATGCTGAAAAAATGCATTTTCATAGTAACGTGTTTTAGACATCAGTTAAACCTAACCCTAACCCATCAAAAACAATTCACATAACATTACATCTTTATGATGAGGATCGAGTACAGTCGCAATGAAGTGCAGGGGATCTGGGTAGATGTTAATAAAACGTGGTGACAGACTCTTAAAGAGAGTCTGTTCTCAACTCTTAAAGATTGAGAACATGGAGATCACTCCATGTTTCCAATCTTTGTGTAGAAGACACTTTAGCGCTGCAATTAACGGAATAACAGATGCATCAGATGAGCTGATGTCTTTAGTTAACTGCTCAAAGAGAGAGAATGTTCTCTGGTGTGAAGTCAATGTCGCAGGGAGTTCATAATCTGCTCCGTATGCAGCCAAGTTTCGCTTTAGCGCAAAGAGACGTTCCAGCATTTAATAGGTGCTGTTCCACAGTGAACTCGCTGTGTTTAGGCCATTGAATTATCAGTGCATCCCTAAATATAACATCTTTATTGACAAGAACAATGTAACCGTAATAATGACATATTTGATGGTGTGACTTGAGTTTCAATCAGCACATGGACAAGGGAGCGCTCGCCGATTACATGGGGGCGCAGCGGCCTTGATCCCCGGTTTAGAAAAATTTGTGGTGTATAAAATTTAAATTTAAATTTAAAATTTAAAATAAACAACAATAACTATTAGCCTGGTGGAAGTAAACCCTGGCAGCCCACCAGGCTTATAATGCACTGGGGGAAACCCTGTAATAATAATAATAACTGTTGTAAAACTTTCCACCAGGTGAAACTATATGTGCTAGATGTTATGACTAAGTAATCAAAGCAGAGTTGTCAGCTGGATCATTGTTAATACTTAACCTATGTCATGCTAATTTTGATAGTGATATTGACATCTAAAATATACAAATTATCATGCAAAATGATTTAAACTGTGTAATATATTTCCATTCAAACTAATAAACATTCTAGAAGTGTCATGGATAACCTTAGAGCTTTGAATAGCATTATATAGTGACATTCCTTGCAGTTGTGCCACCTGATTAACAGTTGTGCCACCTGATTAACAGTTGTGCCACCTGATTAACAGTTGTGCCACCTGACAATTGCAACTAAACTCAAATTAAACAGCTTCTGTTTGGATGCAAGCATTATTTTCTACCCTTGTCATGAAGGTCACACCGAACACTTTTTAACAAACATAGGGCCTGATTTACTAAAGCTTTGCGCGAGCAAAAACGTGTGCAAACTGGATTGCACACGCAGATTTGCGGTGATGCGGATCTACTAACAAGGCGCAAGGAGGAGCGCGTCCCTCAGACGGGCAAAATAGCACTCGCAATCCATTTAGCGTTCTTGCCTTAATGCATATGCAATATGGGGCGTTTACACGCTATTTTGCGTGTGATGGGAGGAGAAAATGTAAATATGTTATTTTAGCACGCGCAAAGTGATTTATCAAACCTGAAACTGATTGCGGTGTTTATTTTTGCGTCTATATTTAGCACGTTTGAAAGGCAGGTCTTAACTGGCACAGTGGTGCGCACACATGGCTGCGGTTATTTATAGTTATATTATATTTGTAAATCAGGAAATTACGCTTTTCCAGAGCATGTTCAACTACGTGTTCACAGATGACGCACATTTATTTCTTATTTGGTATTGTTGCGTGTGGCCATGACATCACTCACTCACTCACTCACTCACTCCCTCACTCAGACAGTCCTTTAATTGCTGCATGTTCTTTCTCTCCTCATCAGGCTGGCTCACTCAGGCTGACACACCTGCAGCAGATCCACAATCATTGTCACCCAGTTACCAGCCTGCTATATAAGCCAGCAGCTCAGTTTCTCACGAAGCTCAGACCCAGCAACACCTTAGTCCCACAGTATGATTTGTTAAATACTTTTCTGTTTAGTAATATTTAATTTAGTTGTTATTTTCCTTTGGCTTGGAGATGGCCGGTAGTCTTACTTTTCGCTTAGCTTTAGTTCATAATTTTGTTTTGTCAGGGAGGGAGAGGGAACCAGCTTCGACGTCCCTATAGGGGGTGGCCTGGTCCCCCCTCCATTTTGCTGAGTTTGGCTGGCATCTCCAGGTCCTTTTGGTTTGACGATTCATTATTTGGTAAATTATTTATAGTTTTCGTAAAATATGTTTATTTCCCTGTGGGAAAAGTTTGTGAATAAACATGTTAAAATGTTCCTTTTCTGGTGTCCTTCTTTTATGTTGAGGTCTCCAATTTGAGCCACTGATTTATTTATTTAATTGTTTGGAGACCGTAACATAATGGGGGCTCGTCAAAACATTTTTACCTTTTTCTCTCCCTTACTTTAATTGAAAATTGGTAAATTGTGCTGGTGTGCACATTGGAATTTTGAAGGTTTGGATTTATTTTATCCACCTTAAATTGATTAAATTGATTGGTCTACCTTTTCTTTGCAAAATATATCGGTACTTTATTTCAGTATTAGTTACAGGTAACTTTTACTGAGTTTCTGGTTTATTTGCATTGGTATACTTCAATTTGGTTCACACCACTTATTAGGACACCGCTAATGTAGTGCTGTGTTGGGCAGTGTTTTTTCATTGCTGGGTCTGAGTCTCATCGGGCATTGTTTTTGCCTCATTTGTATTTGTATTTGTATTCTTACAAGCGTTTTCAAAGTGGCTTTTTTGCCTTAAAACCTGTATTGCTTTGCTATTTTTGATGCGCTTGTTTGTTTTCTCGATTTGCGATAAAATTTTCTTTAATAAGAATGAGTTGGTAGCCATAGTTCAGGATGGAGTTTAGTTTAGAAGAGTTTGTTAAGCAGCCTTCTCTTGAGGTGTTTAATAAATGCACTAAAGATCATTTGACTTCTATTGCTGATCATTATAGTATCATCGTCTCAAAGACAAAAGCAAAGAAGGTGATAAAACATGAATTATGGGCTGCATTGTTTGAGAAAGGCATGTTGCCTGAACCTAGCATGGCCGTTTCGCCAACAAAACAGGTCTTTCCCGATCAAAGTATTAGGAAATTGGAATTGGAGCTCGAGCTGCGGCGGTTAGAGTTGCAGGACAAAGCTAGTGAGAGGGAGGCAGCAGCCAGGCTTAAAGAGCAGGAGTTCAAGTTCAAACAGATGGAATTGGAAGAGCAAACTAAACGAGAAATACGCTTAAAAGAGCTAGAGCTATACCAGGCCCCTCCCCCACAACATGGCAGTGGTGCACAAGCTGATTTTGACGTAAACAAATGTATCCGTTTGATTCCTCCATTTAATGGTAAAGATGTTGATAAATACTTTATTCTGTTCGAGCGCACGGCTAACACTTTAAAATGGCCCATAAAGGTTTGGCCGTTACTATTGCAATGTGTGTTAACTGGGAAAGCCCAGGAAGCATATATATCGTTGTCACCAGCTGACAGTCTTGATTATGACAAAGTCAAGGCTGCTGTGCTCAGAGCATTTGAATTGGTGCCTGAAGCCTATAGGCAAAAGTTTCGCCGTTATAAAAAGTTAGACAATCACACCTTTTCTGAGTTTGGTCGGGAGAAAGAGGCTCTGTTTGACCGATGGTGTCATTCATCTAAAGTAACGGAGTTTGAACAGTTACGTGAGCTCATCCTGCTAGAAGAGTTTAAAAACTGTTTATCAGATAGCCTGGCAACCTATATTAATGAGCAAAAGGCTTTGACACTCGCAGCTGCAACTGTCCTTGCAGATGAGTATGTGCTCACCCATAGGGACAGTTTTGAGAGGACTCCTGTGTCAGAGCGTAGTTCTTACTCATGGCGCAAGTCTAACATTCCTCACTCGGACAAATATAGCTCTTCTCACTCAGACAATGTTCAGATAAAAACCTATGTTCCATTTGTTAAACGGGAGGGTGAAGAGAAGCCCGAAAAATCAGACAGTGGGCAGAGTGTAAAGGAGAGACCAACTTGCAGTTATTGCAAGAGAAATGGTCACACCATTAACGAATGCTTTACTCTTAAGAACAAGTCTCAACCACCGAAATCTGTTGTGTTAATTAAAAGAGAGTCTTTGATTTCAACTTCAGCAGAGCCCTCTGCCGGAAAACTCTGACGATTTGGCATTGAAATTTCCTAAAGTGTTTTCTGTCTGTGCTGTGACGCGGGCAATGGCCGAGCGCCAAAAACTGGAGGCTGAGGTGGAATTGTCAGACAGTTTTCTGGTTGACTGTTCAACTTCTCCACCTGCCTCTCCAGAGGTCCCTGTCCGTTCTGTTTTGCCTCAACTTGACTCCAAGGTTTGCATGTCACGTGAGCAGCTAGTTGCCGATCAAAGGCGGGATGCGTCACTCGCTCCCCTCTTTGAATGTGTGACTTCAGAAGAGAAGTTAGATGACTTGCCAACAGGGTTATTCCTAAAAGGTAACGTGCTCATGCGCAAGTGGACACCTCCACAGTTATCTGGCCATGATAGTTGGGGGGTGGTGGAACAGATCGTTATCCCTCAAACATATCGAAGTGAGATTTTGAAACTAGCACATGATAATCCACTTTCTGGTCACCTAGGAATTAATAAGACTTTTGATCGTATCTCGCGGTACTTTTTCTGGCCGGGGCTAAAAGGGGACGTGCGTCACCATTGTAAAACTTGTCATGTTTGCCAGATTGCTAAAACTCAAGCCATCTCTCCATATCCACTTTATCCAATCCCTGTTATTGGTGAGCCGTTCGAGCGTGTGCAAATTGACTGTGTTGGGCCTTTCCATCGCACCAAGAGTGGTAACAAGTACTTGTTAACTATAATGTGTACAGCAACTCGCTTTCCCGAGGCCATTCCTTTGCGTTCTATTACAGCTCCAGCTGTTGTTAAAGCCTTGGTCAAGTTCTTCTCTGTGTTCGGCCTTCCCAAAATTGTCCAATCCGACCAGGGAAGTAATTTTATGTCACGTGTTTTTGCTCAAGTTATGAAAGAGCTTAACATCACTCATTTGTGTTCGAGCGCTTATCACCCAAAGAGTCAGGGAGCCATCGAGCGTTTTCATAGGACATTAAAGTCTATGTTGCGCACTTACTGCCTTGAGTTTGACAGAGACTGGGACGAGGGTGTCCATCTCCTTCTCTTTGCCGCTCGCGAGGTGGTACAAGAATCCCTCGGCTTTAGTCCCGCAGAGCTGGTGTTTGCACACACTGTGAGAGGGCCCCTTAAACTCTTGCAGGAGAAGTGGTTGGGTAAAAGCAAACCACAAAATCTGCTCGACTATGTGTCAAAGTTTCGTTTCAAACTTCAACGTGCTTGTGAATTGGCAAAGCAAAACGTCACCAAAACCTCACAGGCAGGTTACCCTAACCCTAACCCTTCCAGTTCCAGGCACATTTAAATGCAATAAATAATCACAACAATCACTATTTAATGCAACTATCTGAATCAGCTATAGATATATCATCTATATCGATTGTCCCGTCGCCTCTGACATCAGATCAAAGACTCACCCCGACTGAATTAACACAGATGAAACAAGGACGGACTGGGACTAAAAAGCCATTTTGATGATTCGCTTTATTTATTTATTTACTTATTGACAAAAAAGTCACTCATCCATTGAAAGTAGACCTATGTGTAATCTTAAGAGAAACAGCAGAACTCGCTCCCTGGCAGCTGTCGGTGAGCTGCAGGTGAGTCAGGAGGAGAGCGCAGCACCTTCTTCTTTTTTTTTTTTTTTACAGCAACATCCATAGTCCATAGTTTTCTTTGCTTGATTCGTCAGGTAATGATGGAGCTGTCCAAAATACCGACGCAGGATTAAAATAATAATAATAAATAATAATAATAATAATAATAATAACTAGGACCGCTAGCATACTCGCAGTCATGAAAGGGCCCTCGCCCCCCGCGCAACTCGGGGAGCGCAGCAGTTCCCCGACCCGGCTCGACTCGCTTTATTTCCGTTTAGGGATACACATTCCATGAATGCATTTACGTGTCAAGTTTTGCGTAAGTGCGACTTTTCAGTCCATCACATGGTCAAAGAGAGATGAAAAAAAAGAAGCATTCAATGTCACGCTCGCTTCAGAGCGTCTTTATTTGTTCAAAATGAGATAAGATTCTCCAACACGCCTGATGCATACCTTGCACAGAGAACTCGGAAAGCTGCTCCCGCCGGGATTCAAACTTGTTTGTGTTTGAGCTCTCAGGCTTGAACCCCTTAAGCTATGGTGCCCAGCTCGGTCAAAGCACTGGCGTTACCGAGCCACAATGACTCTGTTCTGCATCCAACCAAAAAAAAAGATAAAAAACCCAAATAATTCAATCGTATTTCATGAATGTGAGAAATATCATGTAGTTCTGTTCACTTTAAAGATTTAAAAAACATTGGAATTTAAAGTTTAACTTTGTTGGACCACTGAGGCCACGCCTTTTGAGATAGATAAAATCTTTTTATAACTTTTGATCATCAACTTGTCTAGAACATGTGCGCTATGTTTGGTGGGGCTATCTCATACGTGCTAGGAGGAGTTTGTTCCTAAGTAAAAATTAGTCATTATTTGTTATACCAGTAATTAGTATAACATTAACAGCATATGATTATTAATCTGAAACAATCACCAAAAATACACAAATTAAGTTTGACTCAAACATCCTGGGTTGATGACCAGTTTCACTTTAACAGCATTTCAAGTTCTCAAAATACACAATCCCTGAGTAACTTGACATAACATAAAGTATTTCATAATCAATGTCGCCATCTAGCAGACAAAATAAATCACTGCAGTACCAGACGGCATTTAACAGTGACACAGAGAGACATAAAAAACTTGCATTCAATGTCACGCACGCTACATAGTGTCCGATATTTTTTCAAAATGAGATAAGATTCTCCAACATGCCTAGTACCCACATTGCACGTGATTGGACAGAGAATTCGGAAAGTTGCTCCCACTGGGATTAAAACTTTTTTGTTAGAGTTTTTGAGTTTTGGGCTTGAAGAGCAGGTAGTTATTCACAGTGCATTTAAACATAATTTATTCATTAACTCCACTAAAGACCACTTAATTAAATACGTTTTTATTTATGTTTGGAAGAGTCCAGGGATGAGTCCAGTCTTCTCCAAAAAGAGAGTGGTTTCTGAGCAATGGGAGACAAGGGTTATTCCCATTAGCATGAGTGCATTGTCTTCATTAATGTGTATAATACTTACTGCCTTGGGAAGCACCAGGGGAAGCGCCCTCGGCCAGGGAAGCGCCCGCGGCCGGAGAAGCGCCCGCGGGCTGTATGCATAAAGCATATTTCCCAACTGTGACTCGAACCCTGGGCTTTTGCTTTAAAGGTAATGGTGAGAACCATCAAAAAAAAGCCTAGTTTTACTTCAAGCAAGAAGGAAAAAGGGTTTCAAACACTTAAAAAAACAAAAAACAATGGGACCTTACATCCCAAATACTTTCTGGCTGAAGTACTATTTGACACATCTCCATTAAGCGTTTAATACTTACCCCCCTTGTCAGTAGACCGGTTGCAGTGGTTGCAGTAATTGCTGTTGTTGTCAGCTGGGTCCTCATCTGATTGAGAGACATAAAAGGTTGAGTAAAAAGGTTAAGAATGCAAGGTTTAGTATAAATTGTAGTTGTATACCAACTTGAAAGCTAGCTGCTCTCTTGAGTCTGCAACCACTGTTGCGTCTCCTTCAACTTCGCCCGGAGGACTTGCATAGTACCATTTTGGGAGGCGATTTCCCTTTCAAGGCCATTTATTTCTTTGACAGTCATTGTAGCCGCCTCTACAATTTTCATTGCTACGTTATGACGTGGCACATTTAGATCATTGCATGAATACTGTTGAAAGAATAGTGATACATGAATTTAGTGTTTATATAGTACATTTAACGTCTATGTAATTGAACAATTCAAATAAAGCATGTATAGGCATTTACTTACAGTAAGAAGATCAAATTTATTTTGCAAATCACTGTGCTTCATCCCCAACCTCGGAATTTTTGTGGGGGAGGTTGAAGCACAGCTAGGTCTCTGGTATGACATTCTGGAAGAACATACATCATAAGACAGTTATATTGGTTTTTAGGTTCTTGGTCATTCAGGTCATGAAACAGGTGTAGTACACAGGCCAGTTAGTAACACAAAGCTCACCTTCAGGAACCAGATGAAAGATTTCCAGATGGGGTTAGGGTTTCCAGATATATTCCAGAGTATATAACGAGAGCTGATTGCAGGAGATGGGGAGCAGCTGTGATCACAGGTGAGTAGTGTTGGCTTAATGAAGTGTGTATTAGCAGGTAGAGTGGGGTGGAGTCAGGTGAGAGGAAAACTGCTGAATTAACTGTGGCAGGTCATCACTGTAAATATTTTCCTATAAAACAACATTAAGGAGCTGGCAGCAGAGAAGAAGCCAGCATTTTACTGTTATTAACAGTAATCATACTGTGAACTTACTTTAGCCTATTACTGTAAACATAAAATAAAGAATATTTCTGTATGATTTTACAATTTACAATACAGTACCAGTCATAATCCATCATCTACCACTTTACCCTCCACTGGAGAGTTGCAGGGAAAACTGCCCAAACTAGGACTCAAACCCTGGAATTCTGCTTCAAAGGCAAGGGTCAGAACCACTACGCCAAGTGCTTGGCTCCTTATGTAGACATACTAGCATTTCAAGAGTTAAAACACATTTGATATATGTATTTTAGGATGAAGTCATTTTAAAAGATTGGTTCATTTGTTTGCAGTTACAGGGATATTTGTCACAGCCTGGATGAGAACTGCTGGGACAAGTGCAACAGAAGATTGGAAATGTTGAGGTACATACCAGAACAGTCCACAGGTGGTCTGGTTGATTGGAAACAGGTGTGTCATGACTGTGTTGAAAAAAAAGGACCATCCCTGATTAGCTCAGTTCTCAATACTTCAAGCAAGAAGGAGAAAGAGTTTCAAAAAATTCAACACAGAAAGCTTTATTCCTCAATTCCAAACATTCATTGAATGTTAAAGGAAAAGGTAATGCAAGGCAGTGACCATGTCTAAGCTTTGTTGGAACATGTAGCAGAAAAAATTAGTTAATATTTACAAAAAAACCCACACAATTTGGTTTATATAATAGGTCAATTAATTGGATGTAACTTAAAGAGGATTTTTTTTGTAGTTTATTGTTTCAATGTGTCAAAATGTATCTCAAGTTGCCATTACTTATCTGTAATGGCAGTGTTTTATTCTGTTTTTATTTATGTACTTTTTTCTGGTTGAAAAGGTGTTTTGGTGTATTTTTGATGTGAATAAATAAGCTCTTTATATTGGCATCATTTTTAAAACAATGATTGTGCAGTAGCTGTGTCATTTTTTGGAAAGTGTTTGTAATGTACATTGCAACAATTGTTTTTTTATCATTAAAAAAAAATCTCTCAGGATAATGCCGCGTAGAAAAGGCTACAAACGTTCCCTGGCTGCCAAAGGGAGGATGACTGAGCGAAAGCTGGATTTGCCTCAGCAGATGGCAGTGGCAGTCGTCACCCCAGTGTGTACGTAGTTTTTTTTTAGTATATATATATAAAAACGGTCAGTGTTGTCAATAACAGTGATGACATCATACCATAAATATAAACCCATTGTTGTATCTGTAGTTGATTTTTGAAATATTAATTCAGATTTTATATTTTCACCAATTAGGTCGTGGTACAGGGCGTCGCCAAGTGAAGAATTGGCCTACTTCAAAGGTGACTGGCAAGTGCCATAAAGTGGTCATTCCTCCTGAGTGTCCAGGGAAAAAGGTGTATATATAATGCTTTAATGTAACATGACCTATACTGTAATTTGTTTGAATCATTTGTTGACGGCAATGTATCACTTAAAATGTTTATTATATTTTTGTGTTTATGTTTAATTTTTTTTTTAAGTTTGTACTGGTCATCGGTGACTCCCACCTCAGATCCATCGTAGATGGAATGGTGAAGATGCTTGAGGGGGAGCTTACCTTTGGCTACATTGCAACACCAGGGGCCAGTGCTAAAGATCTGCAGCTGGAGGTGGAACATGTGAATGTTCCACGGACCCCTGATGTTGTTTGTCTGATCGCTCCAAGCAACAACCTGACAGCAAGCAGGACCATTGGTGAAGCAGGGGAGGAATTTGGCAACCTGCTTGCTTTAGTCTGTTGTCGCTGGAGAAATGTAAGTAAATGCGTTTATATAGGCTTGATATGTTAGTGTTTTATTGGTCACACATTCAGTGTACATTTTTTGGTCTTCATAGGTTTTTGTTTTGGACTTTCCTCCACAGCTGAATGTCGATGTGTCCTTGCAAGAATTCCTTCGGCAAGAGTTTCATCGTGTGGCTGTGCAATTTGGTGTGTTTTAGCAATGATATTGGCAATAGTTTTGTTATTTAGGCAATTGTACATATTTGAAAGGTTTGGTTTAATCATGATCAAGTGTGTTAAACTAACTTTAGTATTCTATTTCGTTACATTACTGTAACATTTGGCATTGAATTAAATGAAAACCTTTTTTGTAGGTGTAAGGTATTGCTCCATTGGTCATATATTTTCAAAAAATGAACCTCATCTTTGGGCGCTGGATGGGGTAAGTGGTATTGCTTTATTTTGGTAATAGATGTTGATTTCACATTTAAATTCCTGGATTTGTAATTTTTCCTTTTTTCATTCGTTGTGGTAGACCCACTTAAGTGATCCTCATCCTAAGATGAATAATGAATACGGCATGGACATTTTTCGGCGTGCTTTGTGGAACAAATCCTACAAACAATTGAACATCGTTCCGGCAGCTACCACAGTGGCTGTTCCCAGGACATCTCCTCCTGTGCAACGTCACACCCCAAAGCTGGTCCTTAAGGGCAAAGAGTATGTGTAATTATTTTTATAGAGCTTTGTGTTAAAAACATGTTTTCAGTGATAATCTGAAGTGAAGTGTAACATGTACTTATGTTTATCGTTATATAGAGGAGATTATCAGAAGTTGATGAGTTTGCTGACGAAATTGAACTTCACGAGTCAAGCAGTAGGTCTGTGGAAGACAACTGGCAAGAGGTACACTGTGTGTTGATATAATATACAGAAGCCCATGCATTTATTGCTTTGTATAGCAGATCTATACTGTAAAATTGTTTAACAATTGTTTTACATGTAATCACGGGTGACGCTGAAGGAATGTTTCATTCCATTGACACCAATCAGGTTCAGTCCAGCCATGTTGGAAGCAATGAATCAGATTGTTCCTGCTGATCTTGATACTCCTGTGACCGCTTGTTTATCTGCGGAGCACAGCAAGGTAGCGTTATGCAAAGTGTACTTCATGGGCACTTTTTTCAATAAGAATATATAATGTTAATAATTACAACCAACTGTATTTTATGATTTGTGTTTTTTTGTCATTTCTTAAAATTAGAAGTCAGCAAAGAAACATTATAAACATGCTGTCTGTAAGAGGAGCAGGAGATCACAGCAGGTTTGTACGGTTTGATTGGACTGTGCTTTAGCAGTTTGATTCTTTTTGTACGTGGATGTGGCTATTTGTAATAAAACGAAATAATTGAATGTGGTTTGCATTTTGTTTAGTGTGATTTATTCTATTCTATTCCCTTAGAATGAGGTACCAGTGGTGCAACTGTCTGCTGCAGATGTTCCTCTTGTAGTAAACAAAGGCATGGAGGAGTCATCAAGTGCTGCTACTGTGGAGGTAGTTATTGTTGGGGAAAAAAAGTATGGAAGAAAATGTGTCTCATGTTCCAAATTAAAATGTATTAACAGAAATGCTCTTATCATTTTCAAAATGAAGCTGCATTTTTTGACTCCTAAATAAAAATGAATAATCAATATTCCAAAGTGCATTTTCATTTTCTTATTCAGGACTGCTCATTCTGTGACTTTATCAAGAATTATCAAGAAAATTACATTTAAGATTTAATTTTCAAAACATCCTCCAGCAAAAAGGTACCAAATTCCAATTTGAAATGTCAAATTTCAAAATGAAAATGCATTAACAGAAATGCTTTTTCATTTTTGTCTAAAAAGTGCATTGTCAAATGAAAATGACTTCACTGTTTTGACTAAGAAAAAAATACTCACAACACAATATTACGAAATGGAAGAGTTTATAACAGAAGGAACAAAACTGAACTTGAGCGTGAATAAGAAAAAACCCTAATTGAATAATAAACATTCAATTACTCCCTGAATGACTCATTACTATGGATTTGAAGATGTATATTATTTATATATATTATATATTTATATAGTTTTGCCCTGGGACGACAATACAAGACTTCCATTTATGTGCATTTGAGAGAGGGAAGTTTGATTTGTATTCCAGATGACGTGGCATGAGCCACTTTACATAATATAGATCCATTTCTCAGTGTATTTGTATTCCAAATCATACAGGATTATAGGCTATAAGACAATACATAATACATCCCTGGGTGGATGCGGGCGCCACCTTGTGGCTAAACATCGACACTGAAGTCATCAAAACTTAATCACAAGTTTTAAATTTCAAATGATTATTAACACTTTTATATTGGAATTTGAAGCCGTGTCAGTCTTGACTGTGGGTGATGGCGACCTCTGCTGGTGACATTGGATGCTCGTTATTATTTGCTTTGTCTTAAGTCACAGAATAAGCAGTCTTGAAGTTGAAAATGCAGTTTAGAATATTGATTAAAAATACAGCTACATTTTGAAAATGAAAAAGCATTCCTGTTAATGCATTTTAATCTGGAATATGAGACACATTTGCTTCCATAGAAAATAAAACAAAAGTACTAATCCAGTTCTGTGTGTTTTTATATACAAGCTAATTTTTTTTTTTTTTTTTTTAAAGAAAAAAAATACTACTAAATTCCTTTAAGTTGAAAGAAACGTGTTGAAAGGTACTGCATGCATGAATGTGAATGCAGCATTCTGTTTATGCTGGTCTTGTTAGTGTTGGTTTATGATTTTTATTTTTCTGTTTCCCAGGAAGAAGCAACTACATGTGTAAAGCAGCTTCCTGCAGACGTTCCTGTGGTGGAAGAGAACCATATCCTTTGTGATAATCATGGATCCAATGAATCTACTGGTTCTCTTTTCATGGGTGGTGAACGAAATACAATTTTGCATTGTGTTCAAGGGTCTTTTCATCAGGGGCATGAGTGTTTTGGTGACAATGCAGGGAGTCAGTGTGTTGCGATGGCTTTGAGTGCCATGGCAATGCATGAACACCAACATGTTTTGACATGGACTTCAGACCACCCTGATGATGTTTTGTTGGAAGGGGACAGATTCTATACTTACCTGAACCAACAAAATATGATAACCGATCAAACTAATGCCAGATATCTCCTCATAAATGATTTGCCACAACACTGCCCAATTGGAGGTTCTGACTACCAGTTAAAATGTAGTGATCCAGTATTTGGTAATGTCCTGGTAAATGATCAAGAGTTTGTGAGTGCAGGTTTAGCGTATGACTTACATGGTGGTCTGGAGCACATTTTTACATCGTATGATCAATGCTTCTTCACCTTTGATGGTCGAACCTCTGCTATTTTAAAAACTGATGAGGAGTACATACTGTTTGACTCGCATTCACGTGGCACTGATGGCATGACCTGCATTGCAGGCACAAGTGTTGTGTTGTGGTTTGAATCTGTTGCTGGCTTATGTGAGCTCATCTACAGGTGGGCAGATCGCAAACAAAAAGAACGCTTAATGTTTGAGATTACAGGAGTTGATCTTAATCGAATACGTGATCCCGCTGATGCAAACGTTATTCATGCAAGTAATGAAGCCTTGTCTGACGTTTGTGTTACAATACCAACTGATACTTGTGATGACGTGTTTGAAGTGTCATGTACCACTGAACAGCTTCAGTTTAATGTTTTGTCCAGAGACAATTGTCAAAAGATTTGCACTCAGCTAAATATAGAGCTACAGGGACAAAATGACACAATTTCAGGGTCATTTGGAGCGTTAGGTGAGCCATGTATCTCACATGATATTGCTCCTGATGGGAACTGTTTTTTTAGGGCAATATCATCTGTTGTGTGTGGCAGCCATAAATCCCATGTAAGGTTCAGGAAAGCTGTAGTCAAACACATGCAAAACAATGAGAATGTGTATGCCAGCTTACTAAGGCCAGAGTATCTTTCCTTGGGTCATTACTTGGAAAGTAGTCGCATGTTTTTTGTTGGAATTTGGGCCACTGAGGTGGAGATACAGGCTACAGCAAACTTTCTTGGCATTGACATTTATACGTACAGTCTTGGTAGGTGGATAAAGTATACTTGTACAGACAAAAGACTATCAGATCAAGGTGTTTAGTTACTGCACCATAATGAAAATCATTATAAAGTTGTTATTTGTGTTAAGAATGCCAATAGCTCGAGGTGCTATAACGTATGTCAAGATGTTGCGCGCAGTAAAAGGCAAATACTAACCAGGAATACTTCAAGGGATTGCGGTGATTCTGTATGTCACGATCAAGTCTCACCGGTCTCGAAGACGGAAGAGAAAAGTAGAAAAAAGGTGGAGACGACTTATGTTACTGCAAAGGCAAAAATGGCTAAGAAAATGCTATACAAAACCGATGCAACTATCAGGAAAAATAAAAAAGTAAAATATAGTAATAATAGTAACCCACGAGTGACTGCGAGTAAGCAAAAGTATGCTCAAGATGAACAGCACAGACTAGCTGTACGCGATGCTAGCAAACGCAGGTACGCTGTGGATGAGGACCATAGGCAGGCTGTACGCGATGCCAGCCGAAAAAAATATGCTTCAGATGAACAACTCAGGTTGTCTTTGAAACATCCAAATAAACAGAGGTCAGTAGAGGCTAAACATAATCGTCAGTATTTTAACTATGTATTGACAGAATATAGGGAAGAGGTGAAGAACGGTCCAGATTTTGCGTGTGCTGTTTGTCACAAGTTACATTTTAGACATCAAGTAATGATTTGTGATGAAAAGAAATATTTGCAGTCAAAAAAGAGTAGTGAGGTAGCAAGACGGTGTATTACAAAAGACTGTTTGCACAAATGTGTAGACTGTGAGGCACCTTGTAAGTGGTTAGAGTCTTCAAGGAATCTATTGTGGATATGCAAATGTTGTCATTCTTACTTGCGAAAGGGAGAACTGCCACCTGAGAGCATTGTGAGTAACTTGCATCTGCCTCCTGTACCCTTAGAGTTAAGTCGTCTCAATAGTTTAGAAATGCATTTGATTTCATTGCATATTCCGTTCATGAAAGTGCTTGCATTGCCAAAGGGTGCACAGAACGCAGTTCACGGCCCAGTCACATGCGTTCCATCAAATATATGTGATACGACACACATTTTACCCCGGGCTGATGTGAATGGCTCCCTTTTGCGTGTGAAATTAAAACGTAAATTGACTTACAAAGGGCATTACGAGTATAAATATGTCAATACAGACAACATTAAAGAAGCATTAAACTATTTGAAAAACACTAACCCATATTACGCAGATGTGGAGTTCAACCAGGACTGGTTAAATCATTTTGAAAAGCAGATGCGTGAGGACGATGTTGTTGAAACAGAATCAGATGCAGGTGCTGAACAGGAATCGCTGCATGATCGTCAAACGCATGGTATGTTCATGGACACTTGTCTACAGCCTATCGATGTAGGTCAGGAGATTTTAGATCAATATGATAGCGTTGTAAATCTTGCACCTGCTGAGGGTAACAGTCCAGTGCAACTACTAAACGATAAAACAAATGAAGCCAAGAGCTTTCCTGTTGAATTCCCAACTGGTGGCCCTACGTTTCATGATTATAGAAATAGAAGATTAACATTGTGTCGGTACTTTAATAATCGAATTTTGAATGCAGATGGCCGATTTGCACAAAATGTTGAATATATATTCTATGCTCAGTACATGAGTGAGGTAGAGCAGGTGATATCAAACATCTCCATTGCTCTTCGAAAAGGACAAATCGGAAACACTGCACAGAAGCTATCACTTGATATGTTGATTGATAGCCAGTCTTTGAAAAGACTCATTCAGTGTGATGATGGATATAGATTTTTGAAGCCTATTCGAGGCACCCCTGTATTTTGGTCTGGAGTCCAGAAAGATTTATTTGCCATGATTAGACAGATAGGTATACCTACTTTTTTCTGTTCCTTTTCTGCTGCAGATATGAGGTGGGGCAATTTATTGAGTAGCATGTTGCAACAAGATGGTAGGCTTGAGAATGTTGAGGATCTGGATTGGACCCAAAAATGTGATTTGTTGCGACGTAACCCTGTCACTGCAGCTCGCATGTTTCATCATAGGTGGCAAACTTTTTTGAAAAAAGTTATTTTGTCACCCAGTCAACCGATAGGAAAGGTGGTAGATTTCTTTTATCGTGTTGAATTTCAGCAAAGGGGCAGTCCTCATATACATGCAATTTTCTGGGTAGAGAATGCCCCACAAATAGGTAGCGAGAGTGATGAGGAAGTTGTTAGCTTTGTCGACAAATATATTTTATGCAGTGTTTCAGCGGAGGACAATGAACTTGTGGAGATAGTGTCAAATGTTCAAACCCATACTAAGAAGCATTCAAAGTCATGTAAAAAAAAGAACAATGTGTGTCGTTTCAATTTTCCTCGGCCACCTAGTGAATGTACATTTATTAGCAGGCCCAAAGATGATGACGGTTTTGATAATAGTTGTGATGCAACTGATAAGGCTTCTAAAGAAAATGCAAGTCGGATATTATCCAATCTGAAGTTAGCTGTTTCTGATGTATCTGCCAACTCTAATACTGTTTCTGACTTATTTGAAAGCCTTGGGATAAACCAAGGGACATTTCAGGCAGCCTTTGATCATGTTGGGAAGAAGACGCAAGTAGTGATGAAACGGCAGCCTGGTGATGTGTGGATAAATCCTTTCAACAAAAATTAAGGGCTTGGAATGCTAATATGGACATTCAATTTGTAGCAGATGCGTATGCTTGCATTGTGTATGTGATATCCTATATTTCAAAAGCAGAAAGGCAAATGGGATTATTACTCAGCAATGCTCATTATGAGGCCACAAAACAGGGTAATACAGAAGTTAAGAGTACATTAAAAAAGTTGGGGAGTGTATATCTGCACATCGCGACGTGAGTGCACAAGAAGCGGTGTATAGATTAACTGGTATGCCTTTAAAAAAATGTTCGAGAAAAGTTATCTTCATTCCTACAGGTGATAATTGCATACGGTTGACCCTGCCGTTAAAGGTTTTACAGCATAAAGCACGAGTAGGAGGTCTTCACGAGAACAACATATACATGACTAACCATACCGACAGGTACAGGGCAAGGCCAAAGAATAGCACTTTTGATGAGATGTGTCTAGCTTCATTTGTGTCTGAGTATAGAGTACTTTATAAATCAGAGTTAAAGACTGCAAATGATAAAGTGCAATTGGGGAATGATTTGGGATATGTTCGAAAAAGAACCAGGACACAAGCCACAATTGTTCGGTATGCTCGCTTCTCTGAGGATTCTCATGCTGAAAAGTACTATCGGAGCATATTGGAGTTGTTCCTGCCTCATCGCAGTGCTGATTTAAAACCTGAAGGCTATGAAACTTTTGAGTGTTTCTACAAGGAAGGCAAGTGCAATATAGATGGCAGTGAGAGGATGGTGAAACATATTGTTGATTCCAATCGAGTAAAGTTTGAAAAGATGGGTGAGGAAATAACCAATGCTGAAAAAACTGTTAATGATTTAGGTATAGTGGAAAGAGGGTGGGCTGAGATGTGCCCTGAACAACAGCTGGAGCAGTTGGAATGTGAGGAGGAAATTGCACAGCAACGCCAGGTTAATGAAGGACATGTGGACATGATTCCAGATTTGGCTGTGGGTATCACTGAATCTAATAGGTTTGAAACTCGGGTAAATGTGATGTGCAGAACAAATGCCCTGCATTTACTTCGATCACTTAATGAAAAACAAAGAGAGATTTTTTACACAGTCAGACAGTGGTGCTTAAACAAAATTAGAGGCCAAAATCCAAAACTATTCCATCTATTTATTACAGGTGGTGCTGGGACAGGCAAGTCACATTTAATAAAGGCTATTCAGTACGAAGCAAGTAGATTATTATCACAAGAAGCAAGTGCGCCAGACAAGCTTACAGTAATGATAGTAGCTTCTACTGGAATATCTGCCTTTAATTTAAAAACAACAACAATTCATAGTACATTTTCCATTGGAATACATGTGCAACTCCCATATACACCTTTAGGGGAACAAAAGCTGAACACAATGCGTGCAAGTTTTAGTGATTTACAGATCTTAATCATAGATGAGATATCCATGGTGGATCATAATCTGTTAGCATTTATACATGGGCGGCTCAGACAGATAAAACAAACTGGTGATCATTCTCCCTTTGGTAATGTATGTGTCATTGCTGTGGGGGATTTTTTCCAACTAAGTCCAGTACAAGGAAAACCACTGTATTTGGAAAATACCCCTGTAGATCTGTGGAACAGTAATTTTTGAATTGCTGAGCTTACAGATATAGTTAGACAAAAGGATAGTGTGTTTGCTGAAGTTTTAAACCGGCTGCGTACACGGACAAAGGGCACACTACTATGTGGTAGTGATGTGGACTTTCTAAAACGTCGGGAAACAGGGGAACGCTCCTCTGCACTGCACATTTTCCCAACAAATGCACAAGTACAGGAGCACAACATGGTCCAGTTAAATGCCTGTTGTCCAGACTGTATTTGTATAGAGGCTCGTGACTATGAAAAGATTAAACAAACAGGACGTATGGAACTTAAAAGGGGACACTTTCCAAAAGTGTGTAAGGCATTCTTACCTGAAAGACTGATGTTGGGGAAAGGTGCACGAGTTATGTTAGTCAAAAACATTGATGTGTTAGACGGTCTAGTAAATGGGGTATGTGGAGTTGTTGTTGACTTTACCCACAATGATGGTAACAAAGCAGTGAACACAGTGTACGTGCAATTTGATGATGAGCAGGTAGGCAGAAACAGAAGGAGGAGATTACCACATTGTGCCAACAGTTTAGCCACTCCAATTTGCATGGATGAGGAGAGGGTCAGCAGCAAGGGAGGCTTGCGCAAACAGTTTCCCTTGAAATTAGCATGGGCTTGTACTGTTCACAAAGTACAGGGTCTGACCGTTGATGAAGCTGTAGTTTGCCTGAAGAAGATCTTTGCAGCAGGTCAGGCATATGTAGCTTTGAGCAGGGTTCGAATTGTAAATGGATTGATAATTCAGGACTTTGTAGACAAAGCCATTTACTGTAAGGCTAATATTTCTGACTGCCTTAAACACATGGCATCATTTGTACCACATGCATAAATAGCTCCAGTAAACAGTCAGGCATTTACAGTGTTTTTAATGAATGTGCAAAGTTTACATTGTCATCTCACTGATTTGACCGTTTCTATTCGGCCATTTGAATGTTTGTGCATCGCTGTAACTGAAACCTGGCTTCGTGCCAATACTGCAGAGCAAAATACAAATGTTCCAGGCTACAACTTTCATAGTATGCCACGCTGCTCTGCCTACAGCCACAGCACTGCACTGGAATCATTGAGCAATCAGTATAATGGCGGTGTTGGCATGCACTGCCAAGAACATTTGCAGTACCAAATTTTAGACATACCAAATAGTGAGTTGGAATGTATTTGCTGCCATTTCATTACACCCGATATCACTGTAGCTGTAATCTACCGTCCACAAACATACCCCCTGTCGCTGTTTAAAAACAATGTCAAACGGATAAATGACATCCTGTGTAGTAAATCAAACAACATTGCCATCATGGGAGACTTCAACCACGATGAACTTAGTTCTTCATCTATGTCTACCTTCATGGAAACACTAGGTTACAAGCAGATTGTCTCAGAACCCACCACAGAAAAGGGAACATTGATTGATCATGTTTACATTAAAAACACAACTTACTGTCAAGCAGATGCCAAGGTTGTGCCCATGTACTTTAGCATTCATGAGGCTATTTATTGTACATTTACACCTGTCGAATAAGAGTTGCCAATGATGAAGTGATGTAAGTAATTTCACACTGACTTTCTCTTCTCTTTCTCAGTCTCCCACCTCTCCTCTGTCCCCCTTTTTTCCTCTCACCCAACCGGTCAAGACAGATGGCTGCACCTTTGAGTCTGGGTCTGTCAGAGATTTCTTCCTGTTAAAAGGGAGTTTTTTCTCTCCACTGTTGCCACGTGCTTGCTCATTGTGTGAATTGTTGGGTTTGCTTATTTCTGTAATATTGCCTAATTGTGATTTGGAACCATACAAATAAAATTTAATTAAATCCTGTTTTGAGTGTCCAATATGTATTTGACATCTATCCAAAAGATTATTTCACCATAGTTTCTGTCTCTTCAATGTACTTTTTGAAAACGACCTACTTCCAAAATAAATTAAAAAAAAAGTTTGTGTAAAATGTCTTGAAGTATGACTTTTTTCTTCTCTTTGTAAATGTCATCAGTTTATAAACTGCTAAACTTGGTTCTGTACATGTCCGTCCAGGGAGAGGGATTCCTCCTGTGGTTCTTTATTAGGTTTCAACCATGTTTCCCCTGTTTAAGAGTTTTTGTGGACTTTTTCCTCAATCAATGTGAGGGGAAATTGTCTTTGATATTGGGCTATATAAAAAAATAAATTTTAAATGTTCTCTTACTTACAAATATTTGTGAGAAATACATGTCAAGCTCAGTGGTCACCTACACGTGAATTTATCTTGTAATTTATATAATCTTGGTAACCACTCAAAGCTGCTTTTCACTAAAGTTTTGCCATTCACTCTTACTGTCTTACGCATCTACGTGCAGCCCATTTTTCACAAATTTTTCATACTCATTCACACAAGAATTTAATGAATGCAACTTCAACAACATTGGGGGCACTAGGACTCAAACCCTGGAATTCTGCTTCAAAGGCAAGGGTCAGAACCACTACGCCAAGTGCTTGGCTCCTTATGTAGACATACTAGCATTTCAAGAGTTAAAACACATTTGATATATGTATTTTAGGATGAAGTCATTTTAAAAGATTGGTTCATTTGTTTGCAGTTACAGGGATATTTGTCACAGCCTGGATGAGAACTGCTGGGACAAGTGCAACAGAAGATTGGAAATGTTGAGGTACATACCAGAACAGTCCACAGGTGGTCTGGTTGATTGGAAACAGGTGTGTCATGACTGTGTTGAAAAAAAAGGACCATCCCTGATTAGCTCAGTTCTCAATACTTCAAGCAAGAAGGAGAAAGAGTTTCAAAAAATTCAACACAGAAAGCTTTATTCCTCAATTCCAAACATTCATTGAATGTTAAAGGAAAAGGTAATGCAAGGCAGTGACCATGTCTAAGCTTTGTTGGAACATGTAGCAGAAAAAATTAGTTAATATTTACAAAAAAACCCACACAATTTGGTTTATATAATAGGTCAATTAATTGGATGTAACTTAAAGAGGATTTTTTTTGTAGTTTATTGTTTCAATGTGTCAAAATGTATCTCAAGTTGCCATTACTTATCTGTAATGGCAGTGTTTTATTCTGTTTTTATTTATGTACTTTTTTCTGGTTGAAAAGGTGTTTTGGTGTATTTTTGATGTGAATAAATAAGCTCTTTATATTGGCATCATTTTTAAAACAATGATTGTGCAGTAGCTGTGTCATTTTTTGGAAAGTGTTTGTAATGTACATTGCAACAATTGTTTTTTTATCATTAAAAAAAAATCTCTCAGGATAATGCCGCGTAGAAAAGGCTACAAACGTTCCCTGGCTGCCAAAGGGAGGATGACTGAGCGAAAGCTGGATTTGCCTCAGCAGATGGCAGTGGCAGTCGTCACCCCAGTGTGTACGTAGTTTTTTTTTAGTATATATATATAAAAACGGTCAGTGTTGTCAATAACAGTGATGACATCATACCATAAATATAAACCCATTGTTGTATCTGTAGTTGATTTTTGAAATATTAATTCAGATTTTATATTTTCACCAATTAGGTCGTGGTACAGGGCGTCGCCAAGTGAAGAATTGGCCTACTTCAAAGGTGACTGGCAAGTGCCATAAAGTGGTCATTCCTCCTGAGTGTCCAGGGAAAAAGGTGTATATATAATGCTTTAATGTAACATGACCTATACTGTAATTTGTTTGAATCATTTGTTGACGGCAATGTATCACTTAAAATGTTTATTATATTTTTGTGTTTATGTTTAATTTTTTTTTTAAGTTTGTACTGGTCATCGGTGACTCCCACCTCAGATCCATCGTAGATGGAATGGTGAAGATGCTTGAGGGGGAGCTTACCTTTGGCTACATTGCAACACCAGGGGCCAGTGCTAAAGATCTGCAGCTGGAGGTGGAACATGTGAATGTTCCACGGACCCCTGATGTTGTTTGTCTGATCGCTCCAAGCAACAACCTGACAGCAAGCAGGACCATTGGTGAAGCAGGGGAGGAATTTGGCAACCTGCTTGCTTTAGTCTGTTGTCGCTGGAGAAATGTAAGTAAATGCGTTTATATAGGCTTGATATGTTAGTGTTTTATTGGTCACACATTCAGTGTACATTTTTTGGTCTTCATAGGTTTTTGTTTTGGACTTTCCTCCACAGCTGAATGTCGATGTGTCCTTGCAAGAATTCCTTCGGCAAGAGTTTCATCGTGTGGCTGTGCAATTTGGTGTGTTTTAGCAATGATATTGGCAATAGTTTTGTTATTTAGGCAATTGTACATATTTGAAAGGTTTGGTTTAATCATGATCAAGTGTGTTAAACTAACTTTAGTATTCTATTTCGTTACATTACTGTAACATTTGGCATTGAATTAAATGAAAACCTTTTTTGTAGGTGTAAGGTATTGCTCCATTGGTCATATATTTTCAAAAAATGAACCTCATCTTTGGGCGCTGGATGGGGTAAGTGGTATTGCTTTATTTTGGTAATAGATGTTGATTTCACATTTAAATTCCTGGATTTGTAATTTTTCCTTTTTTCATTCGTTGTGGTAGACCCACTTAAGTGATCCTCATCCTAAGATGAATAATGAATACGGCATGGACATTTTTCGGCGTGCTTTGTGGAACAAATCCTACAAACAATTGAACATCGTTCCGGCAGCTACCACAGTGGCTGTTCCCAGGACATCTCCTCCTGTGCAACGTCACACCCCAAAGCTGGTCCTTAAGGGCAAAGAGTATGTGTAATTATTTTTATAGAGCTTTGTGTTAAAAACATGTTTTCAGTGATAATCTGAAGTGAAGTGTAACATGTACTTATGTTTATCGTTATATAGAGGAGATTATCAGAAGTTGATGAGTTTGCTGACGAAATTGAACTTCACGAGTCAAGCAGTAGGTCTGTGGAAGACAACTGGCAAGAGGTACACTGTGTGTTGATATAATATACAGAAGCCCATGCATTTATTGCTTTGTATAGCAGATCTATACTGTAAAATTGTTTAACAATTGTTTTACATGTAATCACGGGTGACGCTGAAGGAATGTTTCATTCCATTGACACCAATCAGGTTCAGTCCAGCCATGTTGGAAGCAATGAATCAGATTGTTCCTGCTGATCTTGATACTCCTGTGACCGCTTGTTTATCTGCGGAGCACAGCAAGGTAGCGTTATGCAAAGTGTACTTCATGGGCACTTTTTTCAATAAGAATATATAATGTTAATAATTACAACCAACTGTATTTTATGATTTGTGTTTTTTTGTCATTTCTTAAAATTAGAAGTCAGCAAAGAAACATTATAAACATGCTGTCTGTAAGAGGAGCAGGAGATCACAGCAGGTTTGTACGGTTTGATTGGACTGTGCTTTAGCAGTTTGATTCTTTTTGTACGTGGATGTGGCTATTTGTAATAAAACGAAATAATTGAATGTGGTTTGCATTTTGTTTAGTGTGATTTATTCTATTCTATTCCCTTAGAATGAGGTACCAGTGGTGCAACTGTCTGCTGCAGATGTTCCTCTTGTAGTAAACAAAGGCATGGAGGAGTCATCAAGTGCTGCTACTGTGGAGGTAGTTATTGTTGGGGAAAAAAAGTATGGAAGAAAATGTGTCTCATGTTCCAAATTAAAATGTATTAACAGAAATGCTCTTATCATTTTCAAAATGAAGCTGCATTTTTTGACTCCTAAATAAAAATGAATAATCAATATTCCAAAGTGCATTTTCATTTTCTTATTCAGGACTGCTCATTCTGTGACTTTATCAAGAATTATCAAGAAAATTACATTTAAGATTTAATTTTCAAAACATCCTCCAGCAAAAAGGTACCAAATTCCAATTTGAAATGTCAAATTTCAAAATGAAAATGCATTAACAGAAATGCTTTTTCATTTTTGTCTAAAAAGTGCATTGTCAAATGAAAATGACTTCACTGTTTTGACTAAGAAAAAAATACTCACAACACAATATTACGAAATGGAAGAGTTTATAACAGAAGGAACAAAACTGAACTTGAGCGTGAATAAGAAAAAACCCTAATTGAATAATAAACATTCAATTACTCCCTGAATGACTCATTACTATGGATTTGAAGATGTATATTATTTATATATATTATATATTTATATAGTTTTGCCCTGGGACGACAATACAAGACTTCCATTTATGTGCATTTGAGAGAGGGAAGTTTGATTTGTATTCCAGATGACGTGGCATGAGCCACTTTACATAATATAGATCCATTTCTCAGTGTATTTGTATTCCAAATCATACAGGATTATAGGCTATAAGACAATACATAATACATCCCTGGGTGGATGCGGGCGCCACCTTGTGGCTAAACATCGACACTGAAGTCATCAAAACTTAATCACAAGTTTTAAATTTCAAATGATTATTAACACTTTTATATTGGAATTTGAAGCCGTGTCAGTCTTGACTGTGGGTGATGGCGACCTCTGCTGGTGACATTGGATGCTCGTTATTATTTGCTTTGTCTTAAGTCACAGAATAAGCAGTCTTGAAGTTGAAAATGCAGTTTAGAATATTGATTAAAAATACAGCTACATTTTGAAAATGAAAAAGCATTCCTGTTAATGCATTTTAATCTGGAATATGAGACACATTTGCTTCCATAGAAAATAAAACAAAAGTACTAATCCAGTTCTGTGTGTTTTTATATACAAGCTAATTTTTTTTTTTTTTTTTTTAAAGAAAAAAAATACTACTAAATTCCTTTAAGTTGAAAGAAACGTGTTGAAAGGTACTGCATGCATGAATGTGAATGCAGCATTCTGTTTATGCTGGTCTTGTTAGTGTTGGTTTATGATTTTTATTTTTCTGTTTCCCAGGAAGAAGCAACTACATGTGTAAAGCAGCTTCCTGCAGACGTTCCTGTGGTGGAAGAGAACCATATCCTTTGTGATAATCATGGATCCAATGAATCTACTGGTTCTCTTTTCATGGGTGGTGAACGAAATACAATTTTGCATTGTGTTCAAGGGTCTTTTCATCAGGGGCATGAGTGTTTTGGTGACAATGCAGGGAGTCAGTGTGTTGCGATGGCTTTGAGTGCCATGGCAATGCATGAACACCAACATGTTTTGACATGGACTTCAGACCACCCTGATGATGTTTTGTTGGAAGGGGACAGATTCTATACTTACCTGAACCAACAAAATATGATAACCGATCAAACTAATGCCAGATATCTCCTCATAAATGATTTGCCACAACACTGCCCAATTGGAGGTTCTGACTACCAGTTAAAATGTAGTGATCCAGTATTTGGTAATGTCCTGGTAAATGATCAAGAGTTTGTGAGTGCAGGTTTAGCGTATGACTTACATGGTGGTCTGGAGCACATTTTTACATCGTATGATCAATGCTTCTTCACCTTTGATGGTCGAACCTCTGCTATTTTAAAAACTGATGAGGAGTACATACTGTTTGACTCGCATTCACGTGGCACTGATGGCATGACCTGCATTGCAGGCACAAGTGTTGTGTTGTGGTTTGAATCTGTTGCTGGCTTATGTGAGCTCATCTACAGGTGGGCAGATCGCAAACAAAAAGAACGCTTAATGTTTGAGATTACAGGAGTTGATCTTAATCGAATACGTGATCCCGCTGATGCAAACGTTATTCATGCAAGTAATGAAGCCTTGTCTGACGTTTGTGTTACAATACCAACTGATACTTGTGATGACGTGTTTGAAGTGTCATGTACCACTGAACAGCTTCAGTTTAATGTTTTGTCCAGAGACAATTGTCAAAAGATTTGCACTCAGCTAAATATAGAGCTACAGGGACAAAATGACACAATTTCAGGGTCATTTGGAGCGTTAGGTGAGCCATGTATCTCACATGATATTGCTCCTGATGGGAACTGTTTTTTTAGGGCAATATCATCTGTTGTGTGTGGCAGCCATAAATCCCATGTAAGGTTCAGGAAAGCTGTAGTCAAACACATGCAAAACAATGAGAATGTGTATGCCAGCTTACTAAGGCCAGAGTATCTTTCCTTGGGTCATTACTTGGAAAGTAGTCGCATGTTTTTTGTTGGAATTTGGGCCACTGAGGTGGAGATACAGGCTACAGCAAACTTTCTTGGCATTGACATTTATACGTACAGTCTTGGTAGGTGGATAAAGTATACTTGTACAGACAAAAGACTATCAGATCAAGGTGTTTAGTTACTGCACCATAATGAAAATCATTATAAAGTTGTTATTTGTGTTAAGAATGCCAATAGCTCGAGGTGCTATAACGTATGTCAAGATGTTGCGCGCAGTAAAAGGCAAATACTAACCAGGAATACTTCAAGGGATTGCGGTGATTCTGTATGTCACGATCAAGTCTCACCGGTCTCGAAGACGGAAGAGAAAAGTAGAAAAAAGGTGGAGACGACTTATGTTACTGCAAAGGCAAAAATGGCTAAGAAAATGCTATACAAAACCGATGCAACTATCAGGAAAAATAAAAAAGTAAAATATAGTAATAATAGTAACCCACGAGTGACTGCGAGTAAGCAAAAGTATGCTCAAGATGAACAGCACAGACTAGCTGTACGCGATGCTAGCAAACGCAGGTACGCTGTGGATGAGGACCATAGGCAGGCTGTACGCGATGCCAGCCGAAAAAAATATGCTTCAGATGAACAACTCAGGTTGTCTTTGAAACATCCAAATAAACAGAGGTCAGTAGAGGCTAAACATAATCGTCAGTATTTTAACTATGTATTGACAGAATATAGGGAAGAGGTGAAGAACGGTCCAGATTTTGCGTGTGCTGTTTGTCACAAGTTACATTTTAGACATCAAGTAATGATTTGTGATGAAAAGAAATATTTGCAGTCAAAAAAGAGTAGTGAGGTAGCAAGACGGTGTATTACAAAAGACTGTTTGCACAAATGTGTAGACTGTGAGGCACCTTGTAAGTGGTTAGAGTCTTCAAGGAATCTATTGTGGATATGCAAATGTTGTCATTCTTACTTGCGAAAGGGAGAACTGCCACCTGAGAGCATTGTGAGTAACTTGCATCTGCCTCCTGTACCCTTAGAGTTAAGTCGTCTCAATAGTTTAGAAATGCATTTGATTTCATTGCATATTCCGTTCATGAAAGTGCTTGCATTGCCAAAGGGTGCACAGAACGCAGTTCACGGCCCAGTCACATGCGTTCCATCAAATATATGTGATACGACACACATTTTACCCCGGGCTGATGTGAATGGCTCCCTTTTGCGTGTGAAATTAAAACGTAAATTGACTTACAAAGGGCATTACGAGTATAAATATGTCAATACAGACAACATTAAAGAAGCATTAAACTATTTGAAAAACACTAACCCATATTACGCAGATGTGGAGTTCAACCAGGACTGGTTAAATCATTTTGAAAAGCAGATGCGTGAGGACGATGTTGTTGAAACAGAATCAGATGCAGGTGCTGAACAGGAATCGCTGCATGATCGTCAAACGCATGGTATGTTCATGGACACTTGTCTACAGCCTATCGATGTAGGTCAGGAGATTTTAGATCAATATGATAGCGTTGTAAATCTTGCACCTGCTGAGGGTAACAGTCCAGTGCAACTACTAAACGATAAAACAAATGAAGCCAAGAGCTTTCCTGTTGAATTCCCAACTGGTGGCCCTACGTTTCATGATTATAGAAATAGAAGATTAACATTGTGTCGGTACTTTAATAATCGAATTTTGAATGCAGATGGCCGATTTGCACAAAATGTTGAATATATATTCTATGCTCAGTACATGAGTGAGGTAGAGCAGGTGATATCAAACATCTCCATTGCTCTTCGAAAAGGACAAATCGGAAACACTGCACAGAAGCTATCACTTGATATGTTGATTGATAGCCAGTCTTTGAAAAGACTCATTCAGTGTGATGATGGATATAGATTTTTGAAGCCTATTCGAGGCACCCCTGTATTTTGGTCTGGAGTCCAGAAAGATTTATTTGCCATGATTAGACAGATAGGTATACCTACTTTTTTCTGTTCCTTTTCTGCTGCAGATATGAGGTGGGGCAATTTATTGAGTAGCATGTTGCAACAAGATGGTAGGCTTGAGAATGTTGAGGATCTGGATTGGACCCAAAAATGTGATTTGTTGCGACGTAACCCTGTCACTGCAGCTCGCATGTTTCATCATAGGTGGCAAACTTTTTTGAAAAAAGTTATTTTGTCACCCAGTCAACCGATAGGAAAGGTGGTAGATTTCTTTTATCGTGTTGAATTTCAGCAAAGGGGCAGTCCTCATATACATGCAATTTTCTGGGTAGAGAATGCCCCACAAATAGGTAGCGAGAGTGATGAGGAAGTTGTTAGCTTTGTCGACAAATATATTTTATGCAGTGTTTCAGCGGAGGACAATGAACTTGTGGAGATAGTGTCAAATGTTCAAACCCATACTAAGAAGCATTCAAAGTCATGTAAAAAAAAGAACAATGTGTGTCGTTTCAATTTTCCTCGGCCACCTAGTGAATGTACATTTATTAGCAGGCCCAAAGATGATGACGGTTTTGATAATAGTTGTGATGCAACTGATAAGGCTTCTAAAGAAAATGCAAGTCGGATATTATCCAATCTGAAGTTAGCTGTTTCTGATGTATCTGCCAACTCTAATACTGTTTCTGACTTATTTGAAAGCCTTGGGATAAACCAAGGGACATTTCAGGCAGCCTTTGATCATGTTGGGAAGAAGACGCAAGTAGTGATGAAACGGCAGCCTGGTGATGTGTGGATAAATCCTTTCAACAAAAATTAAGGGCTTGGAATGCTAATATGGACATTCAATTTGTAGCAGATGCGTATGCTTGCATTGTGTATGTGATATCCTATATTTCAAAAGCAGAAAGGCAAATGGGATTATTACTCAGCAATGCTCATTATGAGGCCACAAAACAGGGTAATACAGAAGTTAAGAGTACATTAAAAAAGTTGGGGAGTGTATATCTGCACATCGCGACGTGAGTGCACAAGAAGCGGTGTATAGATTAACTGGTATGCCTTTAAAAAAATGTTCGAGAAAAGTTATCTTCATTCCTACAGGTGATAATTGCATACGGTTGACCCTGCCGTTAAAGGTTTTACAGCATAAAGCACGAGTAGGAGGTCTTCACGAGAACAACATATACATGACTAACCATACCGACAGGTACAGGGCAAGGCCAAAGAATAGCACTTTTGATGAGATGTGTCTAGCTTCATTTGTGTCTGAGTATAGAGTACTTTATAAATCAGAGTTAAAGACTGCAAATGATAAAGTGCAATTGGGGAATGATTTGGGATATGTTCGAAAAAGAACCAGGACACAAGCCACAATTGTTCGGTATGCTCGCTTCTCTGAGGATTCTCATGCTGAAAAGTACTATCGGAGCATATTGGAGTTGTTCCTGCCTCATCGCAGTGCTGATTTAAAACCTGAAGGCTATGAAACTTTTGAGTGTTTCTACAAGGAAGGCAAGTGCAATATAGATGGCAGTGAGAGGATGGTGAAACATATTGTTGATTCCAATCGAGTAAAGTTTGAAAAGATGGGTGAGGAAATAACCAATGCTGAAAAAACTGTTAATGATTTAGGTATAGTGGAAAGAGGGTGGGCTGAGATGTGCCCTGAACAACAGCTGGAGCAGTTGGAATGTGAGGAGGAAATTGCACAGCAACGCCAGGTTAATGAAGGACATGTGGACATGATTCCAGATTTGGCTGTGGGTATCACTGAATCTAATAGGTTTGAAACTCGGGTAAATGTGATGTGCAGAACAAATGCCCTGCATTTACTTCGATCACTTAATGAAAAACAAAGAGAGATTTTTTACACAGTCAGACAGTGGTGCTTAAACAAAATTAGAGGCCAAAATCCAAAACTATTCCATCTATTTATTACAGGTGGTGCTGGGACAGGCAAGTCACATTTAATAAAGGCTATTCAGTACGAAGCAAGTAGATTATTATCACAAGAAGCAAGTGCGCCAGACAAGCTTACAGTAATGATAGTAGCTTCTACTGGAATATCTGCCTTTAATTTAAAAACAACAACAATTCATAGTACATTTTCCATTGGAATACATGTGCAACTCCCATATACACCTTTAGGGGAACAAAAGCTGAACACAATGCGTGCAAGTTTTAGTGATTTACAGATCTTAATCATAGATGAGATATCCATGGTGGATCATAATCTGTTAGCATTTATACATGGGCGGCTCAGACAGATAAAACAAACTGGTGATCATTCTCCCTTTGGTAATGTATGTGTCATTGCTGTGGGGGATTTTTTCCAACTAAGTCCAGTACAAGGAAAACCACTGTATTTGGAAAATACCCCTGTAGATCTGTGGAACAGTAATTTTTGAATTGCTGAGCTTACAGATATAGTTAGACAAAAGGATAGTGTGTTTGCTGAAGTTTTAAACCGGCTGCGTACACGGACAAAGGGCACACTACTATGTGGTAGTGATGTGGACTTTCTAAAACGTCGGGAAACAGGGGAACGCTCCTCTGCACTGCACATTTTCCCAACAAATGCACAAGTACAGGAGCACAACATGGTCCAGTTAAATGCCTGTTGTCCAGACTGTATTTGTATAGAGGCTCGTGACTATGAAAAGATTAAACAAACAGGACGTATGGAACTTAAAAGGGGACACTTTCCAAAAGTGTGTAAGGCATTCTTACCTGAAAGACTGATGTTGGGGAAAGGTGCACGAGTTATGTTAGTCAAAAACATTGATGTGTTAGACGGTCTAGTAAATGGGGTATGTGGAGTTGTTGTTGACTTTACCCACAATGATGGTAACAAAGCAGTGAACACAGTGTACGTGCAATTTGATGATGAGCAGGTAGGCAGAAACAGAAGGAGGAGATTACCACATTGTGCCAACAGTTTAGCCACTCCAATTTGCATGGATGAGGAGAGGGTCAGCAGCAAGGGAGGCTTGCGCAAACAGTTTCCCTTGAAATTAGCATGGGCTTGTACTGTTCACAAAGTACAGGGTCTGACCGTTGATGAAGCTGTAGTTTGCCTGAAGAAGATCTTTGCAGCAGGTCAGGCATATGTAGCTTTGAGCAGGGTTCGAATTGTAAATGGATTGATAATTCAGGACTTTGTAGACAAAGCCATTTACTGTAAGGCTAATATTTCTGACTGCCTTAAACACATGGCATCATTTGTACCACATGCATAAATAGCTCCAGTAAACAGTCAGGCATTTACAGTGTTTTTAATGAATGTGCAAAGTTTACATTGTCATCTCACTGATTTGACCGTTTCTATTCGGCCATTTGAATGTTTGTGCATCGCTGTAACTGAAACCTGGCTTCGTGCCAATACTGCAGAGCAAAATACAAATGTTCCAGGCTACAACTTTCATAGTATGCCACGCTGCTCTGCCTACAGCCACAGCACTGCACTGGAATCATTGAGCAATCAGTATAATGGCGGTGTTGGCATGCACTGCCAAGAACATTTGCAGTACCAAATTTTAGACATACCAAATAGTGAGTTGGAATGTATTTGCTGCCATTTCATTACACCCGATATCACTGTAGCTGTAATCTACCGTCCACAAACATACCCCCTGTCGCTGTTTAAAAACAATGTCAAACGGATAAATGACATCCTGTGTAGTAAATCAAACAACATTGCCATCATGGGAGACTTCAACCACGATGAACTTAGTTCTTCATCTATGTCTACCTTCATGGAAACACTAGGTTACAAGCAGATTGTCTCAGAACCCACCACAGAAAAGGGAACATTGATTGATCATGTTTACATTAAAAACACAACTTACTGTCAAGCAGATGCCAAGGTTGTGCCCATGTACTTTAGCATTCATGAGGCTATTTATTGTACATTTACACCTGTCGAATAAGAGTTGCCAATGATGAAGTGATGTAAGTAATTTCACACTGACTTTCTCTTCTCTTTCTCAGTCTCCCACCTCTCCTCTGTCCCCCTTTTTTCCTCTCACCCAACCGGTCAAGACAGATGGCTGCACCTTTGAGTCTGGGTCTGTCAGAGATTTCTTCCTGTTAAAAGGGAGTTTTTTCTCTCCACTGTTGCCACGTGCTTGCTCATTGTGTGAATTGTTGGGTTTGCTTATTTCTGTAATATTGCCTAATTGTGATTTGGAACCATACAAATAAAATTTAATTAAATCCTGTTTTGAGTGTCCAATATGTATTTGACATCTATCCAAAAGATTATTTCACCATAGTTTCTGTCTCTTCAATGTACTTTTTGAAAACGACCTACTTCCAAAATAAATTAAAAAAAAAGTTTGTGTAAAATGTCTTGAAGTATGACTTTTTTCTTCTCTTTGTAAATGTCATCAGTTTATAAACTGCTAAACTTGGTTCTGTACATGTCCGTCCAGGGAGAGGGATTCCTCCTGTGGTTCTTTATTAGGTTTCAACCATGTTTCCCCTGTTTAAGAGTTTTTGTGGACTTTTTCCTCAATCAATGTGAGGGGAAATTGTCTTTGATATTGGGCTATATAAAAAAATAAATTTTAAATGTTCTCTTACTTACAAATATTTGTGAGAAATACATGTCAAGCTCAGTGGTCACCTACACGTGAATTTATCTTGTAATTTATATAATCTTGGTAACCACTCAAAGCTGCTTTTCACTAAAGTTTTGCCATTCACTCTTACTGTCTTACGCATCTACGTGCAGCCCATTTTTCACAAATTTTTCATACTCATTCACACAAGAATTTAATGAATGCAACTTCAACAACATTGGGGGCACTGTAGAGCCAATGTGCAACATCTAATCCAAAGTGGGACATCAAAGTGTTGATTTCTGTGGCCACTTTGAAGGCATTTGTATGTAGGTGTCATTTTGTGTAAATTTCCCTTTCCAGTCCACCACAGTGTCACAAAGAGAGTAAAAAACAAGCGTTCAATGTCACACTCACTTTAGAGTGTCCAAAATTAGTTCAAAATGAGCTAATATTCTCCAACAAGCCTTGTGCACAGAGAACTGGGAAAGCTGCTCCCGCCGGCATTTGAACTTGTTTGTGTTTGAGCGCTCAGGCTTGAAGGGCAGGGAGTTACCCCTTAAGCTATGGTGCCCCGCTCAGTCAAAGCACTGGCGTTACCGAGCCACAATGACTCTGTTCTGCATCAAACCAAAGAAAAGATAAAAAACTCAAATAATTAAAAATGAACAATTAAATATCAACTCACTCATCGTATTTCATGAATGTGAGAAATATCATGTAGTTCTGTTCACTTTAAAGATTAAAAAAACATTGGAATTTAAAGTTTAACTTTGTTGGACCACTGAGGCCACGCCTTTTGAGATAGATAAAATCTTTTGATAACTTTTAATCATTAACTTGTCTAGAACAGGTGTGCTAAGTTTGGCGGGGTTAGCTCAAATGTGCTAGGACTAGTTTGTTCAAAAGTAAAAGTTAGTCATTATTTTGTTATACCAGTAATTAGTATAACATTAACAGCATATGATTATTAATCTGAAACAATCACCAAAAATAAACAAATTAAGTTTGACTCAAACATCCTGGGTTTATGACCAGTTTCACTTTAACAGCATTTCAAGTTCTCAAAACACACAATCCCTGAGTAACTTGACATAACATAAAGTATTTCATAATCAATGTCTAGCAGACAAAATAAATCACTGCAGTACCAGACGGCATTTAACAGTGACACAGAGAGACATAAAAAACTTGTATTCAATGTCACGCACGCTACATAGTGTCCGATATTTGTTCAAAATGAGATAAGATTCTTCAACACCCCTGATGCATACCTTGCACAGAGAACTCGGAAAGCTGCTCCCGCCGGGATTCAAACTCGTTTGTGTTTGAGCTCTCGGGCTTGAATCGCAGGGAGTTACCCCTTAAGCTATGGTGCCCAGCTCGGTCAAAGCACTGGCGTTACCGAGCCACAATGACTCTGTTCTGCATCCAACCAAAAAAAAAGAAAAGCTGCTCTCGCCGGGATTCGAACCTGTTTGGTTGAGCTTTCGGCCTTGAGGGGCATTTAAAGGTCAACTTTGTTGGACCACTGAGGCCACCCCTTTTGAGGTAGAGAAAATCTTTTGATAACTTTTAATCAATAACTTGTCTAGAACGCGTGTGCTAAGTTTGGCGGGGCTAGGTCAAACGTGCTAGGAGGAGTTCGTTCAAATGCATAGATAGGTCATTTTTGGTTTTTCCAAAATGGCCGACTTCTGGGTGGGCGGGGCTAATGGAAGTAAATTAGAAATTTGTTTGGAATCACGAGAGCAACACACTGGACCAAGTTTGATTCAAATTGGAACAACTATGTTTGACTAAGACTTAAAAAACTAAAATTTTAGCTGAAATTTAAGGTAAACTTTGTTGGACCACTGAGGCCACACCTTTCGAGGTAGATAAAATCTTTTGATAACTTTTAATCATTAACTTGTCTAGAACACGTGTGCTAAGTTTGGCGGGGCTAGGTCAAACGTGCTAGGAGGAGTTTGTTCAAATGCATAGACTAGTCATTTTCGTTTTTCAAAAATGGCCGACTTCTGGGTGGGCGGAGCTAATGGAAGTAAATTAGAAAATTGTTTGGAATCATAAGAGCTACATCTGTACCAAGTTTGGTTTGAATTGGACCAACTATGTGTGACTTAGACACAAAAAATTAGCATGTTAGCATTTCAAAAATTCCAAAAAATTCCTCAAGAAAATTCGGACTAAGCCTAACACACTCACCAAATTTCGTCCCGATAGGACTACTTTTGTCTCACCTTAACCCGACTTCTGGGGGCGCTGTCCAGCCCTGGGGATAGGCACGGGTTAGAGCTCTATGCTACTATCTTATTCTTTGTCTACCCCACGTTCATGCCAAATTTCAAGAGTTTTTATGCACGTTAACCCACTCAAAAATGAGAACAAAGTTGTATAAAAGTGCAATTTAAAGGTCAAATTTGTTGGACCACTGAGGCCACCCCTTTTGAGTTAGAGAAACTCTTTTGATAACTTTTGATCATCAACTTGTCTAGAAGATGTGTGCTAAGTTTGGTGGGGCTATCACATACGTGCTAGGAGGAGTTCGTTCAAAAGTAAAGACTAGTCATTTTCGTTTTTCCAAAATGGCCGACTTCTGGGTGGGCGGAGCTAATGGAAGTACATTAGAAATTTGTTTGGAATCATAAGAGCAACAAATGTCCCAAGTTTCGTTCAGATTGGAACAACTATATGTGACTTAGACACAAAAGAAAAAATGAAAAAATGTGAATTTTATGCAAATTTGAGCACTTTATCTCGCGTCAAAAAATCCCAAAATATTCCTCAAGAAAATTTGGACTATGCTTAACACACTCACCAAATTTCGTCCAAATCGGGCTACTTTTGTGTCATCCTAACCCGACTTCTGGGGGCGCTGTCGAGCCCTGGGGCTAGGCACGGGTTAGGGCCCTATGCCACTTTCGCATTTTTTGCATACCCGACCTCCATGCCAAATTTCAAGAGAATTCATGCCGGTTACCCCCTCAAAATTGACCGCAACGTCGGAGAAAATAATGAAAATCAACAGGAACAATAGGTTCCTCGCACTTCGTGCCAGGAGCCGTTGGCCCTGGCACAGTCGTGCTTGGGCCCTAATAAAAGGTCCTATGGACCCGGGGAACAAGGATGTATGCCTCGATCCCAGTTATCAGCTCATCGCAGAACGTCAGCTGTGCTTTCGGTTCAGTGGCTTCAAATTTCATTCTGCGCTTCCGTTGAGTCTGCTCTTTCTCCATGTTGACCACCCTTGACTCGCGCAAAATCCTCATTTAAATAGGGCGGTCTTAACCACTTCTGCGCCTGTAGTCAATTGCGGCTGCAATCTTAGTAGTTCACCTGCAAAACGTAATCCAGTAGCGGGCGCAGTCTTTCTGCTCGCGCAAGCAATTTAGCGCTCGCTATTTGGAATCTTAGTAAATCAGGCCCATAGAGTTTTAAGATAAAATCATTTTTTTCTAGTTTTACATTGGTTGTACCGCACTGACATGGAAAATGTACCAACCGACATATAGTTGAAAGTAGTTATTTTTATCAGTATTTGACAGAGATCTACAAACATTTTTTTGCTTAGTCCCAGGTTCTCTGGAGTTCCTCTGGCTAATGCAACATTTAGTTTACAGCTAATGTCTCTTGACTTCAAAATAAAGTCAAATCTTTATGGTTGCACCAACCTGATATTTAGGAAATGTAAATCTTTGGACAAAAGTTTTGCAGTTATTTTAGCAGCTTTAAAACTATTGATATTAGGGAAAAAACATTATTCAAAAGACTTCAAACATAAAATTATGCCCGAGTATTTTATTTTGAGTTTATCATTATTAAAATAAATTTTTTAATGGTTTTCTTAGTCTGCTCGCTTGCTCGGACAGCTGCATCACCTGATATCTTAGGGGTTTGCGAAGCCAAAACATAAAATAATATAATTATTTGAATTTACTGAAAAATGTATGAAAATTAATAGGTTTTATAGAATAAAGTGATAGATGTCATGAAAAGATTAAATTTTGTTTTTTTTAGATAATGGACTTGGACACAAAAATATGCACGTCATGTCATTGACCCATCTATAAACGAAGCAACGCCCCCTTCCCACACCAATGTTCATACCCCTAGAGGGAATGGCAGAGGTGGAGGGGTCGCAGCCATATTTGACTGTATACTTTCGCTCACCGCTCGACCCACGGGTACTTATGAATCATTTGAGCACCTTACTCTAAGTCTGTTAGACTCAAGTATTAAACAGAATAACAAACTCCAGTTTATTGTTGTATACCGACCACCGAACTCCTACTCTGACCTTTGAAGTGATTTTGCAAATTTTTTATCTGATTTAGTTCTCTGTTCAGATAAAATCATCATAGTAGGTGATTTTAATATTCATGTAGATGTAGCCAATAATAGTCTTGGCTCATCGCTGTTTATCTGACAGTTCAGTTGAAAAATTCACTGAACAGCTCTCGTCTGCCCTAAAGCCATGTTTCATCACAGAGGAAGACTATAGAAACATCTCTCCCACGGAACTTAATGGAATAGTGGACAACACAAATTTAACCTTGAAAACAGTTCTAAAAACTGTTGCTCCTCTTAAGAAAAAGGTTATAACCCGGGACAAGTCTGCCCCGTGGTACACAGCCCAAACTCGAGCGTTAAAGCTCAGTACACGGAAGTTAGAAAGAACGTGGCTGTCACGATCTACATTCATGGCTTCCTACATTTTGTTGTTGTTTGTTGTTCCTGCTCCGTGTTGTCTCTCTCTCTCTGTCACCTGCAGGAGGCGTGGTTGACCCAGTTCCTGAATGACGCCAGAGATGATTTCCACCTGCGCAGCTCCTGCCCAGCTGCTCCTGATCAGTTATCACGCGGACTTATAAGGCGGAGCTTCGCACATCTCTGGTGTCAGTTCCATGTTTTCGCTCGCCTGGTAAACGTCTCACGTACTTCGCTGCTAGAATTCCTGACATACCCGTACTTACCTCACTTCCGTGTTTAGGTCACCACATCTCCTGCCGAGAGAGGATCACGGAGTTTCCTGTGGATTCCAACTACCCCCGGAATCGCTTCCTCCTGCTCCTCTCCACTCCCGTTGTCATCTCCACTCCAGCGTCGCTTCGCCGCTCCTCTTCGATCTTCGTGGCTTCCCGACTCCGATCATCACCATCACGAGTTAGTCCAATCCCTGGAGGAACATTTACGAACTGTGTCGCCACGGAGGAGTCACTGAGGACGCTGACGCTGCTGTCGCTGGACATTCACTCTGTCTCTGTCTCTGTCGCTGTCACGTTAGCTTCCATTAGCACGTGTGTGTTTCGTGTTATCTATACATATATATTTATATCAATATATATATCTATACTTGTTATTATTTGTTATTGTGTGTGTATATATATATATATATATATATATATATATATATATATATATATATATATATATATATATATATTTATTATTATAGTAAAACTCGTTTTATTATACCTGCCTGTGTCCTACTCTGCATTCGGGTCCTCACCTAGTTCTTGGCTTTCCCTTTAACAGTGGCGTTCCACACATAATGACAGTCACTATGTCTTGTGGAGGAACAGTTTTGATATATATAAAAAAGCTTTTAGACATGCAAGAACTTCTTATTACTCAGAGTTAATAGAGAAAACTAAGAGCAACCCCAGGTTCCTTTTCAGCACTGTAGCCAGGCTGACGTAGAGCCACGATGCAACGAATCCATCGATCCCTCGAATGCTGAGTAGTAATGACTTTAACGATAAGATAGAAATAGAAATATTTTACTAGATCAAGTAAATATGTCTTTACTGAGCGGCTGCGTCCCAAAGGCCTTTAAGATGGCAGTAATTAAGCCATTACTTAAAAAGCCTTCTCTCGACACTAGCATTTTGAGTAACTATAGACCGATCTCAAACCTCCCTTTTATTTCAAAGATTTTAGAAAAAGCTGTAGCCACCCAGTTGTGTGATCACCTATGTAGCAATAATGTATTTGAAAAGTTCTAGTCTGGGTTTAGAACCCACCATAGTACAGAGACTGCACTACTTAGAGTAAAAGATGATATTCTTATGGCCTCTGAAAAAGGACTGGCTTCTATACTAGTCCTGCTGGATCTCAGTGCAGCATTTGATACGATAGATCATGAGATCTTGCTACATAGACTAGAACAAGATGTTGGGATTAGAGGATCGGCACTTCTCTGGTTCAATTCCTATTTATCGGACATATTTCAGTTTGTTAGTGTAAACGAGGAATCCTCTATATTCACTAAGGTTAACTACGGAGTTCCTCAGGGTTCCGTGCTCGGACCTATTCTTTTTACCCTGTACATGCTGCCATTAGGCAACATTATCAGGAAACACAACATAGATTTTCATTGTTATGCAGACAACACCCAGGTATATGTATCTGTACGACCGGACGACCCAAACCCATCTATTAAACTCCAGGATTGTCTCATAGACATACAGACGTGGATGACGCTTTCTGATGCTTAACACAGAAAAAACTGAGGTCATGGTCCTCGGTCCAAAAGATATAAGAGCACCACTTTTAAGTGGAGCTCTAGACCTAGGCAGTAACACTTCAGTCCCTAGCACTACATTAAGGAACCTAGGAGTCCTGTTTGACCAGAATTTATCACTGGATGAATACATTAAGCATATATGTAGAACAGCCTTCTTCCACCTTCGCAACATCAAGACAATTAGAAATATTATATCACGACAAGACTCTGAGAAGCTTATCCACGCCTTTATAACCTCTAGGCTGAATTACTGTAACTCCTTTCTGTCTGGATGTCCTAGTTAGTCCTTGAGAAGCCTTCAACTTGTCCAGAATGCAGCATTACGGATACTGACTGGAACCAGACGACGTGATCATATAACTCCTGTCTTGGCTTTTCTTCACTGGCTCCCAGTGAAAAGTAGAATCGATTTTAAAATACTTCTACTTACATACAAGGCCCTGACTAATCAGGCACCTTCTTACATTTGTGACAAAGGGCCAATTCCAATTCCTATCTTAATCCTCAATCTTAACCCTCAAGCTCAACCCTTATCTTAACTGGCCCTCAAAACCAAGTGTTGAGGGTTATTTTGTCACTTAGAAATGGGACACCCCTTAAATGCAGATACGTCTTCAGACTGTGGGGGGCAGAATTAAGCGAAAGCTGCGTCCAGTCTGTCAACTCCAAAAAAGAAGAAGAACACATTTACGTCACGATTATTTATTTATTATTTTATTTCAGTCAAGTTATAAGATGATACTCATACAAATACCACAACCACGGACATATTCAGCTGACAGTTACCACACACCACGGCTTATTGAACGGTAAACGATAGCAAACGATCGCTTGTGCGCACCGGCCGGCTATTGACAAAAGATCGTAAAATAAAAATAAATGTTACGTAACAATGACGTCAGTAATCCATAATATGGGCCTAAACTAAGATAATACAATGGTTTTCATAATTTTTATATCTCTATTAACAAAGAAAATACTTAATTTGTATCACACTCGCTTCGCTGCTTTCGACGCCATCTTTCTTATCTGAAAACACGCAATGCATTCTGGGTAGCCCTTGCTCCCAAGGGTGGCCTCAGAAATCTCAATATTGAGGGCGATACAGCCCTTAAACTTGCCCCTCAACTTAATTTTTCTGAGCATCGGGACAGCACTTGCACTAGAGGGAGTGCACATTTTTGAGATTGAGGGTTAAGATTGAGGGTTAAGCAAGGAATTGGAATTCACCCTTAATCACTTTATATCAACTGAATAGACCGCTGCGCTCCCTGAACTCAGGTCTACTGGTTATTCCTAAAATAACTAGAAGTAGAATCGGTTTTTACATTTAGCTACCAGGCTTCTCTCCTGTAGAATCAACTTCCGCTTTAAGTCAGACAGTCTGACTCGGTCTCTGCCTTTAAGGTGAGACTGAAAACCTACCTCTTTAACATAGCCTATAGTCGAAGCTAGATCAGGTATGTCCTGATTAAAATATTCTATCTTATGCTGCCATAGGCATAGACTGCCCGGGGAATTTCCCATCATGCAGTTAGAATGAGCACACAGACTTTGCACGAGCCGCACTCTCTACCCCGTCCTCGATTTCTCAACCCTCACCACTTACCCAAGGTACACCCATGAGATGTAGCACATAAATCTACATGTAGCACATCTCTAACTGATTTTAATCTCTTTTAGTTACGACATGAGGTCAGGACAGGAAAGAGGACTCCATCATCCCCATTTCTCTGACCACAACAGCCATCGCTACAGGCTTTGACAAACCCAGTGATCCAGATGGATCCTGGGATTTAAAGACTTTTCACTTTTTATTCTTTGTAATTGTGTATTGTATGTTTTGGGTAACATCTTCTGCACGCCAGGGAGTGGATCCCTCACCTGTGGTTCTCCCTAAGGTTTCTACCCTATTCCCTGTTACAAGGGTTTTTTCCCTGGTAGTTTTTCTTACCCTGGTCGAAGGTCTAAGGACAGAGGATGTTGCAAACCCTGTGAAGTCCCGTGAGACAAACTATGTTTTGTAAAATGTGGGCTATACAAATAAAGATTGATTGATTGATTGATTGACCTTATGGCTTTGTTTGTTTACTTCCTGTTTCCCACGCTGTCACCAGCTGCCAAAGTGACAAGCCCCCTTTTCCTTTACACACACAAACGCACATATTTCTGTACTCATATCCATGCCTCCTTTTTATGCACATTCAATGGTTTTATCAGTAGTTACTTTAGATTAAGGGTTGATGTTTGTTTTGTTGTTATTGATCAATTTAATACTTCAATCAATGTTAAACCTTTATCTTAAAAGTACTGTTTCTGTCTTTTGTGCTTGCTTGTTTGTGACAAGGGTAATTGAAAGAAGCCAGTGTACGACCTCACACCTTCCCTTCTTAAATTTGAGCCTAATTAATATTAATATACTTATTATTAATTAGTGATATCTGACAGTCAAGAGACACTTTAAGGTCGTTAAGTGACAGTCCTTTTGTCATTCTCCTCGCCTTGAGAGTACAGGTGCCCCGTTTTTGACAGTCTTAAGAAAATTGATAGCATAATTCATTATTAAAAATAATTAATCATCCATACTCATATTTTCTCACCAATTACAAAGTTGAATCACAACACAAGTAAACTAACTAACGTAAAGTGAAACTTACTGGTAGGATACAGCTACAGCCAGTGGTTAAGGAAGCCGTTCGTGCCAGCTCTTGTAGGTTGAAATCAAGACGAACACATTATTAATTAATTCGTCTGTTAACCTTTCCTGCTTTATCTCCTGATGGCACACACGACAGGCCGTTTTTGCTGAAGAGAATTCGGCTTTATTAGCCGATTGCACAGTAACATTTAACACTCTCACTATCTGCTCCGGTCGCCGTCAGTATTCATTCACCGGCACACATAATATATAAAAGTTAAAATAAATAAAACATTCATACTATACAGACTTTCAAACTGTCAGGTCAAAATGTTTACAATAGAAAAGAAAGTAACGCGTCAACAACAAATCTATAGACTTCCGCTACAAGTAAAGAGACACTTGATTTGTTCTCTCGCGTTTGTCTATACAGGCTCCGGTAGAAACATGGCGTCGTGGCAATGCAACAGCAGCCCACGACCATGTTATTTTACATGACTTTTTGAAACACTACGAAAATGAAACAAATAATATTATACAGCTACTAGACAATTAAGGAGCACATAATATGTATACAAAAGTGGATTTTGGGTCATATAAACCCATAAATAATACACAGTGTCCCTTTAATACACAAACCACATTTCTGAATTCCAAATTACTAATTTCTCGCCTCAAATGATATTAAAACCGCGTTTAGGGACACAGAAAAATATTTATTTCAGGTTTGTATTTGTTTTCTCTTCTGCTGTGTTCTGGCAAAAAACCAAAGTGATTATCCTATATCTGCGCTTGATTGCTCTTCCTTCATACTTGAACTACCCCGATGTCTGTCACAGTAATTTGAATCTGAATTTTGAGAACTGAATTTGAATTGTGAGAACTGAATGCAAAGGTATATGAAGTGTTGAATTTGAAAAAATCTATTTTAAATTTTACTATTCAGATTCAGTTTTTCAATGCAATAATTCAAATTAAACAATACAAATTAAAATTATGTGATTCAAATTCAGTTTTTAATGCAATAATTCAAGTTTAGCAATTCAAATTCAAATATAAATGATACAAATTCAGTTTCTGGTGGCACATATTTCAGCCCATAGTCGAGCTTCACACCGAGGTTGGTGACTGTGGTTGAGAGGGGGATGTCTTGACCGGAGAAGGAGATGGTGGTTATAGGTGATGACTGGACCTGATGAGGGGTGCCAATCTGTATCAGTCTTTGAGCTGTTTAGCTGGAGGAAGTTGTGACACATCCACGCCCTAATCTCCTCCAGGCAGTTGGAGAGGGCTAGAGATGGAGGTGAAGAGGAAGCGGATGATGATGAAGAGGCTGGGATAGAGCATAGGTTGGGGTCGGTACGAAAGTATAATTGAGTGTCATCGGCATAGCAGTGAAAAGAAATGCCGTGTCGGTTGATGACACGATCCAATGGCAGCATTTAAAGGATGAAGAGCAGGGGTCCTAGGATAGATACTTAGGGGACACCACCGATGATGGGGGATGCTTGGCAAATCCCAGACTGACGTACTTTGTCCTGTAAGCAAGGCATGAGGTGAACCAGTCCAGTGTGGAATGACGGAGACCAATGTCGGTATGGAGGCGGCTGAGGAGGATATGACTTAACTTAAAGCCTCTGTAAACCCAAATCCAGAAAAGTATTCTAACTATATAATTTAGGGTCTTATGTACATAATATTTAACATGTTAAAATATGTTTTACATTTCAATTTTTAACTGTTGAAATGTGGGTTTCAATGGGCGGAGTTATCTCTCCGGATTATGATGTGGGAAATCATACCAATTCCACTTCAGTGACGGTTAACAAAACCGTTCAACTCCTGCTCTATCTGCTTCTTTGAGTCTGAGTTAACTGACACGCCCACACTGTCCTGAGCACTGGTCTGATCCAGTCTAAACAGCAAAATGAGCTGTATTCGAACCAGTTTTTTTAATAGTTATGAATAGTTATTTTCACTTAGACTTTTGTGGATGCTTAATGAGACACTCGAGTTTGATATTATATACCCATTTTGGTAACGTTTTCTTTTACAGTCCCCTAAATTCATGATAACTCAAAAGTGTTACTAGGTAATTAGTAATGGTAATAAGAAAGTAAATACAATGAAACTGTTGCCAAAATACTTGGCATTTACCTGGTAACTATATAGTAAATTATAGTGTGTTACTGGGTAATTACTGCTGTTAATAAGAAGGTATGTACAGCGAAACTATGGCCTAAATGTTGGGTATTCACCTTGTATCTAAGGTAAAATTTTGTGTATTATTGGGTTATAAGCCGGTAATAAGCAGTTACCTACAGTCCCCTAATTACTAGCTATTTACCCAGTAAATATATGGTAACAAACATGTGTTACTAGGTATTAGCCTGTAATGAGAAGGTAAGTTCAATGAAACGATGGCCAAAATACTGGGTATTTACCCAGTAAATTATAAAGCGTGAAAATAACTGTTGATAATAAGTGGGTAAATACAGCGAATCTACAGTGGGAATACTATAGATATTTATCTGGTAAATGATATTTTGGTTTGGGTAATTCACACTGTAAAAACTAGGTAAGTAAAGATAAAGTATACCTGAAATATTAGGTATTCATCTGGTAAATTATATTGTTTTATCAGAAAAAAAATGACCACTGGTAATAAGCAGGTTAAGCAATATGGTTAAGAGATACCTTCCCTTTGCTGTTGAATAAGCACAAACTTGTACCATGTAGGTTCTGATAATTACTATGTAATACACGGTAATGTACTCAGTAAGTAAAGTAAAACTGTACTGTAATAGAAAGCCAAGCTTGTTTCCATGTAATTACCATGTTCTTACACACAGTTTGTAAAAGATAACTCACCTCACTGGTAAAGAAGCACAAACGTGTACCATGTAGGTTCTGATATATTACTCTGCAATATATGGTAATTCACTCAGTAAGTAAAGTAAAACTGGAGTGTAAAAGAAAGCCGAGCTTGTTTCCATGCTATTACCATGTTCTTACTAAATCATTTGTAATCGAACATTCCATTGTCTATGCAGTTAAATGAATTTGTATCCACAACATGACTAAGTAAAACATGTCAAATCACCTAGTTAGTAAGATGCAACTGTACCACACAAAAAGGAATCTTTAATCCCAATACATCCAATCCAATTAACATGAACAATTATTGAGTAATATAAACTGCAGATGTGGGGTTGAAAGACAAGACTTAAACCAAAAACAAAATCAGAACTCTTCAAAATGTTCAAAATCTGAATGCTGCCGTACACAAGCAGACTGTAAAATAGGCAGACAAACTCAGGGAAAACAAACAAACAAAAAAAAATACCATGAGGAAAAACAACATTATGGTACAGTGGCTACTACTGAGTAGTGCGAACCCTCACTTCCTAAAATTACATGTTATGGGTAGTAGCTCAGATTTTCTTTTCATTTGTTGAATTTTCTTTTGAAGCTGTTCGTTACCCTCCAGGAAGGTCTTGCAGGTTTTGGTGTAGTTTCCTACAGTGTCCTCCTCAGTGAACTCTGGCAGCAGCCCGAAATCTTCTCCCTCTGCACCAATCCACACCTCTGCAATGATTGCCGTTAAGGCGATTGTGTTCCTGTCCACATTCAGCGATTCACAGCTAAGGCTGATGCTCCTTGTACGCCGAAACTCTTTCAATAGAGCTCTGTATCGGTGTATGACGTCCCCTGGACTCTGAACTACAATACAGATTATAAAATATGATCTATTAACATTATATCAAAATCACACAAACATTAATAATCTTGATATTACATAACATGACATTCTAGAGTTTGAATGGTAAATAAACTTATGTGATCTAGTCTCTGCACTCCTGTTCTTCACTCTACTAAAAGTGATTCAATAAATGGTGATTTATGATAGACCCAGCCTATTGTGTGTGTGTGTGTGCAAGCTGGCACTGAAATTCTGCCCAAAGAAAATCATTAAACACATGAGGTTGCTACATTGAAACTAGAGTAGAAACTACCCTTCAGTCAGGATCACTTTGTCAAAAATAATCTTGCACATGTTGTATTTGGCGGTAAGGTTCTGTTCAGCAATGACAATGAGCAGGCAGAAAGCACACAAAAGTGGTTTGAAGTCAGCTAGTGGAAGACGCAGGTAGAGAAACCAGGCAAGAGCAGTTTCAATACTGAGCTTTGAAAGTGATTAGCCAATAGGAGCATTGGGGAAGTCAGCTGAGTGATCAGCTGATGGGGCTAGGCCTGCTTGTTGCTGACAGCTCATATTATAGAGTGTGACGTTTTGGCCTGTCTGAACTAACCCTATGCTTTATGGATATAAAGGATTGGATACCTGAGATGAAAATGCTCCATAGATTAAACTAGGTCAATGTTTGTCACCTGGACCATGTATAGACTCTGAAGGCTTCATGTGAAAAGCCATTAGCCCCACCCACCGTGACCGTCTCCATACTGGAGCACATATCAATACAGCTGGTCCCGGATCAACACAGGAAATTGGAGAAAGGTAAAACAGAAAAAGGCATTTGAAGTCTTTAAAAAAATATATAATTTGCATTCAAAAAGTGTGGGTTTAAAACATTACCAACTTTAGTTTAAAGATCTCTGTGGGTCTTACAAATTCTAAATTCTGTGTAGGACAATATTGTAAATCAGTTTGCATCATAGTTGTTGACGATACCCTGCCCTTGGCAAAACCCTGAACTATGATAACCTACAAGCCTAATATGACTGTATAACATAAGATGATTGTGAGCCATCCTTTTAATAATGATGAAAGTTACCTCTTCTTCCAAATTTTGCAGGTTTCTCCTTGCTCTTATTCTTTCTCTTTGTCTTTTTTCTCTTTTCTGACTCAGAGGAGTCTGACTCAGAGTCAGATGTTGAAGTGTTTGAGGAATCCATGAGCCTCCTTTTGTCGAACCCTTAAACAGAGTAACACAAACTATGAAATCATTATTTTTCTAATAATTATATATTATTATTTTTAATTTATTATATTATTTTTCTGATTTTTGAACTTGAAAAAAATATATATCTTATTGTTGCTTATTTATATTATTTGTGTGATATGGATACAACATAAGCAACTAATTTAGACGATAGAAATAGCCTTCCATGTTGTTATTGGGAAGAACACTGTTTGGATACCTTTTGAAGATGTTGAGGGTCTGGTCTTCACTGGACCTTTTGCCCTAAGGAAAATCCTGCTCCTCTTTCAGAATTCGGTTTTCCTCTTTCAGAAGGCGGTTCTCCTCTTTTAGTAATCTGTAATCCTCCTTGATCTTAGCCATGGTTGGGGCAGTGGTTGGAGCAGGTGGCTGTGTAATCTCTTCCACTAAGAAAGATGCAAAGGGAAATGATTTCATAGTTATATATAGTAGGGCTGTGTGTGTGTGTGTGTGTGTGGGGGGGGGGGGTTCATCAGTAAAACAGAGGGCACTACCCCGTGTGACAGGGCAGCACCAATTACCCCTTTTGAGTCAGGAAAAACCCTTCCTGCAACCAAAAGCTACACATGAAATGCTTTTGTAGTATTTACATCCTTTGCCATTAAAAATTAGGTTACCTTCATTACCAGACTGCAGCACGTCATAATCTGGTGGGTTGCTGGTTTGTTTCGACTTGGTCTTTCTCCGTGTCAGTGGCATCACTAAATGTAAAAGAAAGAAAGACTGACTTAGTCTGTTTTTGCACTTGGACTACTTACTAACAGGTAGTAAAATTACTCACAGTGTACTTAAGTAGAAGTATAGTATAGATCAACTCCTTTACTTAAGTATAAAGAAAAAAGTACAGATTCTGAAATGTACTTCAAAAGTAAAAATGAATTTTACTGTCAATTATATGCAAAATACCCCTGATAACTTGGCAAAAGAAAAAAAAAACTTCTCTGCACACAAAATAGTTTCCCTCCATTATTAACAGCTGCCATAGCGCTCTACTGAGGAAAAACCCAAATCAAAATAGTTAACTTATCCTGCATTATTATCATTATACCTTGACAAAATGCTTCTTCTTGCCACGATAGTAGGATGACATGTTACCACTCCCCGCCGCCGCCTTCTTCTTCTATCGAGCGACCTGCTGGTGCCTTCTTCTACCAAGCAACGTGTTTGATGGCTTGGCTTCTGGAGCGAGCGCACGTGCGTGCGTGCGAGCCAGCGAGAGAAAGAGAGGAGACACGGAGCGTGTACGGGCAAAAACTGAAAGGTGGGGGCAATGAATTGAATAAGCAAATAAATGGAATTATAAAGTTCTTATGAGCAGTTGCGTAATAACAGCGAACGTGTATCATTTACTTATAACATAAAACATTTTAAATTTGTACTTGGTATGACCGCGATCGAATCTTACTGTTCATTGAATGGAACCACTGGCTTGGAAAGGAGCATAGGAAAGGCATTCTTGGAAGCTTATTTAAAGACATAAGAGAATGTTACAAAGTGTAACCTTCCAATACTGCAGTGTGAGAGAAGCTGATAGTTAATGAGGTAGTGACTGATTTTCTCTTGAAGTTTCTTTCACTCTTTGTTTCTCTTGTTTAAAAATCACGTGTGGACAGGAACACAATCGCCTTAATCATATATTACTTAATAATTGTTCATGTTAACTTTGGAATATCTACTTATTTTCTACTAGTTATGTATTGGGATTAAGGATTCCTTTTTGTGCGGTACAGTTGCATCTTCCTAACTGGTTGATTTGACATGTTTTTAGGCCATACAGTTTCATTGTATTTACTTTCTTATTACCATTGGTAATTACCTAGTAACACTTTTGAGTTACCATGAATTTACCAGGTAAATACCTGGTAATTAGGGGACTGTAAAAGAAAGCGTTACCAGCATTTTTAATACGACAAGCCACGTTGCCAGAGACTTTAAAACTGTACTCTCACTTATATGAGTAAAGTTTGAATTAAATCTATTAGATCACTACACCTACTCCACCAACAGGTCACTTTGGTATAAATATTGACACTCAACCACCAGATTTTTCCTAACTTAATCTGTGTTCATGTTTTGCAGACTTCACTAATCTTATCTACTGGTGTGATTGTTCCATTGGACTGCATTTAGTGTTTTTTTTTTGTTTTTGATTTTTTTTAATTAAACTTGTTTTCCTTCTGTGCAGCAGATCTCCTGCAGGATGGAGCCAAAAGATGAATAGAAGACAAAAAATGCCCTTCTCTTGCTCTCTCTCTAAAAAAAAGAACTGCACTGCAAATATACCTACAAAAGAGTTTTAATGAGAACTGACAGACAATAAAACACATAAATATCAATACAGAGTTTCAGAGATGGATAGACTGCCTCGGCTCATCTGTTGGCTATGAAAAACTGTCTGTTGTATTGTATGCTTAATACTTAATTATATGACAAACGGACCAGAGACCAAGATGTGTTGTTGACTATTACTGAGGCACTGTTCAACCAACACTCGCACATGCACGCTCATTACTTATCTATTCAACTCTGAACCCTCGTGCACGCACGCTCGTTACATATCAAAACCTGCTCATTACATCTGTCTGTGCTCATTTGATGACAGTGGAGCTGTCACGGAATCATTCACGGAAATAATCAATAAGAGAGTTACCATCTAGATATTCTCAGAATGTATTAGAATGTTAATCTATAAACATTTTACGAATTTTATATGATTCCCATCTGACAAAAACAAATTACAATTTTGCCAAAACATATTTATATATTTTATTTGGAGTATATATTCTCTAAGACCCTTTTTTTGTCTTTCGGCTGCTCCCTTTATAGATCTCGCCACAGATTTGATTTGGTAGAGATGTTTTCACCAGATGTGCTTCCTGCGGCAATCCTCCCACATTACATATGGTAATTGGATAGCTTTCTCAGGGGTACCCCAATAATATAATATGATAAATATAATTAATATAACCCTCTGTTTACTGAGTAGCTTCACATTTCTATTGTCTAATATAGTCATCAATAACCAGTAAAACAAATATCATTAGGATCCAGCTGCTTCTCACAAATGGGGATGAGTTGCGTAGGTCACAGCTGCACTTCTTCGGTAATCGAGGGTTGGCGGGAGTGGAGGTTGAAGGTGGAGCAGGACACCTGAGCCAGTCTACAGCGATGGATTTAGGAGTTACAATATCTTGGTTCAGACCCCCATTCTTTAAAACCCAGTAGAGATTTTCCTTGAAGAAGTAGGCATCTCCTGAAGAGAGGCAGAAACGGTGTAAGATTTTCTCCCACTATATGTATGGAAGCCGAGCGTGGCCACTATATTTTTTCAGTCTGTTATCTCGAGATCACAGAATAATCAATAACGAGATTGAAATAATTCATTAACCCGTGATAACAAGACTCGTTTTCTCATGATAACAAGATAGCAACATTAAAAAGTTGTTCCCTCTTTACTGATAGTTTCTTTCAGTGACGAGTACCAGCAGCAGCTGGAGTCAGAAGCTGAAAATGTGCAAAATGTCTTGATTCCGAAATGATTAGTTCCTATTAAAATGTAAAATTTGTTTACATGCACTCAAAATTTAAATGATCAGATTGTGGTGTGTGTACACATGCATCAAGCATTCAGTCAGAATGGACTATTTCGATATGTGGAGTATTGTCTAATTCTCCAGAAGTAGAAGCAGAAGAAGCTTCACTTCTGCTTCTGTAGACAAACACTGCACATCTGCTCGTCCTCTCACTGTCCACTATCTGTCTCATGGTTCTTCTCGTCCACGTGATTTTTGTTCTTGTTTTTGAAAAGGAAATACAGCCATAACAAAACAGAAATATGTCACATTTGCGTGGATCAGACACTTGATAGCACCAAACCAGGAAGTCATGACCAGATCGACTGTTTATATCAACACTGATCTGAATGATGATCCTCAGCAGCCCTCTCAGGCTAGCTTTACACGACAACGATCTGAACACAAACAGTGGCGTTGTATTCCCACTTTTTATTTTGCGTTTAGACGAGCGTCTTTGGGTGGAAATCTGCATGCACACAGTGACGCAAAAGTCTGTGAAATTTGATGTAGTATGCATGCCAGGTGGCTAGGTGGCACTGTGAAGAACTGTCATATAACAACACCAGGAGCGTGTGCATGTGCTGAAACGTCCTTCTACGTCTCTCTAGTAGCGCTGAGTAGCCTACAGTCGAAAACCAAAACATTAATTTGGCGTAATTGCTGAAATGACTCCTGGATAGGTATCAGAGCAGCTAGGGCAACTTGAATGTGCGACTGATGGATTATAATCCACGTTTGTTGTTGTTTGGCTGTACTGCACATGGATCTGACGTCAACGCATACAGGACGAAATCCAGCGTGAGCAGCTCAGAGAACACTTTCGCGTTTTCAACCCTTTAGATGGGAACGCGAAGGCGGAGCGTTTTTAAGATTTCCACTCTTGAGGGTGGGTAAATTTTTTTCCGTTTTTAAGCCCCAAAAAACGCCATCACCGTCTAAACCAGTAGTCTCAGACACGCGGCCCGCGATATTTTGTGGCCCCCCCACTTGATATCAAAGTTTAATGTAAGTGTGGCCCGCAGTGACGATGAAGAACGGCGCAAGAGGGAGAGAAAAAAAGCTGCAGACTGTAGCAGCTGCTCATTCAAAACAGCAGTTACACACACGCGCGCACATACACACACACACACACCTATATCACAGCATCTCAGCTGTTGTCAAGTTACTAAAGCAGCCTATGTGATTCTGTTTTCGCTTATACGTGCGTCCACACATCCTCAGCGGCTGTGCTCGCCCGCCACACCCGTAGAGCTGCAGTCTCTCCACCCACAGGTGCCAGAGAGAAGATGTCAGTCAACACTCACTGCAAACAGGTTATAACCGCGGTGTTCAACAGAGTCAATGGCCCGTTAGTGGGAAGTTCGAGGATAAGACGGTGACTGTGGCACTGCTGTAATGTGACGAAGACAGGAGCCAAGCGGCCCAGCCTCATCCGGACTCTAACTCATGCGGCCCCCAGGCAAATTGAGTTTGAGTCCCCTGGTCTAAACGAAAGGCACATCTGATAAAATATTTTGTCGGTTTCACCCGGGAGCGTTGTCGTGTAAAGCCAGGCTCATTTGAGGGCCCGAATGGGCTGTACTGGATCAGAGTGTTCAGATTAGCATGTTTACATTTTTATCACAATCAGGCTTTTTTTCTCAAAAGACTTACATAATTAAAATGTACACCTCCTTAATTATGTGATAGAATATATTCGCCCCTTCCGATTTCCATTGTACATATCTGTAAACCACAGATAGGTGTAACTCTGTGTTTCTGAACCAAAATGAGACTACATTTAAACATACCAATGTGATATTGCTCTAACCACTAGAACTTTCAGTTGAAATGCAGAAAATAGCGTAATGATTCCCATTTTTTATTAGGAATGTGGTTAAGTTAAGGCACAAAAATCACCATGTAAGGTCTGGGAAAAGGTCATGGATTTTCCTCATAGCGTCCTCTAATCTTCTATAACTATCTGCACTAAATCTTCTACATTTAGTCTCCAATATATTTGTTAACCACATCACTTCAGAAATGATATTACACGTATGTAAACAGCTAAAACATTATATTTGACCATTCTCCCCCCCTTTCTGTCCCCCACCTCTCCTCTGTCTCCCGTTTTTCCTTTCACCCCAACCAGTCGAGACAGATGGCTGCACATTATTGTATCTGGTTCTGTTAGAGATTTATTTCTGTTAAAAGGGAGTCGTTCTCTTCACTGATGTCTACTGTTTGCTTATTGTGTGAATTGTTGGGTTAATCTTCTCTATATATGATTGTATTGTATTTCTGCCTTACTGTGTACAGTGCTTTCATAATTTTGCACTATATACAAATAAATTGAATTGAATTAAATTGAATTGAATGTACTAATATAAAGTTTTCCGCAGAAAAGCAAAATAGCATTTTGTTCTGGGAGACCAGGCTGAGTAATTTCCTTAACTCCTTAACTTAAATCTATCAGAGGCCTCAGTTCAGATTTTTTTGACTATGTTTAGCTGTTACTAAGTCACACAGTTGGTTTGTGTGGTTAACTTCATATCTCATCTCCAACTCTTCATTCCTTCTACCAGATTGTAAATAGCTGATGAAAAATTGCATTGTTTTCCCTAAAGCAGTTATGAAATTCATCATACATTAAATCTCTGCAATACCTTCTCCCCAGCTGATGATGTCATCCATGTTGGAGGGCACTCCTGCCCAGAGGCTGTTATCCCGTGGGTAGCCCGCTTCAGGCGTCGTGGTCACCAGTTCATCTTTACGACTCTCATCAAACCTCCAAAACTCGCCTCTGCTAAACAGGTAGGTCTTGCCATTATGAGCCCAGATAAAGGCTGCGTCCACTCTGTCCACCACAGCCCTGCTCTTACTAATCATGCCCCATTCAGACAGAGGCCGAGGGTAACCGGACATGGCCACTGTGTCCTTGAAGACCCAGTACTGAGATCCTGGTTAGAGAGAGAAAGTATGAGGACACTTGTCAAACTGGGTTTATTTATTCATTGTTTACTAGGGCTGAACAAGTTTAAATAAATATCTAATTGCGACTATTTTGACAGGGATTGTGATATGATTGGGTAATGGTATTTTTTACGTCATTGAATCATTATATCATAAATCGTAAAATGATTACTGTGTGGTATTTGTTCAGATCTGTTTCAAATCAGATTAGAGTGGAACATTGCAGAAAGCCATATTGTGATTTTGATAACATTTTGATTAATTGTTCAGCCCTATTGTCTACCACTTCATCCTCCACATGAGGAGCCAATCCCAGCTGAAAGAGCAAAAGGCGGTGTCACACCCTGGACAAGTCGCCAATCCATTGCAGGACAAGCACACAGAAATGAACAGAGATTAACCTCTGTGGGAGAAAACCCATGCATACACAGGGAGAGCATGCAAGCTCGATAATCAATGGCTCTCAGCCAAATCGGGTTTCAAACAGGCGACCTTCTGGATGTGAGGCAACACTGCTAACCAGTACTCTGCTGTGTTTTTGGGCCACTGTTTTTGTTTTTGTTTTGGAGGGCCCGAGCATGAATGTGCCAGGAACCTATTGTTGTCCTTCAGATGATTATGGCCTGAGCACGAAACATGCCAGGACCAACTCAGTTGGTAATTTTTCTCTGATGTTGCGCTCAATTTTGAGGGGGTTAACACTAACCCATAAAAACAGAAATTTGGCATAGAGGTAGGGCATGCAAAAAATGCGATAGTGGCATAGGGCCCTAACCCTATGGACAGACAAAAGAGGTCCAATCAAGTATTTTTTGGGGAATTTTTGACGCACGATAAAGTGGCCAAATTTGCATACAATTTTAAATAAAATGTTAATTGTTTTCTTTTTTATATAAGTCACACATAGTCGTTCCAATTTGAAACAAACTTGGTTCACTTGTTGCTCTCATGATTCCAAATAAATTTCTAATGTACTCCGCCCACCCAGAAGTCAGCCATTTTTTGTTTCGCATTTGAAGTAACTCCTCCTAGCACGTTTGAGCCAGCCTTGGAAACTTAGGGTGAATTCCAATTCCTTGCTTAACCCTCAATCTTAACCCTCAATCTCAAAAATGTGCGCTCCCTCTAGTGCAAGTGCTGTCCCGATTCTCAGAAAAATTAAGTTGAGGGGCAAGTTTAAGGGCTGTATCGCCCTCAATATTGAGATTTTCCGAGACCACCCTTTGGGAGCAAGGGCTACCCAGAATGCATTGCGTGTTTTCACATAAGAAAGATGACGTCGAAAGCAGCGAAGCGAGTGCGATACAAATGAAATATTTTCTTTGTTAATAGAGATATAAAAATTATGAAAACCATTGTATTATCTTAGTTTAGGCCCATATTATAGATTACTGACGTCATTGTTGCGTAACATTTATTGTTATTTTACGATCTTTTGTCAATAGCCGGCCGGTCCGTGGTTTTGGTATTTGTATGAGTATCATCTTATAACTAACTGACAACCTAATAACTTGACTGAAGAACGGATCGTAATAAATAATCGTGTCGTAAATGTGTTCTTCTTCTTCTTTTTTGGAGTTGACTGGACGCAGCTTTCGCGTTATTCTGCCCCCCGCAGTCTGAAGACGTATCTGCATTTAAAGGGTGTCCCATTTCTAAGTGACAAAATAACCCTCAACACTTGGTTTTGAGGGCCAGTTAAGATTGAGGGTTAAGATTGAGGGTTAAGATTGAGGGTTAAGATAGGAATTGTAATTGGCCCTTAGTACATATGTTCTAGACAATTTAAAGATTAATTTTTTTTTAAAAGGTTTCATATAAATCAAAAGGAGTGGCCTCAGTGGTCCAATAAAGTTGACCTTTAAATTATTTTTTCTTTCTTTTTAATCTTTAACAGAACTACATGATATTTCACACAATTATCTTGATATACAAATATTATGAGCCAATTGATATTTAATTGTTTATTGAATTATTTGTTGTTTTTTTTATCTTTTTTTTGGTTTGATGTGGAAAGGAGTCATTGTGGCTCAGTAATGCCATAATTCTGACCGAGCCGGGCACCGGAGCCCTTCGCGGGGCGAGGGCCCTTTCATGACTGCAAGTCCTACGAGCCGTCCTAGTTTCTCCTTGTTTCTCCTGCAGGTCTGGAGAGTGGCAGAGGCGGGGTTGACCTACTTTCCCTGGAGTGCAATGAGGCTCACCTGGCTGCAAGCCACACACCTGACTCTTATCTACTCCTCACCATAAGCCAACTCAGATGCCAGAGAGTAGAATTATTAGTTAGCATCTGCTGTTTTATTCCCTTTTCAATACATTAAAAGATAAAGATATTATATTTATGGATGCACCAAAAATTTGGTATTAAATGCTGGAAAGTCTCTTTTCCACAAAAGCGAAACTTGACTGAGAATATTCTCTCTCTTTGAGCAGTTAAATAAAGAAATCAGCTCATCTGATGCATCTGTTATTCCCATAATATCAGTGCAAAAGCGTCTTCTACACAAAGGGATCAGAGCATGGAGGGAAAACAATGAAAAGTGCGCTCTTAAGAGTCTGTCAATACGTTTCACTAAGATCTACTCGGATCCCCTGCACTTCATCACGACTCTACTCGATCCTCATCATAATGATCATTATTTGGATGTAAAGATAAAGCTGCGCATAGAGGAATGATCCAGTCTGTGTTGGATATGGAGAGCCCGCTTGGAAACGGAGAAGCCACAGCACAGGGGCGGTGCGCAGAAAAAAAGGGCCGTCTGTGTGCACCAGATGAGGGACACACTCTATAATATAATATACTATTATTGCAATGCGTTGACTTAAGTGAGGGAAGTACACACAGTCCCAGCCATAACAACAAGGTGGTTGTTTGTCTGTGTAATCAGCTGAGATTCGCACAGATCCCCCCCCGTGACCATCATGTGGAGGATAAAACGGCAGAAGATGGATGAAAGGATCGTACACTACAGCAAAAAGTCAAAATCTAGAAAAGGACATGGAAAGTGTTGTCTGAAGTATTCATCCATTTGATACCATTGGATTGATGTGAAAACCCTAATGTTGAATGGTAATAACTGACTTACCTGATAATTGAGAAGTCATTACATAAACATTAAAGGGGGAATATTTTGAAAATCAACTTTTTAAACATTTTAATACTTATATTTGGGACTCTGGAGGCCATATGAGTAGGCAAAGTGTGAAAAAAGATGACTTGTTTGTATTTTTGTGGTCCGCCTCAGTCTAAATACAGGAGATATTTGATATTTGTTTGGTATTTGATCAGACAGGCCTTCAGTATACTGACCTATGAAGAAGACAATGCGGCTGTCGCTTTTCCTCTCGTACACTGCATCGATCTTGTCTGTTTCTGATGGAAGCCCAATCCAGAAGTTTTTGATCTGAGCTGGATTGAGTGACAGTAGAGACCCATCGCGCCTAGTTCTCCAAAAATATGCACCTTTGCCAAAAAAAGAATGTGATCAACAACTCTCAATAATTCACTATGTCACCATGTTTAATGAAATTACATATTTCTAAAGTATCCACAGTTATGTATCTTATTTGAGAGCAGTCTGAGGGCAGGAGGAAAGGAATTGGAGGATTGCTGGTTCAAATCCTAGGACAAATAGGACAGATCACAGTCCATCATAGGTACACATATAGAGACAAACAACCCGGGTCTTCTTGCTGCAAACCAATCGTGTAACCCAAGGTCAAATTCACTATCACTATCACTTGGTATATGTGCAAAAATAACACATTCTTATTCTGTCCAATTGGCTATAGTTATATAGCCAGTTATCATGCTTTTAGAGATTCCAGTTTTGTGTAATGGGTGTTTTTTCTACTTACCTTTAAAGAAGAAGACCTCACCCCTGATATTTGCCACTGCGTCAAATCCTCCCTGACAGCGTTTGGGAAAGGAGGGCTCAGATCTGGGCAGAAAATGTGGAGTTAAATCTTGGTGTAATGTAGTGAACTAGTCACAAGAGGGTGCAGCATGATACTTAGTTGTTAAGTAAGGATCATAGGGCTTTTATGTGCATCACTTGTCATAAATGACTTATTAATATTCAGTTGTTCATGAGTAATGTGTGTAAATGGATAATGGTTGTGGTGTGTAGATTAAATTGGCTAACACTTCATAATAACACAATTCATAATTTATTAAGCATTTGTTACCTATTAGATTTATAGCTTTGTTCACCCTTAGTTATTTATTGTTCATACATCATTTATGATTAGTAAAGCATTTGTTCATTTGTAATAAATGTTTTTTTCATAGTAAATAATCATATCTAAAATATGTAAATACATTAATTATACTTAATAAATGATGAAACAACCATTTATAAATGAAATCATGTTCCCATTGTAAACCAGTTGCAAACTATTACTAAATGCTTTATTCATCATTTGTAAAGCATTGCGCCTATGTTAATTCTCATCAATAAAGCTTTTGTACACACACATAAATGGTTTGTTCATCGTAAATAAGGCTGTCCAAAATTATGTCTATAAATAGAAGTTTGACACATAATAAGCATTGCGAAAACCATTTGCAAATACAATAACTTTCCCTTTAAAAACTATTTACAAACTATTGGCAAATTATTTGTTCATCATTTGTAAAGCATTTGTAAATAGTTAGTAAATTGTATGTCCATAGTAAGCAAGCCCATGTAAAGCGTTAATGAGTGTTTTTTTTTTCATCATTCATAAATGATGCATTAACCATTTGTAAATTAAGTCATTTTACCATTATTAACTAGGTACTTAGGAATGTATAAGACCGGTTAAAACCTGGAAGTTAATGACCAACAGGCTATCTAGACCTTGTTCATACCTTAAATTTTGGAATAGGCCTACACTAATAGCCGGGGTGTTAATACATATTTTACAAATACTTACCAATAATGTAATCCATGATTAATTCAGGAGTTACTACTGATTAGTTGACCACATGGTGTGAGCCCATCTAAAGTGAGGATTTGCTATGCTTTACAAGGCATTTATAAAAGAGTGGCGAAAGCTAGCAGATACCAAAGTAAAAAGAAGTATTATTTTAAGAAAAGGGAAAGAAATGTCAAAGTGTTGAAAACATACAAATATTTAGTTGCGATGCCTTCCTTCTACCTTACTAAAACCAAACAATACTCTGACTAAACATTGTGTTGGGAGACCTGCCTGATGCCAATTGTTCCTTGAGGAAATCTCTGTCCTTGGTCAACTCCTCTATTTTCGCTTTCTGCCACTTCATTTTTTGTTTGCACATCTGCAACTCATGTGCTATATTGTTTACTGCCAGCTGTGCTCTGGGGGCTGCTGCCACACCTAAAAGACCTAAATATATATACATTATGAATAATGTATACATACATTATTGAATGAATGCAGAAAATTAAGTTATCCTTACAGAAGACATGCCAGGACATTGTCCAGAAGCAATGGTTTGCTGAAATCAGGATGTCACGATCTCACAAGCACCTTCAGCACTTTGTATTATTTTGTAGCTGTTTTTGTTTTGTTTTGCCGCTGCTGTGTTCTTCTCCCCTCTCTCTCTCTGCAGGGGGCGTGGCTGACCTACTTTCCTTGAGGACGCTGGTGATAGTCTACACCTGCTGCTGATCACCACGTCTCTTCCGCGGGAGCCGTTCATACCTATTGCGGAACGTTTTTCAGGAGACATTGGTAGATGCCTGAGAAGCCGCTCAGTGGGCAACGGCCACTCTTTGTAACGCTACACTCACTTCAATTACCAATGGTTCGTTTACATAACTTCTGCACTTTTCACATTTTTCATTAAAAACCTTAATGATGAACTGAGGGACGAACTGGTAACTCGCGACAAATCTTTAAATCTCTATTCTCTCATTGAGTTAACGATTCGACTCGACAATAGACTCCGCGCGAGAGCGAGTACGTCATGCAGGTTAGCTAGCGCTACACCGTTAGCTTCGGTCACCCTCATGCAGCTGGGTCGGGCCCAGCTCACGTCATCTGAGAGAAACCGGAGACTAAAGACTGGAGCCTGCAACTATTGTGGGGGGCTAAACCACCAAGTGGCCTCCTGTCCGCTCCGGCCAAAAGACTAAGCCCGTCAGCACATGCAGGAGTGCTGGCGGGCGGAGCCGTTTCCTGTTCTTCTCCACGACGAGTCACGCTCCCATGCAAGATCCGGTGGTCGCAGCAATCCCTACCTCTCTCCTGTCTGGTCAATTCGGGGGCGGACGACTGTTTCATCGACCTGCAAGTCACTACCCAGGCCGGAATCCCCACAGTGCCTCTTCCTGTGGCCAAGGAGACACCTTGCCACCATCACTCATTGCACTCAACCCATCACCCTCATCCTCTCCGGCAACCACCATGAACTCATCCAGCTGTTCCTCATTCCCTCCTCGTCGGCTCCTGTCGTGCTTGGTCTCCCCTGTTGGCTCTCCACAACCCGCATTTTGACTGGGCGATAGGACAACTCTCTGGCTGGAGTGTACCCTGAAATTCCCACTGTCTTCAGTCGGCACTTCCCTCCGCCGTCAAGTCTCCCTGTACCTCGCTGAAACCACCGGACCTGTCTTCCATCCCAAAAGACTATCACGACCTCAGCGAGGTCTTTTCTAAAGAACTGGCACTTTCCCTTCCTCCTCATCGACCTTACGACTGCGAAATGGACCTTCTTCCTGGCTCCTCTCTTCCCTCCAGTCCTATGTACAACCTCTCCCGAACTGAACGAAGCAGCATGGAGGAATTTGTGAACCAGTCGTTGGCCGCCGGACTAATCCGTCCTTCTTCTTCACCAAGCTCGACCTTCGAAACGCCTACCACCTGGTCCGCATCAAGGAGGGCGATGAATGGAAGACTGTTGTTCAAGTCTGTGTCCCCATCAGTTAGACAAAGTAACTGTTAATGTTATGATTATATCATTATCTGCGCCAGTAGCGCCACTTACAACTGTGTGTCTTTCTTTCTTTTTACTTCATCCTCTTTTTTTTCTTCCTCTTCTAATTTCCTGATTGATAACTCCTCTTCATTTTCCTCCAGCTTCATTAACAACTTGCAGAACGATAACTTCACACAGGTTAACGTGAGGAGACGTGGGGCCCCTTTAGGGAGGTTTCCTACTGAGATGTCATTGCAAATCAACCATTGTTGTTTAAGGGGGACAGGGATGCGGCTGCTTGCTGATGCATTTAGGCAACAGCCCTCCAACTCCGAGTGTCGGGTGCCTCCTATCGGCTCGGGGCCCCAAGCAGTTGCCTGCCTTGCCTGTTCATGAACTGCACGTCTACTTGTAGCGCAATGAAAGTGAGAAAGTGCGTTAATTCGTTTAAAAAAATAACACGTTAATTTCACAAATTAATCATCCTGCGTTAACGCATTAATTTTGACAGCCCTAGTTAGGATCTGTCGACGAGCTGCACATTGTAGAAAGCCCATACCAACATCTGTGCAGCACAAGTCAATGTTCAGTCATTCGAATGTCTCTCTGAAAAATTGGATGCAATTTATGTACAGGTAGGTAAGCAACACATTTGGTTTTTTAAGAAATCACCTCGCCATTATCTGTCAATATAATTGATCAGGGAGCCATACATTTGATTGGGTGATGTCACTGCTCTTGATGTTTCAAACAAAACAGAGAGCATATTCAGGGGACAGGCAGCTAGTGGATCATGAGGAGATGATTGCTGTATGTGACAAAATAAATGTTCTAACTGCGTAGCAAGACTTAAGCCAGTCAAGCTGAATTAATTCTTGAAGAAACAATACAGTGTATTGTTTTGCTTTTTGCTGTTCTCCTTGATTGTGTTAAATTTACAGTACAATATTGCTTGTGTTTACCTTTGAAGATTTTCACAGGGTATGAGACTTCGTCAATGTCACGATCCCACCTGCACCATCCTCATATTTTTATTGTAATTTGTGTTTGTGTACTGCTGCTGCCTTTCCTTCCTTCCTTCTCACTCTGCAGGGGGCGTGGCTGACCTACATTCCCTCAGATGCCGGTGATTGCCTACACCTGCGCGGCTCCGCCTCACCTGCTCCTGATCTTCAATCAGGAGGACTTATAGCCAGTTCAGCAACTCTGACAAAAATGACCAAAAAAATAAGGGAGGTATGTGTGTTTGAGATGGAGAGGTTGAGAAGACAGACGCACCAGCAGATTGGTGGGTGAAGGCCTTGATGAGAGCCATTTTCAACACAAGCATTAGGTATTTTAGTTTTTAGTTTACTACATTTTTTACTTAATTTTTAACAGTAGTCAATCAAGTTATTTTTTATAGTAATATGGTTGTATAATAGTAAAATATGTAACTGATTATATCTGTTGTTTTTTCCTGCATCAGTATGTAAGAGGAAGAATGGCTGGTGGGTGGAGCCGGCGAAAGTGGGTCTTTGGGATACTTGGTGTAAATGGAGCGTCAAGGAAGCCAGTTCTGCATCTTGTGGAGAAACGGTTCAGGGGGCACCTCGTACCTATAGTAGTTCAACACGTCAGACCTGGGACATCAATACTCAGTGATGAATGGCGTGCCTATCGTGTACTGTCAGCACTTGGGTACAACCACCATTCTCTGAATCACAGTAGGTGGTATGTTGATCCCCGTACTGGGGATCAAGTCTGCTATCTGACCATGTGTCCTCTGACCATTTGTCCCTCATAGAGTGGAACAAGGGGCTGGCGAAAAAGCACCACCATGGTGCATTTGGTTGGCTAACGCACGACATCTCAAAGAAATATCAGTAGTCATAGATTAATTTCAGTTTTTTTCTTTTTCCTGGGGTGTGTGATCTTTGTCACTGTTTAAAAACACATTTTGTGTTGAAAATAATAATAATAATAATTGATTTAGTTTTAAACAAATATTTGTACGTTTTCAGCACATTTCTTTCTCTTTTCTTAAAATAACACTTCTTTTACTTGTCTCTTTGGTATCTGCTAGCTTTCGCCACTCTTTTATAAATGCCTTGTAAAGCAAGTCCTCACTTTAGATGGGCTCACACCATGTGGTCAACTAATCAGTAGCAACTCATGAGTTAATCATGAATTTGAGTGTTGTTAAGTGTTTGTTAAAGATGCATTCACACTAACTATCCGTAGGCATATTTCTGAAGGCATGTCCAAATAGAACAATACGTTTGTGTCCAGGTTATGTTTGCAACTCATTTATAAATGCTTTGTAAAGCATAGAAAGTGCTCACTTTAGATGGGCTCACAAAATATACTTTACTAACCAGCAGTAACTCCTGAATTAATCATGGATTACATTATTGGTAAGTATTTGTAACATATCTATTAACACCCCAGCTATTAGTTTAGGCCTATTCCTAAATCATACCATTTTATTTAAGGCATGAACAAATGTAGGTCTAGACAGCCTAATCATTAACTTCCAGGTTTTAACCGGTCTTATACATTCCTAAGTACCTAGTTAATAATGGTAAAATGACTTAATTTACAAATGGTTAATGCATCATTTATGAATGATGAAAAAAAACCCACTCATAAATGTTTTACATGGGCTTGCTTACTATGTACAATTTACTAACTATTTAAAAATGCTTTACAAACGATGAACAAATAATTTGCCAATAGTTTGTAAATGGTTTACAATGGGAAGTATAATGGTTGTTTCATCATTTTGGAGGTACCATTATACTTAATAAATGGTTGTTTCATCATTTATTAAGTATAATCATGTATTTACAAGCATATTTTAAAGATAGGCTTATTTACTATGAACAAACCATGTATAACGGTGTGAACAAATGCTTTACTAATGATAATTAATTATGTATGAACAATAAACAATGAAGGGTGAACAAACTGTAACAAATGCTTAATAAATGATGAATTGTGTGAAGTTATTATAAAGTGTTACCGCACATGGTTTTTGTATGAAAGGATGAGCAGAAATGGCTGTAACTTACGGCTGTGTTGGTTTAGGGGGCGCAGGACTGGGCAGGACTGGGAGGTCAGGATCCACACCGCCCGGCAGCGCATCGTTTTTCATACCTACAAAATAAAAATGGAAAAATGGTGACAAAAGCCAACACTGAAAAGGTGGACAGACTGAAAGACCTTTTTGGGGTTTTTTTTTTGGGGGGGGGGGTTGACATGGAGGGAAATGGTTTAGTAAAATACCCTATTTGACCTTTGCACCTTTACATCATATGTATTAATATATTCTGTACCACATACATGACGTTATGTTTACTGTGTATTATAATGAATATAAGAGATCCACAACAGGCACTGACCGTAGAGCTGCTGGATGGCCCGCCTGTCATCCAGGTCCAGCTTGAAGTCTTGAATGCTCTCCACAGGACCCTGATAGTAAGGCCTCATGATGGAGGGGTCAGTAGAGGAATGGGACAGACCCAGCGCATGACCAAACTCATGCACTGCAACTGTGAACAAGTCTGTGGTGCTGCTGTCACCTGAGGATATCAAGCAAAAAGCCTTTCTGGATCACAGGCAGCCATGAATTTTGAGGCTTCATCTCTGAATATATAGATGTAGTCTTTTCCATAAATCACCAAGAATCTGGGAACAAGGACTGGTACAGAAAATCCTTACACCCACTGTAATAAACCTGTACAACAACACTACGAGAACATATGAACGAGTGCTGAATGATTTGGGAAAATATATTTTGATTAGTGCTGTCAGTTAAATGCGTTATTAACAGCGTTAACGCAAACCCATTTTAACGGCGTCAATTTTTTTATTGCGAGCAAACTTGGTAGTTCTTTTTACATGCTGTTGCAGCAACTCTTAACGTTAGAACAACTACAACATCACAGCTGCTCTAGCTAGACCGGAAAAAAAACAATAGACACGCTGTGCTCACTCCAGTCAAAGAGTAGTCGGCTAACTTTACATTTTGAGTGGATGGCGAGCGCTGTGTGTTTCTCTGCCTCCAAACGGTCTCTCCGTAGCCAACACAGCCATTTCTCAACGCACTCCCCACATCTAAGTCATGATGTATGCAGTTAAGTAAGGAGATCTCCGAAGACCGCTAGCTCTCCGATTGCTCGGATTAACTTGTTACGGCAACAACACAATAAACCACAGGACTTTGTCTGCGTTGAAGAACGGCTCTTTATTCACAGCACTGCAGGCTGATACACAGCCTCTCTTATTATTGTGCAGCTCTCACAATAAGAGGAATAAAATAAAAATAAAATATGCAGCGTGACATATATTCAACTGCAGCTCGCTAATGTAAACATATGGAACACATTACTTCCTGCTTCACCTATGCACCTCTCTGACGTCACACGCTTTAGAGTCATCACCGTGTCATCAAACTGGAAGTCAACATTTTGGAGGTACCATGGATGTATAATATGAACTGGATAGAGCACCGCCCCCTCTGCTTTGAAGACAATTTTTACATGGTGGCCACTCTAGGTACTGCAACAGAAAATCTCATGGGGCCCAAAAAGCAATTTTCCCATTGACCACAATAGTAAAAGAGACGCCTGTAAAAGTGTCCACAGGACACCTCGAGACATGGACACGGGCTTTTATATTAGCTTTATATTCTATATTTTTAATTCATGGAGTTTCATATTTGAAAAACATTCCTAAATGCCATAAAAAGCCCAGACAAATCTTATTTCCCAGCGTGACGTCACACGCGGTCATGTGGCGTGTCATCTCCTGATTCAATGTGAGCATGACTTCAACCACAATGACATTGACTATAAAATATGGTCAAATTCTGCTATAACACAAATAATTAGGCTGAAAACGACAGACGGTATTAAGTTACTATTTTTTAAAATGTAAGCTTGTCAATTCCATGCATTTTGTAATCATTATATATCATATTTAATGTATAGTGTATTACACAAATGTCTTGAATAAAACTATGATGATTATCAGTACAACAGCCTTTAAAACTAGGAAAAGTCATCATAGATACTTTATCACAATGTGACGATATTCAAAATCTAAGACCATATCTTGTCTCATGTCACTACATAGATATGATATCCATATATTGCCCAGACCTATTACACAGAAACATAAGTATCAAATGGGATGATTTTGTATCTCTCTATTGATTTTCTTAAATGAGCACTTTTCATACACAAACCACTATTACTAAAAATTAATAGTATAATGAAGTAATCATGCATGTAATCACACATTTGTATGTATATACACGTGGCTTATCGTCTGTTGTTTTTTTAATCTAACTTTTAAGGAGAAACAACAAGAATAAATAAGCTGATGGCAGTTTACACGATCAAATTCACACCATAAAAAAACTGGAACATGTGTTAAGCCTCCCACTTCCGTGATTCAGTGCACTTCCTCAAAAGAGAAGACTTTGAAGGAGAAGATTTTTGCACAACTTCATGAGCATCATAATGTTCTGTTAGAGTTTCACTTCTTTCTTTTTCTATCTATCTATCTATCTATCTATCTATCTATCTATCTATCTATCTATCTATCTATCTATCTATCTATCTATCTATCTATCATGAGGTATTTAAATCCAGTATATGACAAAAAAAATTATGTTTTAATGTTTAGAAGCATAAAGCCACAGAAGGACATAGAGCTGATGGAGCAGGAAACCTTTTTCTTTTGAGGTACAGCTTCAGTAGATGGGTGGAGGTAGTAAAAGAGGAAGGGCAGGTTTCAAAATGTGTCTGTTGTTCACCACAGTGTGTGTGTGATATCATCCTGTTGTGTGTAAACTGTCAGTTGTGCACAGCATATGCCCGACCCAGGAATAACGACTCAATAACGACTGGATCATTAAATATGAATGAGGGCGGGGGATGTACCCAATAGTCATTAATGGAAAGATGCTGTATATATATACATATTATGTATATATGTGTGTGTATATATATATATATATACACACAGATATATATACTGTATCCAGTATATACAGCATGACAGCAACATTGGCCAGTGATATATAAAGTGATAGTTCAGGTTTTTTTTTATTGAGGTTGTATGAGACAAATATTTAGTGCTGACGTGGCCTGTGCACTGAGAACCAGAGGTTCACTGTCACTGACAACAAAGGAAAAACTGATGTAAGTCACTCAATAAGCGGCTCACCTCACCTATGCCTGTGTGGAAGTTTGAGAACTGCTCACTTTCGTGCACCAAAGTCCACAGAGAAAATCAGTGTTTTAGCTCCCAAGGACAGAGAAGCTGCTGTCTACTGCTGCCTCCTTTGTTGGTGCTGTGTCACTGAGATTAATCTTACTGATGTGAGAGCAATCTTTTTCTCTGTGGACTTTGGAAAAGCGAGTAAGGTTTAGAAAGCGACATACATTGCATTTTCCAAACAGAGAAGTCTGAATAATGGTGAAATAAGGTGAACCTTTTATTCAATGGCTAAAATATTATTTTGGTGCATCATGACTGCATCACTGATATTCACATAGGTCTGCGAATAATTATTATTTGATCGTGTGGTCCATAAAATGTCAGAAAATATCGGCTCAACCTCAGGAAGGGCCAAAATCTTTGGTGCCCCTGAGCAAGGCACTCTAATGGGCGCAGATATGTGCCACCAATTACTCCTGTGCAATGCTTGTGTGTGTTAACTGCTGGTGTAATAAGAATGGGTTAAAGGAAGAGTTCAAATTCACTATCGGTATGTGTGCAGTTCAAATGAATCACTAAATGTTACCGCTTTATCCTGCACATGCGAGTCGCAGGTTCCAATATCAGCTGACAGAGGGGGAAAGACGGGGTACACCCTGGACAGGTTCGCCAATCCATCAAGGGAAGTCTAATGTGATTGTACTATCATGAGAAATAAGTTATTTAATCTTCAATTTCAATAAAATTTAAATACTTTCAACAAAATCTTACACACTGGAGCTTTAAATAATCTACTAGAACTCTTCAATATGGAGTTGTAAATCTATCAGTCATGCAAATATTAAAGATTTTTTTGGGGAAAAAATAGATAAACATGTGATGTTGTGACAAAGGATGTGCTGTGATTTTTCTGTGTTTTGTGTGTATTGCTGTAGAGGCACGATATACAGTGGTATGCAAAAGTTTGGGCAGCCCTGTAAATTTTCATGATTTTTCTATCAAATCATTGGTTGTTTGGATAAGAATTTTCAGTTAAATATACCATATAGGAGAAAACACAGTGATATTTGAGAAGTGAAATAACATTTATATGATTTACACAAAGTGTGCAAGAATTATTTAAACAAAATTAGGCATGTGCATAAGTTTTGGCACCACAAAAGAAAAATGTTGTGCATCCTTCTTTTGCAGAAAGTGAATGCTCAGAAGAGACCATCCAAGAGATGTGCACACCTGCCTTTGGATGTACAGAAGGACCAAGTTGCACATGAAGACAGGGAGAGGATGCTGCAATAAAGGATACACCAACACGCAATGCAGCAAGTGTAATGTTCGCCTTTGTTTTTCAGAGGACAAGAACTGTTTTTAGGTCTTTCACTACCAATGAAAGTTTGTCATGAAAAGAAAAAAGGAATGAAGAAGTTGCTAGAAAAAGTAATTATATCCGCAAGAAACGCGCGCGGATAATATGGAATCGGTCTTGCGCGTCCGCGTCCGCGTCGTCGTCCGTGTCCGCAGATTTTAGCCGTTAACGCGATAACTGGAAAGGCATTTGAGATTTTTGAGATTAGTTAATTAATTAATTAATTAATTAATTAATTAATGATATAAAAAACATATTTTCGCCTGTATCTTCCAAAGTATTGCAGGTATTGGCTTCAAATTTTGCATGGGCATCATATACCACATGAGAATTATCCCTATCTTTGTAGCTTTATTATTAATTAGCAAATTAATTAATTTATTATGCTAAAGACATATTTTCGGCTTTATCTTCCAGACTGATCGAGATATTGCTTTCAAATGTTGTACAATAATTCATGTAACAACTATCTACAAGTACAATCATTATTACTTTGGCTATGATTGGTAATAGTTACATAATAAGTTAACTGGTTAACTTATTAGTGAACACAGAAAAAAATAGTTAAGGCATTTTTTCTTTATTATTGAGCTCATTTGGACACATTGAGGATATCATGGGTTTATTTAGCACTTATTCATAATATTTATTACATTATAATATAAATGTATTAATCATCATATAAAAAATAGTTAAGCCTCCATTTCTTTATTAATGCATTGAATGGAAAGTTTGAACATATTGTATGCTTTTTCATGAAATTTAATAAACATAGTGTATGCTTTTTCATGACATTTGGACACTTTGAAGATATGGCAGGTGTGGTTAGCATTTTAATATTCATAATATTTAACAAGGTATAATAGGTTAACTAGTTTTATTAAAAACTAGAGAGAAATTTATGAGTTCAGGTATTCTGTGTTCAATATCGAGTTTATATGGATACTTTGAACATGTATAAAGTGTAGTCAGCATTACATCATAATATTTAACAGTTATTTTGTTGAATTTATTAATAATAAATTAAAACAGTTAGTGGCAGGTGCGAGTGCGTACACTTTGGGTATATTGGAAAGTTGAGGATTGGACAAGTGCGCGGATATACCCCTTGCTGTCGGCCCCTGTCACACCAATCAATAATGTGACCTATATCAAATCTTCCCTTACTTTCTAAAATCTTGCTGTGACAATCCATCCATCCAGCCATCCATCCTCTCATTGACAGTGACGTTCAGTAATTACCTCCATAGCTCCAGATCTCATGATCATCAAAGTGTGTGTCGCCAGCCATTGCATCCCTGCCAGGGAAGAAGGCGTGGGCCAGGGTACCTCCCTTCCCGTCAAACGGGTATCCATCATCATGCAGAAAATGGAAGAAAGACACTCTGATGTCACCTCCGCCGCTGTCACTCTGCAGCCGATGAAAACTCAGGGGAGCAGCGTCACTCCAGGCTTTGAAGGCATGGGTCAGGATCGCCCCCACCAATTCATGAGTTAGGGATGGAGAGCGGGAGGGTGATGGGAGGTTGTGGAGACTGCAGACAAGAACAACATAGATGTGTAATGTCATGTTTATGTGTAGCTTCTAAATCTTCTCCTTCTAAAATTAAAAAAATATATATATATTCTTTGAATCCTATTTATTGTCTTTTTATTCATTTTCTTTTATTCTCATTGGTTTCTTGTTCTCTATTGTTGTTAAGGAAATGTTGTATTTGTATAAGAGGAATTTTCAAAAGTAATGGTTTATCGTGACCTATTTGTGACCTGGGATCATAGAGACCTTTTGTGTTGTTTTACGACAGGTTATGACACAAATGGTGGTGTCGTTCCCTCCTTTGCTGTAGGAGGTTATAAAGTGGTAATTAATATACAGATAACACACCCAGAAAGACAGTTAAATGAAATGCTTTTCTCCTAGATCTTTGAGTCTTCACTGGTAACAGGACCTGTATGTTGCTCTGTGAATTTCTCCTCTTGTACAAGATTAAACCCTTGTTTGATCCCTGAGCTGGCTCCAACTTCCTTCCTCCATTACTAAATTATCACTGGATTATTTTGACAAATGTCATATATGGCTTAGTGGTAGAGTAAGTCAATGTTCAACAGTGGATTGTGGGTTTGAGTCCCATTTCTGCCAGTTTACAAACTGATGTGTCCCTAGGCAACCCACAACCCCACGTTGCTCCTGATGGCTGTGCCGGCAGCGTGCGAATGGGTATGAAAGATGAGTGATAAAAAAATGTGCTCTACTGTATGAACGTGTGAGTGAAGGCTGAATGACAAAACTGTAGTGTATAGCAGATTTGAGCGGTCATCAAGACTAGAAAAGTGCTATATAAATACAGGATACTAACTCAGTGTAAAACACAGATCTGTTATCACTTACAGCTGTGCTTTTCCTCCACAAATATGTAAAATGCCTGCTGTGAAAAAGGAATGTTCATTTCATTCATGACAACATGAATAGAATAGATGAATAGAACACAACAGGATCTGTACATTGTGTAAGTATTTCCCCCTGAACACTTCCCCCAAAAAGAAAGAATTGTTTTTCTTCTATCTCAAATTGTGTTTACCTTTACCATAACAGTCGCTGACGTTAAAATAAATAGACTTTTGGTTAAAGTTAAGATATTAATATTTTTGGCATTAAAGGGACACTGCGTAGTATTTATTGGTTTATATGACCCAAAATCCACTTTTGTATACATATTATGTGCTCCTGCATTGTCTAGTCACTGTATAATATTTTTTGTTTCATTTTCGTAGTGTTTCAAAAAACACCAGTACCTGACCGTACGCCCGCACCACGGAGAAAGACGACGAGAACGACATTTGACCGGCTGAGGATACCATAGCGCTCAGGGAAGGGAGGGGGTGAGCAGAGGAGCAGTTCGTTATTGTAAATTTCAGCCTCTCCTCTAGATCTCACTATAAACTACTTACTTCACCTTCATACAATTATAACTGCATTCACAGAAAGCCTCCTGAATTCCGGTTATGATATTTACATCACTATGATTCATACAGAGAAGTGACTAAACCACAATGAGGCATGACAGGAAACACACCTCCATGTGAGGTCGGTCTTATGCCACTTGAGGCCTGACAGTGCATATCTTTTCCTCCTCTTCCGCTTCTTCAGCATGTCCTCACTCCCAACAATGTCAGGCAGAGAGCAACGTGGTGTGGACATGAGTTTGAGGGTTTCACTGTCTGGAAGAGAAGTTCCAATAATAAGATATTGTTAAAGACTCATGACACTGCAACAGAGGTAGGACTAACTGTTTTGTGAGTCACAGTCTTTCCTAGACTAAAGTCCAACACAAGTCACAATAAGTTTTTGTAAACAGAGAAAGGGCTAATTAATTAAAATTCACATGATAAGGTCCGTCCTCAGTGATCTAATCACATCTGGTTGGAGCTAAATCTGACTTTTCACACCAGGGGTCTGTTACACAAAGCAGGTTTAGTGAAAACTCTGAGTCTGTTAACCCTGAAATGAGGGAAACTGAGTTTTCCATTTCACAAAGGGAGGTAAGTCAAACCAGAGAAAGAGGAGTAACTCTAGCCTGTTCCGCAGAGAGAGGTAACTTAAGCTCTCGGTCAGTTACCATGGTAACTTAAGCTCTCGGTCAGTTACTATGGTAACATGCTCTATGAACCTAACCTGGTCAGGACAAGGTTTTTCTCAACAAACCTTGAGTTTCTCTCTGTCTCCGCCCTCTTTCAGACACACACGGTATTTGATTTCCTCATTCATTCAGTCAGCAGAGTTTTGGCGGAGTATAAAATCTGCCGTCTGTTCTGCGTCTACATTAGAAGTTATATTAGGTGGCGACTATTTTCACTACCATGACATGTCCTTTTGACAATGATCCCGTGGATGAAGGTGCAGCATTACTGCGCAGAGAATTAAATATTCGTCGGGAGATGATTATCAGACTGCGCATAGATTTCCGTACACTTATCTTTTTGAGCAGTACCGTTTCCCGTCACAGTTTATCATTTACATACACAACCTAATCCGTCCTTACATTTCCAATATTAAATGTGCCAGGGCCAACGGCTCCAATTATACAAACATAAATAAAACAACCACCAACTGGACGTCAGGACAACAACACAAACAACACAAACCTTTTCCAAATAAACTACACCATGCACCACCTGATCCTGATCTTATCATGTTGGATGGTTGTTTTTTTTAATGTTAGTGATTAATTAATAATCAAAAGGGAGAATTGTAATGGTAAATTAAATTTCACTGGCTCAGAGCTAGAACTTCCCATCACCCGATACCTTCCCAGTACAGAATACCATGTCCTTTGTGTATAGTGTATTGTATATTATGTATTGTGTCTAGCCTGAACTGACACCTTCCTACAACATCCGCAGGGAGTCGGCTCCCCGATACCTCCAGTAGACAAAGAGTGGCGAAAACACCACCTTCAATGGCAGACTTGGCAGACAAAAGTAAAAACTGCAAATAATTTTGATTTGAGTGTTTGAAATAGACAAAATAGCCTTTTAATAAAATAGGTTCAAATACAAGTTATGTCACAAGTTATTGCAGTAAAATTTAATATTTTTTCAAAGAAGTGAAGATGTTACCAATCACTCCAGTTTCCTGGATTCCTCCAAATATCTGCATGACCCTGATGGCTTTCTCAATGCCCTCCTTGGTCTGCAGTTTACTTGTACGTGGGTCAGGAGGAGGAAGGTAGCCATATCTACCCAACCAGTCCTGCACAGACAAACACACACAGAAAAGACAAACAGTTACACAGTTACTGTCATCTTAGATAATGCACCAGTAAAATGATTGCAGTGGACCAACAATATTATTACAGCCATTTTGTACATGAGTCGACTAAAAGTGATAGGTCCTGTTGTTCACACTGGATGCATGAGAAGTGCATCTGCATTGCATAATGTTTTGCTTCATATTCAGGCACACAGGTTAAAACTGCCGCACTACCAATGTGAGTCATGCATATGCAGTGTATTGCAAAAGTTTGGGCACCCCTGTAAATTTTAAGAAATTTCAGTTAAATATATCATATATGAGACAAACACAGTGATATTTAAGAAGTGAAATAAAGTTTATATAATTTACAGAAAGTGTGGAAGAATTATTTAAACAAAATTAGGCATGTGCATAAATGTAGGCACCCTTGTCATTTTATTGATTTCAATACCTTTAGCACTTATTATTGGTACTAAAAATTGGTTTGGTAACCTCAGTGACCCTTGACCTCCATACACAGGTGAATCCAATCATGAGAAAGGGTATTTAAGGAGGACAATTGAAAATGTTTCTCCTCTTTGTATCTTCTCTGAAGAATGGCAACATGGGAGCCTCAAAACAACTCTCAAATGACCTGAAAACAATGATTGTTCAACATCATGGTTTAGGGGAAGGATACAGAAAGCTATCTCAGAGATTTAAGCTCTCTTCAACTGTGAGGAACATTGTGAGGAATTGGAAAAACACAGGCACAGATCTAGTTAAGGCCTGAAGTGGCAGACCAAGAAAAATCTCAGTCCCCAGACCTGAATATTATTGATGTGTGGTGTGATTTAAAGCGGGCTGTCCATGCTCGGAAACCATCAAACCTGACTGAACTGGAGATGTTTTGTAAAGAAGAATGGTCCAAAATACCTTACGCCAGAATCCAGACTCTAATTAGAAGCTATAGGAAGCGTTTAGAGTCTGTTATTTCTGCAAAAGGAGGATGCACAACATTTTTCTTTTGTGGTGCCTAAACTTATGCACATGCCTAATTTTGTTTAAATAATTCTTGCACAATTTGTGTAAATCATATAAACTTTATTTCACTTCTCAAATATCACTGTGTTTATCTCCTATATGATATATTTAACTGAAAATTCTTATCCAAACAACCAATGATTTGATAGAAAAATCATGAAAATTTACAGGGCTGCCCAAACTTTTGCATACCACTGTATATCATGCCTCTACAGCAATACACACAAAACACAGAAAAATCACAACACATCCTTTGTCACAACATCCACATGTTTATCTCTTTTTTCCCCCAAAAACTCTTTAATATTTGCATGACTGGTAGATTTACAACTCCATATTGAAGAGTTGTAGTAGATTATTTAAAGCTCCAGTGTGTAAGATTTTGTTGAAAGTATTTCAATTTGGTTGAAATTGAAGATTAAATAACTTATTTCTCATGATAGCACAATCACATTAGAAAAAATTGCTCTCACATCATTAAGATTAATCTCAGTGACACAGCACCAACAAAGGAGGCAGCAGTAGACAGCAGCTTCTCTGTCCTTGGGAGCTAAAACATTGATTTTCTCTGTGGACTTTGGTGCACGAAAGTGAGCAGTTCTCAAACTTCAGCTTCCACACAGGCATAGGTGAGGTGAGCCGCTTATTGAGTGACTTACATCAGTTTTTCCATTGTTGTCAGTGACAGTGAACCTCTGGTTCTCAGTGCACAAGTCACGTCAGCACTAAATATTTGTCTCATACAACCTCAATAAAAAAAACCCTGAACTATCACTTTATATATCACTGGCCAATGTTGCTGTCATGCTGTATATACTGGATACAGTATATATATCTGTGTGTATGTATATATATATATATACACACACATATACATAATATGTATATATATACAGCATCTTTCCATTAATGACTATTGGGTACATCCCCCGCCCTCATTCATATTTAATGATCCAGTCGTTATTGAGTCGTTATTCCTGGGTCGGGCATATGCTGTGCACAACTGACAGTTTACACACCACAGGATGATATCACACACACTGTGGTGAACAACAGACATATTTAGAAACCTGCCCTTCCTCTTTTACTACCTCCACCCATCTACTGAAGCTGTACCTCAAAAGAAAAAGGTTTCCTGCTCCATCAGCTCTATGTCTTTCTGTGGCTTTATGCTTCTAAACATTAAAACATAATTGTCATATACTGGGTTTAAATACCTAATGATAGATAGATAGATAGATAGATAGATAGATAGATAGATAGATAGATAGATAGATAGATAGATAGATAGATAGATAGATAGATAGATAGATAGATAGATAGATAGAAAAACAAAGAAGTGAAACTCTAACAGAACATTATGATGCTCATGAAGTTGTGCAAAAATCTTCTCCTTCAAAGTCTTCTTTTTTGAGGAAGTGCACTGAAACACGGACGTGGGAGGCTTAACACATTTTCTAGGTTTTTTGGGGTGTGAATTTGATCGTGTAAACTGCCATCAGCTTATTTATTCTTGTTGTTTTTCCTTAAAAGTTAGATTAAAAAAACAACAGACAATAAGCCACGTGTATATACATACAAACGTGTGATTACATGCAGGATTACTTCATTATACTGTTAATTTTTAGTAATAGTGGTTTGTGTATGAAAAGTGCTCATTTAAGAAAATCAATAGAGAGATACAAAATCATCCCATTTGATACTTATATTTTTGTGTAATATGTCTGGGCAATATATGGATATCATATCTATGTAGTGACATGAGACAAGATATGGTCTTAGATTTTGAATATCGTCACATCGTGATAAAGTATCTATGATGACTTTTCCTAGTTTTAAAGGCTGTTGTATTGATAATCATCATAGTTTTATTCAAGACATTTGTGTAATACACTATACATTAAATATGATATATAATGATTACAAAATGCATGGAATTGACAAGCTTACATTTTAAAAATAGTCACTTAATACCGTCTGTCGTTTTCAGCCTAATTATTTGTGTTATAGCAGAATTTGACCATATTTTATAGTCAATGTCATTATGGTTGAAGTCATGCTCACATTGAATCAGGAGATGACAAAGTAAAATGGAATTAATCCAAACACTTTACACTTATTTTTCTGTATGCTGGATGTTTTTCTTTCCTCTGTAATATTATGAATGTTATACTCACCACTGCTCTGCTGTACTGATCTGGGTTTGATGATGTGCTCTCAAATGTTAAGATCAAAAGCATCCACAGCAGAAGATTCAGCTCCATAGTAGACCCTGCAATAGAAGAGACATAAATCCCGATCCATTATTCTGTAATATATTTCTAGTTGTTGGTTATTGTTATTTTCAGTGACATCCAAAGCAAACAACAGTGAAGAGAAAATGAACAAAGCTTACGAACGGTAAGTGTGTCTCTCTCTGCTCTGATGCTTCACTTTCTCTGTTCTCCTGAGACTAGGCTGGGGCTGGGCTTATTGATCATCAGCTCTCTCTGTCTCTGCCCTCACTCACTCACTCACTCACTAACTCACTCATTTAGTGTCTCAGTTATTTTGTGTTGTGTTTTTTTAGAGTGGTACAAGGACACTGGGTCATTATGCCTCTTGCCCCAACAAAGGATAAGACATAGATGAAGGTTGGCTAAGGATAATATTAATGTTAGCAGTAATGATTAGCTACATAATTATATTATATATCATCCTATAGTAATTATGGTAAGTATATTTGTAATATTTGAGCTGTGGTGTTGAAGCTCTGGAATCAGGGATACCTGTGAAAAAAGAACAGAGAGAGAGACATTGGGGGAGAGCACAAACTAGAGGGAGGGAAAGAAAAGGTTTTGCCTCAAAGGTCTTTACAGTCTGTACAGCAAGTGGTGTCACTCTGTCCTTTATGTTTGTCATGTATTCGGATTAAGCCACAGTTGCTAAAACAGGACGACGGGGCGGTGGCGGTCTGTGCCAGCCATTGTAGCTCAGACCTAACTGGCAACCTATGGTTGCATGGCAGCTGAATAAAAATACATTTGAAATTAAAGGTGCATTATGTAATAAATTTAAAGCAACTGGCCATAAAATCCTGGTAATATGTCACAGAGGACCAGGAATAATGTTCATATAACAAACTGAACTCACCAACAAAACTAGTAAAAAAAAATTTGCATTAAAAAAAATATTTCCTCCACCGCAAAGTTTGTTTATGTTTTGAAATTATGTTTTGGCATGACGCACCATCTACCGCCGTCTACCAATCATAGCAGTCAGTAGAGTCTCAGCGGTTGAGCAGCCATAGGTTGCCAGTTACGTAGCTACAATTGAAATGAAACGAAAGGAAACCTAAAAGACCTCTGTATGAATGTTAAAAACAAAGTGAGGGTCTATATAGGACATGCTTTTGAACGGTGGAGAGAGTTTAAACCTGAGAGGAATTTCAAAACGGATGCAGAATGGGATCTTCTCCTAGACAGGTAAGTTCAGCTTGGCTAACTAAGTTAGCATCATAGCTCGACTGTCGATTTCTGTTTTGAACTGTTGAAACCCTCGGTTTTGGGGCTGCCGCCCGCCGGGAGCTGCTGCCATACCCGCTTCGGTACGGCGGGGGTTGTGGCTCCGGGCAGAGCCTGTCCACGGCGGCGCTGGCAGCTGCATGCCGGGCAACGCCATCCACCATGGGGCGGGGCAACTGGTTCTGCTCGGCGCGGGCTGCAGCGGCAGTTCAGATGACACAGAGATGGTAGCCGAGTGGTTAAATAGGTGGAAGGTTGTAGGATTGATTCCGGACAGTGTCAACTATCTATTATCTTATTATTGTATAAAGCATTAATACGCTTGCGATGCATAAAATATTACCATAATTACATTTATTGGGTGTGTGGTGGTAACTTGCCACGATGTCTCACTCACTCTAAGGTTTTGTCAGAAGTTGGCAGCCCTGCTATATAACATTGTAAAAGGGGAGGGAAAAATGAAGGACAGTTCTGTCAAATAATAATAATAATAATAATGCATTATATTTAAGGCGCCTTTCAAGACGCTCAAGGTCGCCGAGACACTCAAGGTCGCCGATGATATGCAAACATCATGCATAAAGTTCCATCTGATATATCCATCCCTAGTCAACAGCTAATGTTACCATACATTATTATACATCTTGATCTCTACAGAGATAACAGAATTGTGTGTCTTAGAGCCACTCATTTATGATAAAACGCTTGTTCCTCGCTCGTTGCTGACGGAGTTACATGTCAACCGATCTGGCAACCTTGACTCTGGAAGGGAGGGGTGGAGTGGGAGGCAGATACGACTCGCAGGAGTGTTTTGATTTTGAGTGTAGTAATCGTTTTTGGCCACATTGTTACAGATGGTACTGTTAAGTAAATAATAATGTTGACTGAAATTAGAACACCAAACAGGCTTGATCTTTAATATTGAATGCAATACATTCAATAATGCTTTAATTACAACTGAATGTCTTATTTTTTATAAAAATAAAGCAAGCAAATATATTTAGTATATATTCTATCACCTCACTGGCAACTGTGCCTCAGCCACATGGGCCATGTTTTCATTATAATATGATATTAAGTGGTGGTCCTCATGTAATCAATTGGGGGGTGGGGGCGCATGTGGCCCCACGGGCCGTAGGTTTGACACCTCTGGTCTAGACACTAAAACTACAGTAACAGATGTCAGTTTCATGTAATATTACTGGTAGAGTGTTACTATCAATACCAACACATATCTTCTCAGTCTATTTTTGATGGAAACTGCACAGCATTTGTGGAAAAATAAGCTAAACACCAAATGTAGATGCTCCTGTGACACACTGTGTGACTCCTCTAAAGACATGATAGAATGCAGCAATAACGAAACGCATCCATGAATTTTGTGCGTGTGAACCAGGCCATAGTAAGCACTGGCAATACTGTGAGCACCAGCCTGAGACATGAAGACATGAACGCTCTAACTTAAAACACGGCTATCAATAGGGTTACAATAAACCATATGCAGTGTAGATAGAACTGCCACAAGAGCAGATGATCTTTCCCCCTCCCCTGATATTTGATTTGGTTATAGTCTCCCTACACCAAAGTACACAAAGAAAATGAGTGTTTTTAGGTCACAGAGACATGATGTGGAGGTCTACAGCTGTCTCATTGCATAAGTTTGAATCACTGACACAATTCTGAATGAAGGATCTCAAACATCGAAGTCACAAAGTAACACATTTAGACTTACTGATGTCGGCAACAATGGATCAGTTGTGTGCTGTAATGTAAAACCGATTGCTGATTAAATGGTTTACAAAGTGACACTAACATAAATTTCCAGTGGGAAAAGTCTGTGAAAGGTTGAGATAAAGCAGTCATTTACATGTGAATGAGACCCAGGTAAACACACACCCACTGCTTCCAGGGGAGTGTCGATCTAACTTACTATCCACAGCCATACTGTTGCCACTAATCACCTATTGTCATGCAGCGTCGTCACAACCCCCGCTCCTATACCCCATAGTAATGTCCGTTTACCCGTTGTTACTGCGTTTCACCGTAATGCATAAAGTGACTACGATTTTGGCTTCTCGCGATCATAAAAACATTAAAATCGAAGAAAAACGATTAATGCGGTGTGGCGTGTATGTAAATTCCTATGCTAGAAAAACACCTTGAATGCACCTGTGTTACTGCAGCTGCAAGTGACGTGTGTGGATCAATAATGAGGAGAGAACGTGGAAACACGACAGAAAGGTAGCCTTTGGTTGAGAAGAAATGTAGGACAACATCTTTGTGCAGTGCTTTCAAATGCGTGCTCTTCATATTATTGATCCACACATGTCACTCGCTAACTGCAGGCACGTAACTGGTGCATTGAAGGTATTTTTCTAGCATAGGAATTTACATACACGATCAACAACAAAGGGCTTGTGAAGCTTGTGAACATTTTTTTCATAAATAAAATATATCCACTGGAAACACAAATCCTCTGAGGCTGGAAGTTTGTGTAAAACACTGTGCTCCGCTGTGCAGCCACTCTTCCTCCCTCGCCTGCACTCTCGTATTTCACAGGGACAAGGAGGAGCTACGGTGGAGCTGTGAAGTACTCTGCCTGGCGGGGTGCCAACATTCACGGTGAAATGCTTGCTATGTCTCAACTCCGCGGGAGGTTTAAACATTGCATGTTTTATAGCCTATACTTACACTAAGTGGAACCACTAAAACATGACTGAGTCTTCTTTTTTCACATTTTGGGGACTGGTATGGCCCCCTGAGTCCCAAAAATAAGTACTAAAATGATTAAAAAGTTGATTTTGCACAATATGGGCCCTTTAAATATTTTTATTACCTTGTCTCTTTGCTGGCAGCCAGGGTTTCTGTCAGAGGGTTAGGGCTGGAACAGGGTGGCATAATGAAGAAAAGTCCCCATTATGTGTCTGTGTAAACAGATACCTGGAACTCACACACACACAGGTTCGCACATCTATTCTACTTGGGACCCTACGATGACTTCCATTAATTTGCACAGCAGTAACAACCTTAACCATAATCAGTCAATAACTAACACAAACCTTAACCTAACCACAATTAGTTTCCAGCCAGTTCCTCAGAAATTAGTTCATGCCTCATTAGGACCAAGATTTGGTCTCCATGAGGACTACTGGTCCTGACAAGGTTAGTGATTATGCCAAAATGCCAAATGTCTGAATGAGGTAACACACACACACACACACACACACACACACACACACATACACACACACACACACACACTTCACACACACACACACACACACACTTCACACACACACACACACACACACACACACACACACACACACACACACACACACACACACACACACACACTATAGGGAATGTGATGATGCTGCATCAACAAACCATCCCCCCCTCTCTCTTGATCCTACTACTTCCTTCTTTAATTCCATCCTCCAGGGCCCATGAGAGCCATGCCATTAGCACAGAGTTGCCCTGCTAATGCTTGTCCAGTTTCCATCATGTCCATTTCATGTCACTGCACCAATGAAACTCTTAGCAGGGATTACAGGAGACACTTCCTTCATCCTGTTCCTCCAGGATATGTGAGTGATTATTGTCAGGTGTGCTGAAACAGAACAATTGCCTGGGGACCTGAGCTAAGAGGAGGCCCCCAGAGAACCTGCTTTGGAGGTTTGGAGGCTAAATTGTTGGATCAACGAGGTAGCACACAAATTAATTAAGTTTTTTCAACTTAAGTTTAAAAGTTAGCCTAACATAATTGATTTAAAGGGGAAGTTTGTAGCTTCTGGTGACATCTAGAGGATGTCTGCTCACCCCCACTCCTTTCTCTGACCGCTACAAATCCTGTCCTCGGCATTTGTGACCGTATCAACAGATGAGGTTCTCGTACAAAGTCAAGTTTATAAGTTTTACTTGTGTATATTGTTATTGTATAGAGCATAGACGTGAATATTGAAACTTGTTGTTATTTTTTGTTCATATCCTCCCGTTTCAGAGCACTTGCCCTTCCTTCATATGTCATCAGTGTGTCTGCCCTGATTACCAATTGCATCCAGATGTTCCCCATTACCTCCATGTGCTTAAATAGTGTTTCCTTTGTATTGTGCCAGAGTGTCTTCGTCCATTGGTCTGATCACCCGAGCCTTATTCCAAGCCTTGGCCACAGCGTATTTCAAACGTAAGCCTTTGTTCCTCAATTTATTTTGTTTGTAAGTTTGATACCTTAGTTTCGTGCCTTAGCTCTAGATAAAATTCACAGTCGTTTTGTTTCCCCCCTTGGTACTGTTTTGTTGTTTAAGTTTCATAGCTAATCGTAGGTCCTCCATTTTTTAGGAGTGGATTTTATTTTGTGTAGTTTTTATACCTTGCCAGGTTTTCCTCCAGTCAGAGTGACTCTTGTTTCAATTTTTCATAGCCTCTGATCTCCAGTTATTTTTCTCCCTTTGGAGTGAATTTGAGTTGCTTTTGTTTCTAAATAATTTTCATAGTGCTCTTTGCTTTGTTACTCTGATCAGGAACTAAAATCATAATAATCATAATTAATTGAATCGTCTCTACATCGGAGTCCTGCCTTGAGTCCCGGCCTGACAGAGAGATGGAGCGAGTGTGCCCACGGTTTGTAGAGAGAGAAGCAGACGAGGGAGGGGAGCAAACATCACTCAAGAGAAGAGAAGCTCCACACTGAAGATGAGTAACAGAGGTTTTTACTGATAATATTGTATGATTTTCTTAGCTGGGGCCTGTTTCAGAAAGCAGGTTCAACAAACTCTAAAACCTTAACTCTCGGTTGACCAACTCTGAGCTGCCAAACTTTTTAGTTTCAGAACAGGTGATAACACTTAGTTCGGGGGTAGGCAACCCGCGGCTCCGGAGCCGCATGCGGCTCTTAAGCCCCTCTGCATGGCTCCCTGGAGCTTTGAAAAAAAAATTACAGATAAAAGCCCCTTTTATTTTATTATTTTTCATTTATAGCTCAATAGAAAATAATTATTTATATCAAAGCATTTCACTGCTTTCTCTTCCCCATTTTTTGCCGCTCATGTCGGGGGTTGCACACCATGAGGTTCGGACTTTGCGATCATGTGGACAGAATGCAGTTCAGTTGTGAAGCGTACGATGATGACGTTTTTTTTTATATATAAAGAACTGAGGCATTTGTTGCAGCCTGGTCGAGGATATAACAAAACACTGTTACTGGACATCTGCGCGTGGCTGCTGAAGGGAAAGCAGCTTGAATTGTAAACCGTGTCTGGTTGAGCCTTTTCCCCACTCGTGATGGTCACAGCTGTGTGTACAGTGATCCAAATGCAGACGTTTTTTTGTTTTGCCCTGATTGACAGTGAGTGATGCGTTGTCACTTTTCAGCAACTGTGTGGTGAACAGCGGCATTTGCGTCTTTACGCACAGGAGAAGCTCTCGTCTGACTCTACCAACCAGGCTTGTGTTCTTGGTTTGTGAAGTTTTTGCTCAAGTGAAGTAAAAATTTTATGTCCTTTCCTGTGTAAGGCTCCACCATGCAATACCAACGCCACACTGTCTCCGAGCCTCTGTAGATGTGCGTAACCATGTCTTCATGCGGCGCAGAGTGGAAATGTTCTCTCTGATGATTACCGGGAGCGAGTCGCTGAAGACGTCTCCGTGACAATTTACATTTTGGGGTCATCAGCAGGGGGTGCTGCAGCACCCCTACTTCCCGCTGCACTTCCTACTGTACTGGTTATAACAGTTAAAAACGGCAATAAAATGTCAACAGTTTTCTTTTTGTTGTTTTCCATAATTTCATAAAGGCAATAAACTATAGTTTGTTTACAGTGGATGACATAAAAAAAAAACTTAATTAGTATCTTGTATGAACTCTTTTTGCATTAAAAACTTCTTGTCACGATCCACTCTCACCGCACCTTCTGCAATATTATTGATTTCCTCTGCTGCTCTGTGTGCTCTCTCTCTCTCTGCAGGAGGTGTGGTTGACCTACTTTCCAGATGACACTGGTGATAGTTGCCACCTGCGCAGCTCCACCCCTCCTGCTCCTGATGATCAATCAGGAGCGCTCTTAAGACGGAGCCGCCCGCTCACCAGCGTCAGTTCATTGTTTCGCACCAGTAGGTATAGTCACTTTTGCTTCTCTACTCGCTGAAAGAAACTTCGACTCCCTGGAAACTTACCAGGGGTCCGTTTCACAAAGCAGGTTTAGTGAAAACTCTGAGTCTGTTAACCCTGAAATGAGGGAAACTCTGAGTTTTCCGTTTCACAAAGGGAGGTAAGTCAAACCAGAGAAAGAGGAATAACTCTAGCCTGTTTCACAGAGAGAGGTAACTTAACCTCTCGGTCAGTTACCATGGTAACATGCTCTTTGAATCTAACCTGGTCGGGAGCAGGTTTTTCTCCGCAAACCTTGAGTTTCTCTCTGTCTCCGCCCTCTGTCAGTCACACACGGTATTTGATTTCCTCATTCATTCAGTCAGCAGGCGAGTTTTGGCGTAGTATATTTCTGCAGTCTACATTAGAAGTTATATAAGGTGGAGACTCTTTTCACAACCATGTGCTTTTGACAGTTTCACGTCACAGTTCATCATTTACATTCACAACCTAATCCGTCCTTACATTTCAACATTAACAACCGGAGTCACGCTCTCACATCACAGCAGAAATTGTGTGTTGCGCTGCGGTTTAAAAAAAAAAAAATTGTTTTACTTACAAATTTACAAATTTACACATTTTTCTTTTATACAACGTCATAGATGCAGAGCACTTGAACGTGATATAAAGAATGAGAAGTCATTTATGTGTGAAAACATCATTATGTTGGGGATAAAACAACTGTACAATCAAACAGCCACTTCATATTTACTTTATGTAAAACATGATCAAAATGAGGTAATCCCATGAGATTATACCGAGGTCTTACTTGTTTGAACAATGTTTTTATGTTTCATATTAAACTGCTGCCAACTGCGCTTCTCCCCCGCGGGATTACACCTAAATGAAATCAATTAATTTACAACTCAAGCAGTTTCCCGCTGTAATATTATTGTGATTGTGCAAAGGACGATATTTAAACTTCCTCATCAGCAGCAGTGTTCTCTCCGACGCCGTCTCCCTCTCTTTTGCTGATGTTACACTTCCTTCTAAAAACATGCTCAAACTCACGCATTAATATGTTCAACTCCAGTGGGTGAAGAACGTCACCCTCCACTTCCCCGTTGTCATGGTGACTCGTTGAAACGGGGCTCCATTCATGCTGTCTTTTTATACTTGCACACGCTTAACTCGAGGTGAAACTACTCCGAGTTGAACAAACTCAAATCAGCTGTTCTGAAACCGAAAATCTCAGAGTAGATCAACTCAGAGTTCAGGGTTAGACTCAGAGTTTGTTGAACCTGCTTTGTGAAACGGACCCCTGGAAAGAATGAAATCATGTCATCCCTTCACGGTGGGTGTTCAGATTGGAATTACAGGGGATGACATGTCAGAACACAGTATGTTTATTAAACAATGATTCAGGCCGTTTCCACATTGTTTAGTGTCCTGTACCGAGCTTGTACTATTACTTTTATGAACTAACAAACCAAATGTTTTCCCACTTTTTATTACATTCATTTAGACCTGAAATTATTAAGTTATTGAGGGAGTGTGTGGAGTGTGTACGGGCGTTGATGTTGTCGTTTAGTGGGACCCCTTCATCTTCAGCGTCATTATCTTTTGTATACAGTGAAATTGAAATGGTATGTTATAATTGAGGTATGAACATATGTATTAATTTATAATTTATTTATAACAGTTATATATTATATATACATATATATGTATATACAGTTTGTGTGTATGTATATATGTGTGTGTAAAATTGAATTAACATTTTTGAATGTATGATGTTATAATGTTTGTCTGTTCATTCCTCATAAATAGGGAGAGATATCTGTCCAATGTATCCTCTCTTTCTCTCCCATGCAGCACACCTTGGCAGGCAGCACAGTGACTGTTTCAAAGAGGGCCTTCCTGTGGCTGAATAGATCTCGCATGACCATTTTTGCCCAGGAGCTGGCTGTCCTGGTATTCACAAAAAACACAGCTTGATGTTGACAAAGTGCAGGCTATTAGAGGTATGTAATTGTTTTGATACATGTAGTGTATTTTAAAGCTTCTGTGATTTTAATAGCAGCTACATCATACGGAAACTGACCACCAGTAATTACTAAATACATAAATGCGTCCTATTTGCTGGTATTGGTATAACATACTGATAAAAATGTCTCAGAGTTTCCAGAGGGGTATTCCAGAAAGCAGGTCATTTTGTCATTGGTGCTTGCTCTGTTCTAGGGGTCTTGCTCTCCCTGCCCTTCCACTCAACAGAAAAGAGCCATGCCGAAGCATGCAGTTTTGCAAATGTAATTTAGTTTTTGTGAAGCTAAGATATTGAGAAAATGCTTGCATACCACTCAAGTCTTCACAGTTGTATTTTTCTTTTTACTCGTAATGTGGAAAATAATGTACCACAGCTATGTTTTTATGTTCACAGATTGCTCTTACCATGCTCGTCTTGAGACTTTCCTCATAAGGAGAGTAAAGAAACAGAGAGTGAGAAAGGGTAGACAGACACATGTAAATCATCTAACTCTGGTGCAATTAATTGTAATTGTGCACTGTCCCTGCAAAAAGTCTCTCAAAAAAACACAGTTAATACTGAACATATCATTATGGAACAATGTAAATATCAAAATTAATAATGCTGGATGTCTTTCTTTTTTATTGTACTTTATTGTCTCTATAGGGCAAAGCAGAGATATTGGTGGAATGGGAGCCCTGTCCAGTTTGGTATGTATTCTGCAATTTTGCAGAACACTCTTGCTCTATATGCCTCTGGATTAACCTTAACTTGTAGTTTATTACTGCTTCATTATGTATTCAGTTTCTTAGAATTATTTAGTATTTCAAAATAGCAGTGGTCTTTCATAGGTGGAAAAGAAATAGTTATTATTGTCAGGGTGTCCTCGACTAAGGATTTTCATAGTTGAATCTGATTCATCATATTTTTTCATTTTTTTCACCCAAAGAAACAAAAGCTCACAGAAGTGCAAGCTACCAGCTATATTTTCATTCAGAATGGGCATTCACAAATGGCTGAAAAGGCCAGAAACTGTTAGCACGCCTGGAGCTCAGTTTAAATTGATGTTACATTCATTTTTGAGGTTTATATCATGGCAGGAGAAAAAAAATGAAAATCCGAAAATGACCTGATCTCATTTGGATGTGCACATAAACATAGAAAAACAGAAAACACATCCAAACAATGAAATAATTACAAAATTTTACACTGAGTGTCCAGAAGTAAGTTTAAATTGATGTTCCGTTCATTTTTGAGGTTTATATCATGTGGCAGGAGAAAAAAAATGAAAATCTTAAAATGACCTTATCTCATTTGGATGTGCACATAAACATAGAAATAGATCAAACAGATCCAAACAATGAAATAATTGCAAAATTTTACACTGAGTGTCCAGAAGTAACATTGTATAGATGTTATGTTAATTTTTTAAGGTTAATATCATGTGGCAGGAGAAAAAAATGGAAAATCTGAAAATGAGCTTAACCCACTCTAATGCGCACAGAAACATAGAACAACAGAAAACAGATCCAAACAATGAAATCATTTTAAAATCTAACACTGAGTGGCCAAAAGTAAGTTTAAATAGATATTATGTTCATTTTTGAGGTTTATATCATGTGGCAGGAGAAAAAAAGGGAAAATCTGAAAATGAGCTTAACTCACTCTAATGCACACATAAACATAGAAATAGATCAAGCAGATCCAAACAGTGAAATACTTGCATAATTTTACACTGAGTGTCCATAAGTAACATTGTATAGATGTTATGTTCATTTTTAAGGTTTATATCATGTGGCAGGAGAAAAAAAGTGAACATCTGAGCTTAACTCACTCACACAGCACCCCCCACGACCCTCTGGTAGAGGATAAAGCGGTAGATAATGAATGGATGTCCTGAGAGAGATCTCCCCTCCTCTCCTCTGCTTTCATGATTCAAGATTCAAGACGAGTTTATTTTTTTCACATGCACTTTCAACACAGGGTCTACAATGCAATCAAATGCTTGGGATGGAGAGAAACGTTGAATCTCAGCGAGTTTACCTTTAAGGCTGCACTCCTGTGGTATTCACATACTGTTGTTGTTGTTGTGTATTTTTTATGTATAAGAAAAGGTTAGAGAAAGGATGAAGATGTATTCAATTGCACATATGCAACTGTTTCTATGTAAGTTAATTGGTTTGTCTTTGAATTTATTTATCTGTACCTAATCACCTTTCATACCATCCCTCTCCACAACACCAACCCAACCTCCCTCCATCCCTCCCTCTGAATCCCCCCCTCCTTTACTCTTCACAAGCTATTTTCTCCCGGCTGCCAGGCAGCTGCACTCTGAGCTCTGATTGGCTGTGGAGGGAACAGCAAGATGCAGAGCTTGGCCTTAATTGGCTGTGAGAAGTGGGTGGTGGAGAAGCAGAGAGAGAGAGAGAAAGACAAGGAGGATGGGAACAAGGATGGGAATGGTCTACCCTCTCCATCTGCAAGCTGCAAACTGGATACAGGACCGGAGGACTGATGTCATGGGAAAAAGGATAAATAAAGGAAAATGTGATTATTATTGGATGATTTCAATGGAATATTGAGATTTTTTTTCATTCTTTTTTTGTCCTGGAAAAGCACATATATTATGTGTTTTGAAGATTTTTTTTCTTCAGAGGAAGGAACAAGGATTTGCTGCCACAGCATCCACTGTGTTGCGTAGTGTGTCCATTTACTTCTATGTGAGTGTGATGATGAGGTGGACCAGGTGGACTAACAGCTGTTATTTGTAACCCTTTTATGACCTTCTCTAGCATAACCACTGACCTTGGACCAAAACCTGGTCCTAATGAAAAAGAAACTCTTTGCTGAAGAACTGGTTAAATTTGGGTCTAAGATTTGAATTGTGGTTTGGTTAAGGTTAGGGTTCGGCATTAACTGGTCATGGTAAATGTTAAGAATGTGGCTTTGGTTAGGCTGTCCAAATGAATGGATGTCAATGTGAGTCTTAAAGGGGATAGCTGTGCATGTGTTGTGCATCAATCCTCATCATTTTTGCTTGTGTGTTTAGCTGACAGGGTGCATGCCATATCATGGGATTGCTGCATTTTCTCTCCCTCTCTCTCTCTCTCTCACACACTCACGCACACACATTAGCTTAATGAAGCTGCTGCTACATATGGTACTGCCTGTGGAATGAATGACTAGATTTTGACGTGCTCATACAGAGCCAAGGTTGCCATAGTAATCTCAAGGGTCTCTCATTATCATCACTGATGACAAATGATGACTACACCACATTCTCACACACAGACACAGACATATATATAGAGGGAGAGTAAGAGAGAGTGGTTTCCCTAGTGATAACAATGTGTCGCTCTCTTATGCAGTGTTGCAGCATCAGGATTGGGTTTTATCCTCATCGACAAACGACTGGACCGATGGACCTCTCTCAGGGCTACCCTGCTCCGAATCGCAGTAAGAGAAGTACATCTCATACCTCCAACCACCAACATTTTGTTGACTGTAAAAATATGGGTGTATTTGCTGGTGTCATTAGTTTGTGTGTGTGTGTGTCTGCTCGTCTGTTCGTGCTTGTATTATTTGATAAGAATATATCTATATCAATCAATAACTGATTTCTGATTGTTTTATGGGGCAGCCCATGGCAAGTGGAAATGTACAAATCTCAGTAATGCACATTACAATGCATTTTAAACCCAACATTAAGTGGTGTGTTGTTTTTATACAAATTCGCCAACACCGCAAGATTAGCAGAAAAAAATCTGCGCTAGTGACCTCAAGAAGTGAGGAGACTCATGGCAGAGTATGCACCTGGAGAACTTTTTTTTGTGGGTACTTTAATGTGCCACTGTGGGCTCTGGCTACACGCTCAACTGCTTGCTTGGCTGCATACACTTTGGCTGGGCACCTGTCTGGAGCAACGCAGCTGGTTACAGTGTGTGCAGCCGGAGTGAGTGGCAGATGGATGATTTTTTTTTTTATGATTATTGATATTCAAAATTTAAATTCATATAAATTGTGGTTTATTTTCTAGCCCTTAGTGTTCCTCCACTACAGTATTATTAGATGACAAGTGATTTAATTTGGAGAAAAGGGTTGATAAACACTTCAGAATTAGAGCTACTTTTTTTCCTGACAACTGCATCATTTTTATTGTGTAAATCTTGTGCAGTATAGTAATAAAACAAAATTAGTAATAACTATTCAGCCTCCTTCCACGAGTCTACTGTTGAACTGTGGTGTACACATTTATACAGGGTAAGGTGAAAAAAATAACTTTATTATTCGTAAAGGATAATGTTTTACCATCATACTCAAGAGTACAAATTAAAATGAACAAGGAGCCAAATCTAAAAGCATGTCTAACACAATATGCAAACAAAAAATTAATAATGAAACATGTAGAGCGGTGACAGAATCTGATGTGGCTGGAGGACACAGTGGTGAAGAGCAGCAGACACTGGATGGTGTGAAGATTTTCTCCAAGACTTGATTAAACCCAAGGAAGGACAAGGAATACAATTACACACAACATATGAGCAAAGATTTTACTTTTTTCCAGGAAAACAAACCTTTCAGCAAAATATGACAACTGGGTGAGCTGTGCTACTGCTACTTTACTTTTCTAACTGCTGACAACTATATCACACCGTATACTATGAGCAGAAATATAGTGGAGTATTAGCGTCAGGATTACCTCTCAGTGACCTCTCAGTCTTCCTGCTGGAAATGGAGACCGTGAACCCTCTGAGTTTCCAGCTTTTTTCCAAACAAGCTTAGCCGAACTTAGCTTAGCTTTCAGGTTTCAGGCTTGCACCGATCTGAATCTCTGACCGGAAAATAATGGGAACTTACTGCTTGTCCTTGTTTTTACTGCACATCCCGGTACAATTGAGCACCATAAAACAAAATTCTGTGTAATTCGCAGGTCCGTAATGTATTTGTCAACAAATTCATCTTGGGGATTTGTGTCTTTAGACAACTGACGCTGTCTGCTCATGGACGTGTCTGTTTCACTACTCCAGGAATGACAATGGAGACAGCGAGACTCTCACAGCGCTGAGCTGTGGTCATTCATGTACATGAGCTAAAAATACACTTTCCTGCCTTTCTCAAATATTATGTCACATTTCTACTACATAGATGACCTAGTTTTAATAGACATTCATCTTCTCAACGGTACAGGCACAAAGAGGTGTGTCATTTTAATATCTTCAACATCATTATTATTATTATTGGGCTTACAAACACAATATTTGTTTAAAGCACAAATTCCTTTCGCTGGAGAAGATGTATTCTCCATTGTGGGTTTGAAATAAAAAAAATAAATAAAAGTAATTTGATACAACTAGGGATGGGAATTTCACGACATTTTGTGAGTCGATTGTCGAGGTCCACATGTTGTTTCCACCCCCGCAGCAGCAATGCGGGGGTGGAAACTATTCTACAGTGTACTACCTCGTTTTAGGCTCAAACACATGGCTGTTATGTCCAATGTTGACCATCAAAGCAGCAATAATAAAAATGAGGGGCAAAAGAAGAAAAGAAAAGCAGAGCGGAGAGTTTTCTCTTCACTGGCACAGGTGTGCGCCAGGCGGCTCAGGTTTTTGAACCTGCGCTTGTTGTGTCCACCAGAGAGCAGGATTTTGACTGGGTGAGATGCCATCTACATTCGTCTTGTTCTGCTTATTGTTGTGACCCCAGCCCCGCCCTAAACATTAGCGCAAGCTCGTTCGTACTGCACGCACACACACTTGGACACGCACAGCCACTGGAGATAACTGCTTTTGTCACCATGTAGGCTAACGTTACAGGTGACTGGTGGCCACACACTCATCCTACAAACCAGCCTTTGAGCACCACGGACAGCGGCCGAAGCTCCACAGTTACCTTACCGACCCACCCTCACCTATTCCATTCACAAAAACAAGCCGGTGAATCGTCCTCCGCAATGCAAGCACCATCATCTGAGAGCGCAGGGAGCCCCAGGAAGTCCCAACCCTAGATACATATAGGTGGTTTATACGTATTACCTGCTACTTTAGGTCATTATGGACTGTCCTTTATGTCGTGTACCTGCTGAATCTGTCTTTTTCTTTTAAAGAATTGTCATGTCCATCCCCGGTCACTGGCACTATGCTGAACTAAAATGCGTTAACTGCGACGCATACGCCTGCATAAAGACTGAAAAACACGCGTGCAATACGTGTGTGTACAGGCGTGCATATTGCGAGTATACCAAATAATGAATGATGACGGGTGATAAGTGTCATGCCACACGTGTGTGAACGCAGAGGAAGCCTGTGCCCTCTTCTAGGGTTAAGGTTAACCCTAACGGCGTCTAACACCAACCCTAGCTGCGCATGCGTGATTCATTAGCAGCCCGTAGTCCTCTCTGCTCTGACTGTAGGCTGGGACTGCGGAGTAACCTTTGAGAGAAGATCCCGGCAACACACGCTGCTTGTTGAGCTAAGTAATAGGCCGCAAGGTGAACCTTGAAAAGTCCTTTAGAAAAGGAATCCCGCTCCACAGGCGTGGAACTACATAATCTTAAGTTCATAAAAAAGAATGAGTCATGCTTATCCACCAAGAAAAAGTTATTCGCTAAATTTCCAGACGATTCACCTAGTGACGTTGTTTTTTGCTGAACTAGTCCCTTCACGGCTTAATGACATCTTGGGCAAAAGTAGTGCCAAGACTCGTCACATGATCGTTCTACACCAATTGGGTGGCTGCATTTCGTCAATACAACAGAAATATGGTGGCTGCCATGTTTAACGATATCGGACCAAATGGATTCTAAACAGTGCTGTATGCTTGTTTTATCTCATGTTTGTCATAAGTATTTAATACCTCACTACGTCCGATGTATTTGCGTTTTATAGGCAGTGTTAATGAGAGGTTTTACGATCTGTGGCTGTCAGTGTTAACAATCACTATACCGTTGTCAGTTGTCTGATGCTAGTCCTATTTCACGTTAACTTGAGCGTCTCTGAATATGCCATCGAGTTTAATTCATCTTTTTTTTTTTTTTTTTTTTTTTTTTAACCTGTCCTGCCCAGTACCTGGGACACGTAGTATGGTTGACTATGTGCCCTGTGGTGTTAAGCAAATTTGCTGTGCGCAGGGCAAGTCTCTGAAACTTGGCCTGCAGTGTTTTTATTCTTATTTATTTGTTTTATGATCGTGGTAACGGGACCGGACAGGGGGACGGGGAGTGGACAGACGGGGGAAGGGAAAAGGGGGGGGGGGGTGGAGGAAGAGAGAGAGAGAGAGATGCGAGAGATGCGCAGACAACATTAACAGTGACAGTGTAGTACAGTGCAGACAGAACATACTTCACAGAACATAAACAACAATAAACAATTAAGGTTATACAAAACAGACAGAACATACTTCACAGAACATACGCAACACTAAACAATTAAGGTTATACAAAACAGACAGAACATACTTCACAGAACAAAGCATATACAACACTAAACAATTAAGGTACTACAAAATAGACAGAACATGCTTCACAAGACAGAACATGAACAACAACAAATTAATACTGAACATACTTCACAGAACATAACATTCATTTGTATAACAGGTATGGTTTCTAGTAATCGTTAACGACCATATCAAGAGAGGTTATCCAGGTTTGCAACAGCTATATCAGTTCAGTTTCATCTTATAGTGTAGTGGGGTGCGTGTGTGTGTGTGAGAAAGCATAAGCGCGCACGTGTGTAAATGTGTAGGTGTTGTCATTAGATGTGGTTGGAATCTGAGTGGGGGACCGAGCCATTGTCCGACCAACCCCCAGCAGCGAGCCAGTAAGGACCCCGATGCCCAGGACCTCCAGCGGCCGTGCAGGGCAGGAGGAGCCCGCGGCCACCGCCCCCCAGAATGGCCGCGCATCCACCCCACAGGAGACCAGCCGGAGGGGTGCGGGGCGGAAATCCCCCCACGCAGGGTCAGCCCCCGAGGGCAGACGGCGGCAAAGCTACGGACAGAGGCCCAGCCACCCCACACCCAGGTAGATCGAAGAGGTCCAGGCCTCCCGCACCCAGAGCCCACTAGTGTCCCGGGGCGGGGCCGGCCCACCACCGACGGGGGCAGAGCCCCCCCAGGCCGCCCACCGGGAAAGCGGAGCAGAGCCCACCACAACCACCCCCACCACACACCAGAGACCGACCGCACGTCCCCCATCCCCAGGAGGGGCAGGTAGAGGCTCACACAGGACCCCAAGCCAGGGGATCCCCAAAGACGGAAGACGGGAAGGCCCCCAAGCCAGTCCAGGGCCCCCACATCCAGCGACACCCCCAAGCCGCCGCAGCCGCCCCCCAACCAGACAGAGGAGTGAGCAGGGGTCGGGTAACCGGGAGAGCCCCCGTCCTCCAGGGATGACTTGGTGGTGAGTGTGTGAGTGCATGTGTGTGTGATATGGGGTATGGAATATGAGGTATGTTGTAAACTAGTGTGAAATTAAAATGGAGGGGGAAGGCATGGCACGGACGCCCCACTGCTGGCTGACAGTGGACATCAACGTGCTCCCTCCCCCACCAGACCCTGTTGTCTATGGTGCGATAAAATTAGGGGGGAGAGCGGCAGATCGTCTGCCCCGCCATTCCTCCCCCCAGTGCCCTAAATGTATTTGGGGAGGTGTATGCATCCTGGAGGGATATTGAGGTGGGCAAGAGCAACCCTCCCGCTGGATGCCAGCTTCCCGACTGGCAGAGCCATGTGCCCCGACCCCGCCCACGTCCCCGCCCTAGGAGGGGGTCCGTCCAGGTCAGGGACATATCACAGCGCCCCACGAGCATCACCAGAGCGGAGGGGCAGATCCACCCCCCAGCCGACCAGGGGGTAGGCTACCAATGGGCACAGCCCCCCCAGATGAGGCGGGGCCCCCACCCAGACCACCACAATGCCGCCCACGACTGCGCCCCCCAGTCCCCTGACCCCACCCATCGCCCAGGGACAGCCCAGTTCAGGCCCACGCCCCACTCCGCCTCCGAGGACCCCCATAGCAAGCCGGTCACCTGTACGCCCCCCCCACGTCCCCCAAGGGACAGAGGACGCACAAGCCCGCCCCCAGGTGCAGCTGGGGTATCGCAGCGCACACCACCCCACCCCCCCGGCGCGCAGGCCCTAAGGGGAAACCACCTGTTAATAGTGTATATATTTTAGACATAATTTTTGGATATATAAGTTTTAGGAATTGTTTGATCATCGGCGGTAATTCTAGGTCTAATTTACTAGTTTTAAACCTTGTCTGAATTACAGATTTAATTTGTATATATTCAAAAGACGTGTTGCTGTTGATGCCATATATTATGGCATCAACAGCAACAAGTCTTTTATGGAACAATATTATTGTTCCACTAAATTCTGAAATGGTAAGAATTTGTTATCTTGGATAACTTGTTGTAGGTGTCTTATTCCCTTTTCTTGCCATGATTTTAGTTTTAATGTTGTTTTATTCCGCAGGATGTCTGGATTATTCCAGAATGGGGTAAATTTACATGGGACATGTTAGGACCCAGTGAGTTTAATAAATTCCCACCAGGCTGACAGGGAAGTATTTATATTTATGCTTTTAAAGCACTGGTGCCGTTTGATGGTTGTGCCTATAAATGGCAGATCAGAGATTTTAATTTCTTTGCAGAGTGTTACTTCTATGTCGAGCCACAGGCCGTCCAGTGGGTTGGGTTTAATCCATTTTTAGACATACTGAAGCTTATTAGCTAGAAAGTAATTGTGGAAGTTTGGAAGTTCCAGACCCCCATAGGCTTTTGCTTTTTGGAGGGTTTTTAAGCTAATGCGTGCTGGTTTGTTTTTCCAGAGGAATTTAGTTGTGGCAGAGTCTAGTGATTTAAACCAACTCGGTGAAGGTTGGGTGGGGATCATTGAGAAGACGTAATTGATTTTTGGTAAAATCTTCATTTTTATAGTGGCAACTCTCCCCATAAGTGATATAGGTAGTGAATTCCATCGTAGGAGGTCATCCTCTATTGATTTAAGTAGTGGAGTATAGTTTAATTGTGTTAGATCTGGCAGCCTGTAGGAAAAATGTATACCCAGATATCTGATGTTTCCTGACTTCAGAGGGCTGGATGGTGATGGTTTGAAGCTATAATTGATAGGAAGAATAATTGATTTTTCCCAGTTTATTGAGTAATCTGATATGGCTGAAAATGTATTAATAAGTGAAATGGTTTCGGAGAGAGAGCTTTGTGAGTTTTGAAGGAAAAGCAATACATCATCAGCATAGAGGCTTATTTTGTGATGTATTTTTGTTGTTTGAATACCTTTAATGTTTTTGTTTACACGAATTGCTGCTGCAAGTGGTTCTATAAAAATGGCAAACAGTGACGGAGATAGTGGGCAACCTTGTCTGGTGCCCCTCTGGAGGGTGAAACTTCGAGAAGTTTGATTGAGTTTAATTCATCTTAAACCATCTTCCTGAGGCCTGAGCAGACGTGAGGGCCACTGAATGGAGACTACCTGAGATGTGAAACATCTGTTGCTGCTCCGTCAGATATCCACAGGTCTGCCGATAGCTTCCATTCTAACTCCCTTCACGGAGCGTACAGAGTTGACCATCAACATTGGCCAGCAGAGTTTATCAGCTACAACAACATTCTGGACATTCTGTTCACATTGCTATGTTCATTGGCTAAGCTTGTGGATTATTCCATTAGACTGAGGACTTTTTTGTCTGTCTGTCTATCTGTCTACCCTGTACATGTTAAATGCACTTGACTTGATTGCATACATAGCAGTGTTGTTTTCGTCAATGATGACGACGACAAAATATTTTCGTTGACGCCACTTTTTTTCATGGCGATAACGAGACGGTGACGAGATAAACATGACTCTTTGATGACGAAAACATGACGAGACGTGTAAGTTTTCGTTGACGAGACGAGAATCGACGAAAATGTTAGTGGGTGGTCTGTCAGACTTTTGAAACGCAGGACATTTCGTTTTTTCGGCCAATCACCTGACGGTCACGGAGAAAGCACATGGCATTTTAAGCTAGCGATCTTTATGCTAACGTAGCAAACAACAAACAGACGGATTATTTAGCGGCAGAAACAAAGCAGGACATGACAATAACTGGACACAGTAGTTAGTAGTAGTGGCTAAAGTTAGCTTTTGTTACGCTAACGTCAATTCATTATGTGTGTGTTTCTTTAGCAGCATGTTTAGCCATGTTGACATTCAGTGACGCTGTGGTCATCTCTTTGTGTGTAATAATAGCCAATCTGCAAGCTCACAATGTGTTGAACTTATAGGTCTGCTGCTATTTTTACAACTTATGTGCGACACTGCCGAACAACAATCTCCAATAATATATAGTGCGCGGGTCAGTGAGTGAGTGACAGCGCGAACGGGATTCACCTCCTCAGCCCACAGTTCTCCTGTGTCAGTACATCCGCTAAGGAGATTCATATCCTCAGCCACAGTTCTGTGTGTCAGTTCTTTCGCGAATGAGATTCATGTCCTCAGCCACAGTTCTGTGTCAGTACGTCCGTGGGTATAGAGGATAATACTAATATGCACATATACTTTTGTTATTATTTTAAATCTTGCAGCTATTGGTGAGTCTCTCTTCTGTGTCTCCTCTGCTCTCATTACTTTATGTGTACCTATGTCTGTTAATGGGGCGAGTGTGTGTGTGTGTGTGTGTGTGTGTGTGTGTGTGTGTGCTTGTTTTCAAGTGGCGTAGCTTGACTAGCCGTTAGCTTGGAGAAAAGGACGTGAATCCGTGACAGTTCTATGTTCCAGGGGGGGTGGTGTAGGTTTTTAACAAACCAGTGGAGTTTTTTTCTGAGTTTTGGGTTGTTTTGAACACACCATAGAGTAACATGGTGGGCCCAGTTAGGCAAGTTACAGTAAAATGTTAATGTCCTTGAATACATACATTTTTTATATGAAAACATCCCCCCTTCTGGTTTTTTGACAAATCGCACCCTAAATGTGTCGTCATCAACATAGGGATTATTACTATAACACACATCTCAAAACACTAACTGTCTTTTTCTGACCTCTGACACCTCTGTTAGCTTGTTGCCAAAAAAATATACAATATAACACTAATGTACCTAAAAAAGCTAATATATGAGTGTGAAATGGCCGACTATTTCCACAACTGATGACAACCTCTTGTGCTTTTCTCTCAGGGCTCATTTCCAGGGAACTTGTAGCTGGTTCTGGTTTTGCATTCCACCACTTTACTCCAGCGGACTCTGTCAGACTTCTTGTTCAAGTTCAACAAGGATGAGTTCAAAATGAAGGTGTCTGCTGATCAGTTTGCATGTGTCTGTCCTTAATCTGTAGAGCTCCCTGTAGAGCTCCTGCTTAAAACTAAGTAGAATTATCTTTTTATTTCAGTAAAATATATGATTTATATTCTGTATGTAGTAAAAGGCTTTTCCTTTGTTCTCTGCTTGTTGCTCTGTTGCATATACCTTGAAGTGCCCATATTATACCCTATTACCCCAAGTTAAACTAATTCATGATGTCCTAATGAACATGTCTGTGACATGCTTTAGTCAAAATACCATAAGGATGAAGCACCATGCCAAAACAGCCCGTTTCAGAACACTTGGTTTTGTCCCTGGTCCCTTTAATTGCAAATGAGACACAGGTAAACACACACCCACTGCTTCCAGGGGGAGTGTCGACGCCGGCACACTCATGCCGACATGCTCATGCTACCGTGACAACAGTTGAACGCGAACCGTGGGAGGAACATGGCTGGTGGAGGAAACTTTGCGGTTCAACCATGTTGGAACCAGAGTCCGACCCTGAAGAAGAGGAAGCAACAGAAGAAGTTGTAGTATGTAGACTGCAACAGGACGTGTCGGAATGGTTAGTTATTATCTCTATTTGACCTTTTCTTAAAAATGTTTGTGTTTGTACATCGGTTAAAAACGGTCCAGGACTAAATACTGCGGCCGCTGGCCGCTGTTTGTGTAACTCACTGCTTATAAAACTCTAGATTTGTCTGAGTAACGAGCATGCTACTCCCGTGTTCTCCACATCAGCGGGAATGTAATAGCACCCTTTTATTTATTCTCAGCTCCTCCGTAATAACGTTACATAATTGTAATGTTTGACATTTTACTTACTATCCAGAGCCATGCTGTAGCCACTTATCACCCATTGTCATGCAGCGTCGCCCAGCCCCGCTCCGTTTACCCCATTGTAATGTCCGTTCACCTGTTACTGCGTTTCACCGTAATGCACTACTTCCAATTCGTAAAATTATGCCGTGGCATAACCTGACCTGTAGTAGTCGCTAACAACATATTAGATAAAATACATGTAACTGATATGTTTGCCCTATTTTCCCTCTGGTTTAGGTGTACTTGTGGCAATTGCACAGCAATGCCAACAGCCCCTGAAAATCTCTGCTGCAGGGAGATACCAAAGGTATGTGTGCTTGTTACATGGATGCTTGTTGAATGAAAACGTAACTATTCATACAACGTTTACACTAGCGCGGGTATTTTAAAAAACTTTCCCCTTCGTTTGTGCCTTTCGTTAATGTTACGATTGCCTCGGGGAGGCGATAGTAGAATTTAGAGAGGTGGACCCGAAAGCAGACGGAGACGGTAAGTATATATAAAAATAATAACATTTATTTACAAAAAAATACAAACATAAAGCGACTTCGCTAAAGTAGGAAGTAAATGGGGAGAGCGAGGGAGTAATGCCGATGCAGCTGTGTCTGGGTTTGGCGTGGCTAGGAGATCGAGCCACGTTCCTTCATGGAACAAACTCACTGGTAGCAGAGGAGTCAACAGAAGAGGTTCCCAGGAGAAGAGGGAGGACTGACGACGACTAGTGGCTCTCGGAGGTGCAGGAGACGTGTTGACCTGGAGCATAGAAATGCGAGTGAGGATTCCAGGAAGTCAACGAGATTAGTGACAGTAAGCTAGAGTATGACTTTACCAACTGAGGTGGAAAAACGATCTGACGCTGGTGAGCGTATTGATGACCCCTGCCCCAACAACGACTGTCTAGGATGTAGGCCTCCACCCCTATCGATGAGCCTGGGTGGAGGAGGAGGGTTGGCGGGAGGGACCAGCTCGGACACCACCACTGGTTTGAGAAGGGAGACGTGGAATGTGGGATGTATCTTGAGGGACCTGGGGAGCTTGAGACGAACGTAGGTGGGATTGATGATGTGATCGATGGGAAAAGGGCCGATGAATCGAGGAGCCAGTTTCCAAGATTCAACCTGGAGAGGGAGGTCCTTAGAGGAGAGCCAAACCTTCTGACCAGGATGGTAGGTAGGGGCAGGGATCCGGTGACGGTTTGCTTGCTTCTGGGACTGGAGGGATGAACGTTCCAAGGAGGCTCGGACCTGTCTCCACACCGAGTGGCAGCGACGGAGGTTGGCCTGGACCGAGGGAACAGCTATCTCCTCCTCCTGAAACTCGAAGAGGGGGGGCTGGTAACCGAGGGAGGCCATGAATGGGGAGATGCCAGTGGATGCAGAGGTGAGTGAGTTGTGGGCGTATTCGACCCAGGGAAGCATGGAACTCCAGGAGGCAGGGCGCTCCCCATGCTCGGGTTTGCGCATTCCGTCTGGCCGTTTCGACTGAGGATGATATCCAGAGGAGAGGCTGAAGGAGGCGGCCAACGCGGAGCAAAAGGCTTTCCACACATGTGAAGTGAACTGGGGACCTCGATCAGAGACGATGTCCATCGGGAATCTGTGGAGGCGAAAGACGTGGTTGACCAGTAATTCCCCATTCTCAGTGGACGAGGGCAGTTTGGTGAGTGGAATGTAGTGGACGGCTTTGGAGAACCGGTCGACCACGGTTAAGACCGTGGCGTTGTTCAGGGATGGAAGAAGACCACATCGATGTGGGACCAGGGGCGACGAGGGATGGAACGGGGGTTCAGCAGGCCAGCAGGTGGTCGGATGGAGGTTTTCCCACGGGCACAGGTAGGACAGGCGTGGATAAACGTGGTCGTGTCCTGAAGCAAAGAGGGCCACCAAAACCGTTGCCTCAAGAACTGGAGGGTGCGAGCTGTTGACAGGTGAGTTTGGATCTGTGTGCCCACTGCAAAACCTCCGACCATGACGATCACCAACGTCTTCAGGGAAAGTAGGTCAGCCACGCCTCCTGCAGAGAGAGAGAGGGAAGAAGAGCACAGCCGCAGCAAAACAAAACAAAGCAGCTAGAAAATAATAAAGAGTGCTGAAGGTGCTGGTGAGATTGTGACAGTTAACACACAAAAGGCGATTTTGGCTCTTAAAACGATTATTTCTAAAAAAAAAAAAAAAAAAAAAAAATGTCAGATGTGGAGATTTAGGAATGTGTTTGGTTACGATCATGGAAGCATCCCGGGTGTTGGTGCATGAATTTTTACGTGTTTGCATTAACAAATACAGCTCCTATATTACGTAGAGAGGCAGAGACACATTCGTGCTTGGAGGTCAGCACTTTCAGAACTTCTTCTGTTCTTCTTCGCGGGTTTTGTGTTATTGTCAAGGAGTAGTGGCGTGAGAGTTATAGGATGTCGCGATCATCGCTGCTGTCACTCTGTCACTTGAATAGTTACGTCCATATATCGAGGGTGAGAGGTCAGTCGTTGTTGTTGTCGATGAGGATTCTCATTGGCTTGTATAGCTTTCTCCTTCTTCCTACACTGCCGCATACAGGCTTCGCGTAAATATGATGGCTCTCAACAGCATTTTTATGCAGGTTAATATAAACATCTGCTAAATATAAATATGTAAATAGCAAAATATTAGTTTATCAAAATATCCAGCTAGTGTTAACACAGTATCATTATGTGACATCAAAAATTACTTACCCTTTCACATTTACAGCTTCTTAGAAGACTGAACCAGCTGCAGAACCCACCTTCCTGCATGGCTGACCACCCTGGCCTTGAACCAGTTTGTTTGAATATTTTCTCTCTGCAGAATGCATTGAACATTTACAAAGCAGAATATGGGCCTTTACGCATCAGGGGAATCAAACAGTAAGTTCTTTTTGTATTTTCTTTTGTTCTTGTAGTAACAGTACAAGTATATACATTAAGGTTTGTCACTTTGTTCCATTCCTTATTTCCCATTTCTAAACGTAGTTTGAATATTGTTAAAATGTTACATATCAAACACTAGAAAACTATATCAAACAGTAAAACTTTGTGTGCCACTGCCCAGCTGTGTGGTGCTCCCTGACACTGAAGATATCTATGTGGGGTTCAGACCGGCCTGTGACTGAACCTCGTCACATAGCGCTCTATCACCTCCTTCTTGTCCGGCTTCTCAAACTGTGCAGAGCAATCTTCAGGGATGGACATTCTCATAACTGCATCCGTGTATGGACCAGGCTCCAGAAACACCTTCTCCAACACCAGGTCCACTATTTCATCCACGTAGTCTGCAATAACAGAAAATGCAATATTGTATTACATTTGATGTGTGTATTTATTTTACTAGTGTAAATTTGTTTTGTTTACACACATTTTCTAATTAGACGTTCAAATTTCTAGTGTGACTTTCAATAAAAACTAAAAAAAAACTAAAAAAAAACTTACTGAACGTTGGCTGCTCTTTCACTGGCTTTGCTGTGCATTCTCCTTTCTTCCACTTGAACAGCAGCTCACCATCAGACGGTCTGTATTTTCATTAAAGTGCATGCCTGCCAGGTAAAGTGTTGGGAGACAAAATAATAAAATGCTAAATAAGAATAACACATTGAACATATTCCCAAAATATTCAGACAATGGGGATTTATTTTCAAATGTAGGATTTCTTTTTCACCTCTTTGTATTTAACATCTAAACATTAGTCAGTTTCTTTTAAATTAATGATTTACATTACATTATTAATCTGCATAACTGGCTTACTTTGGTGTGGCTGTATGTCCATACGTAATTGTAATAACAAAAAAGATTAAATTGATTGATATTGAAATCATGATTAATAGACATAAGCATTGTAAAGAGTGTCCTTAATAGAGGACTGTGTTGTGGTGGCGCTGACTGACGAGCTTTATCGCCTGGTCATAGAGCACTTTATGATTCAATAAGTTGGTGTGTTGCCTCGGGGAGCAGACACGACAGCGCGAGAAACTTTGCAAACAATTTACTTTTGCTTAACGTCCGTCAAATTGAAGTCAAATTGATGTTTCCAGTTAACTGATATTTTCCTACCTGTGTTACCTTTCTGCCATGCTTTCAATCGCTCGCTGCTCATATTATTGATACACCCGTCACTCTGCATCTGCACGTAACTGGTGTGTTCAAGGTGTTTTTCTAGCATAGGAATTTACATACACGATCAGCTACATAATAAAGTCTCTGCTCGTGCCAGCAGCGAAGCGTACAATATTTGATAAGCATACAAACGTAAAGCCAATTTCCCCGACCACAAAAACACATCACAGTATATTTCACCGAGTCAACCTACTGGACTGACACGGGGAAGACTTTCCGTGAGTCACTAAAAACAACCAAGAAGTCACGTCTCTTGGGCTTCTGCAGCTAACCGCATTTAGCCTTAGCTAGCGCTACACACAGTGTTGGGGAATAACGAATTACATGTAACAACGTTACATAATTTACGTAATTACAAAATGTATGTAATTGTAATCCGAGAGAAAATATGTAATTAAATTACAGTTTCTTTTGGAAATTTCAAAGAATGCAACTTAAGTTACATTTGAAAAAAAAAGACCAGTTTAATCATAAAATCGGCTATAAAAGCGCAGCTGTTTCACTATTTAACTCATTTACAGCTGGCGTCACCAAAGTCCAGTGGAGCTGGATCAGAACGGAGCATTTGTACGGAGGGAGAGATCGCCCTGATCCGCTGCTGTTTACTTTCTCTGTGAGCGTGTCCGCCTACAGATGTTCAGCTGAGGGGATACGCTGCTCAGCGTCAGGGGGTCATTTAATAGGCTTTAGACTATTTACCTTTATATACAGTCACCACTGAAAGAAGTTGTGCGCTCGCAGCAGGACAGATAATTTAACTTAATGTGGCCAAACGCAAATCTTGAGGTCTACTCTTTTTTCTCACATTTAAAAAGGTCTTTGTACAGAGACAACATGATATTTGCTTGTAGCTACAGCACCCAAAAAACACTGTAACCTATTTTCCTCGCTAACAATAAAACATACAATGGCATTTTATAATTGTGATCAGTGAAATATATGAAAACATACACTCAAATAAATAACTTGTAGAATTTACTTAAAAAAAACCTTTGTAACAATTTGCACTCAATTTTTTCAAGTAAATTGTAATTCTGTAATTTTAAGTAAAACTGACTTGTCAGGATCAAGTAAAATGTACATACTACTAACCTTAACCGTCATAAAAATATTAAGTAAATGTTACTTGATTACATTCATATAAGAAAAAAAACAGTCATGAAAATATTAAGTACTGTTATATTCAATGTAATGACATTTTCAAGTAAATTCTACATAATTTTGTTCTGTTTGAAAATTTAAATATTTGGAAATGATTTAAGTTTTTTTTTTTCCATAAATGCTACTTTTTCCACAGATCACACAACAATGCAGTTCATATAGGTTTAACGGTTTATTTTGCCAACCTTTACCTTAGCCAGTCATTAAACAATGCAAAATACAAAACAAAATAGTGTCGAGGGCAGCCCACAAAACAAGACACTCTGATAAAGTGACATACGTCACTATATAGAATACAATATGGACTGCTGTTCTGTAAAATGGCCGAAAACACATAACAGCTGAGACTGAACTGTAATCATCATGGTCATCATATTTAAGAGAGCAATTTTAATTTCAAAGCTTGCACTTCTGGGGACAGCTTAATCCCATCCAGTTCTAGGAAAACTTTCTGAAACATCTCAAAAGTGTAACGTTTGGGGATATGCAAGGTTGAGGGAATAAATCAGTCCCATAAGCAGTGTGCAAGCTCTAGCAGCGCTGCCACATTCTTGTAACATCTCCTTGGCTTCAAGAAGGATGGATACATTCATGGGATCTTCTCCATCAACACCATGGACAATCAGGATCTTCCGAACATGTTTAGTGGCATCACTGCAACGGTCTTGTCCTAACAGCAAGGTCACCTTGTGTATGAGCAGACAATAAACATATTAAAATAATGATCTACATCTACATTTTTATGTTATATTAGAGTGAATATACAAACAACAGCAATGTAATATCATGCGTACAGATATTTTACTTGCCTGAATGAGACTGATGCACCTCTGCTCAGTTTTCTGTTGAGAGAAATTCATGTTGAGAAGACAATAAGAAATTACAGATGAACTTCATGAATATAGCAATTCCATCGAATTACACTTTTTGAATTACAATCACAGAAAATGTCTCATAAACAGACATATTACATTATTTCTGAGGGGCACATACATTTTGTTTCATCACATCATGTTTATTAACTGCACGCACACACACCATAATCATCACCATCCCGTATTGTTTCTATAGGATTATTTCTGCGTCACATGCACTTGCGTGAAACTGTTTCTGATCTGTTCCTGTAAAACTATCTGAAGTTACACTTTGGAAACTCTAATCAAACAGCATCTCCCGTGTGGCTGCCTGTTGCATGCGCGTAAAGACACACACACACACACACACACACAGACAGACCCACACACACCATTATTCCCGTTTTGCGTAGTTTGAAGTGACACATCATAGCAACGTAGTGAATTGTTTTTTTTCTTTCAAATACGGAAAATTAAGTGAAAAATGACCCGCCATCTCGATATAAAATCACTGCAATGCACTACAGTTATTATTTTCGACTAAATGTAGAGCATAAAACTTTGCATATAAAACAACTCATAGTCGTTTTCAGTTGAGAGGTTATTTAGTTAAATGTAGTTAGTTAGTGTTTAGAACAATCAATCAATCAATCAATCTTTATTTATATAGCCCACAGTTTACAAAACATAGTTTGTCTCACGGGACTTCACAGGGTTGGTAACATCCTCTGTCCTTAGACCTTCGACCAGGGTAAGGAAAAACTACCAGGGAAAAAAAAACCCTTGTAAAAGGGAAAAAGGGTAGAAACCTTAGGGAGAACCACAGGTGAGGGATCCACTCCCTGGACGGACAGACGTGCAGTAGATGATTACCCAAAACATACAATACACAATGACAAGAATAAAAAGTGAAAAAAAGAAAAAAGTCTTTAAACGCCAGGATCATCTGGATCACTGGGTTTATCACAGCCTGTAGTGAAGACTGTTGTGGTCAGAGACTTGAGGATGACGGAGTCTTCTTTCCTGTCCTGACCTCATGTCGTTCACTGGTGTCAGCAGAACTGTAAGAGATTAAAATCAGTTAGAGATGTGCTATATGTAGATTTATGTGCTACATCTCATGGGGGTACATCTGGTAAGTGGTGAGGGATAAAAAATCGAGGACGGGGTAGAGAAAGTGCGGCTCGTGCAAAGTCTGTGTGCTCATTCTAAGTGCATGATGGGAAATTCCCCCAGCAGTCTAAGCCTATGGCAGCATAAGATAGACTATTCTAATCAGGACTACCTGATCTAGCTTCGACTATAGGCTATGTTAAAAAGGTAGGTTTTCAGTCTCACCTTAAAGGCAGAGACCGAGTCAGACTGTCTGACTGAAAGCGGAAGTTGGTTCCACAGGAGAGGAGCCTGGTAGCTAAATGTTCTACCACCGATTCTACTTCTAGTTATTTTAGGAATAACCAGTAGACCTGAGTTCAAGGAGCGCAGCGGTCTATTCGGCTGATATAAAGTGATTAAGTCACAAATGTAAGAAGGTGCCTGATTGTTCAGGGCCTTGTATGTAAGTAAAAGTATTTTAAAATCGATTCTACTTTTCACTGGGAGCCAGTGAAGAGAAGCCAGGACAGGAGTTATATGGTCACGTCGTCTGGTTCGAGTCAGTATCCGTGCTGCTGCGTTCTGGACCAGTTGAAGGCTTCTCAGGGACTTACTAGGACATCCAGACAGTAAGGAGTTACAGTAATCCAGCCTAGAGGTTATAAAGGCGTGGATAAGTTTCTCAGAGTCTTGTCTTGATATAATATTTCTAATTGTCTTGATGTTGCGAAGGTGGAAGAAGGCTGTTCTACATATATGCTTAATATGTTCATCCAGCGATAAATCCTGGTCAAACAGGACTCCTAGGTTCCTTACTGTAGCAACAACAGAAACTCAGCTCAAATGTTAAGCTAGTCTGGCCCAAACCAAAATGGCGACGGCGGTAAAACGAATAACCATTACAGTAACTTCTTGCTAACCGTGAACAGCAATGTATACCGTGTCAACCAGACAAGAAATCATACCATCAAAATGCATGTGAAGCCATACAATATCACAAATCTAAAACAGAGGGGGAATACTTACTCTGGAAAGACCCGGCAAAACGAAGACTCCTCAATCCGTTACGACCTGAACTTCTGCCTTCACTTGTCTCGACATGTCTCATGAAACTGCGCATGTGCAAATTCAAATCAAGCGCAGTGATATTTCAGAGTAGCAGTTACTTAGTATTTTCAGGTAATGAGCAATGACAATATAATAAATTAAATAGTATTAGTAAATCTCTAATAAAACTGACTCAACACACTCAGTTAATACATTACATCAGGGATTATAAAAGTTTTGATACCTGAGGGCCAATTTAGGAACCCAACATTGGACTGATGGAAAAAAAGAAATAAATCCCATTTGTAATCATTTTTATGACCAGATTGCAGTTCTACAGTTTAGCGTTAAGTAGTATAAGCGTTAATATAATGTAATTTAAGCATTGATATAATAACGCTTTATAATTTACTGGGTAATTACCCAGTATTTTGACCATTGTTCTTACCTTCTAATTACAGGTTAATATCAAGTAACACATTTCTGTTACCATATATTTACTGGGTAAATAGCTAGTAATTGGGGGCTGTAGCTACCTGCTTATTACCAGATTATAACCCGATAATACACTAAAATTCACCATATAGAAACCAGGTAAATACCCAGTATTTTTGTTAAGACTTATTGATCTGTATTCAGTAATGTCCAATAAACATTTAACAAGCTTAGTATCTCCTGGATTAAAACATTGGCCATTGGCCCCCGGGCCGCACTTTGAGAACCAATGCATTACATGAATACACTGTGTTTTATATAGTTTTCACTGAATCTTAATATTATAATGTAAAAATTACTACTTTTGAATGAGTATCTATTACAATGCCCGAAAGTCATTTCTTTCAGTGTAAAACACAGTTTAAAACAACAGTTGTTGTTGCTCTAAAGGTTCATATTTAAAAGCAGCTCAATGTAGAGCTGTCAGAAATTAAAATCAGCCTCTTGTCATAACATATGGTTAAAAAAAGAGTATTTTATTATGTTGTTTTTATATAGTCTTAAGTACTGCTGAAGGTTTATCACACTATAGGTCTTAAAATGTGAAAATGGTTAACAGTTGAGAGATTTCATTCAAAATTAAGAAAAGTAATCAAAATGTAATGAAATGTAATTAGTTACATTACTTTGAGAAAGTAATTGAAATAGTTACACTACTATTACATTTTCAACAGGGTAACTTGTAATTGTAACCAACTATATTTCCAAAGTAATCTTCCCAACACTGGCTACACGAACATCAAAGTAAAAATACCTTATTAGAAGTTATTACTGTTTGTTTGCTCGGAGGCCAAGTCTCTGCTCGTGCTAGCAGAGAAGCATACAAACATGATACTTGATAAGCATACGAACATTTAACTGTCTCTTTGTGTTTTTTTTTTTATCAGGTTGTGATGCTGAGTTCGGTGACTGAGCTCCATGCTTATATCAACCCAGGACAATTGACCACAGAGCTGGGAGGAACAAGGGAGTTTTGCCATGACAGCTGGATCTCACACCGCACTGTATAGACACAAATCACACACAGACATCAACCTCTCTTTATCTATGTTTGTGTGTTTCTCTGGACAGTGAATTTCCTCTCTTCCACTGTATTTTCCTTCACAGGCAATTGAGGCATTTGCCCTCATGGTGAAGACCACGGCTCACACTCTGCAGATGTTTGGCACCGAGCTCGCTGAAACAGAATTACCCAATGATGCTGAGGCCACTACCAACCTGCTGCACATACATACACTGAAGAAGGACAAAATGAAGGTCAGAGGGGCTTTTCTGTTGCTTCTTATCTTCAAATGTCATGAGCTGTAGTGTTTAAAGTAAAAAATGTTTGACTATTGACTTTGTCACCTCATCAAAAAATGTGTTGATAAAGACCAGATTTAAAAAGTTGATGTGTTAAACATTAGGTTTCAAAACATGTAAAATTCAGCAACATCCTCTGCTCTGATATGCAGAGGGTGTGTCCACTGGAGTGGCTGCTGCACACTCTCATTCTGGTCTACTTGCATTTATGTACAGAATTTACAGAATTTGTAAAAAATATATATGTAAAATCACTGATCATGTATCATGTAAATCATGTAAAATCACTGAATTACACTTCTTGTTCAACAAACATAAAGAAGCAATGTAAACATGCACAGACACACATAGCAAGTATGTGTGTCTTTTCATGCTGGAGTTCTGTTCTCTCCTCCTAATACAATTTCCCACACACATTCTGGTTTACTCCCTTTACTGGGGGCCAGGATCACTGTCACTGTTCATTAGTGTGTGTATAGAATATAAACGGAAATGCTCTGGTATCCTACGGTGGCCCTGAGGTGCAAAACACAAATCACGAATCAAAAACACAAATCACAAACGCAAATCAAAAAAGCATCTCACAACGAAAAACGCAAATCAAAAAACGCAAATCACAAAAGCAGACAACACAACGGAAATGCATGTAAAAACGGAAACGCAGATCAAAAATCACAAAAATAAAAGTTTATTTTCTGCTTTTGTGTTTGCGTTTTTTGATTTGTGTTTGCGTTGTGAGTTAATGTTTTCGTGTTTTCTGCTTTTGTGTTTGCGTTATGAGTTAATGTTTTCTGCTTTTGTGTTTGTGTTTTTTTTATTTGCGTTTGTGTTTTTGATTTGCGTTTGTGTTTTTTGATTTGCGTTTGTGATTTGTGTTGTGTTTTGTGATTTGCGTTTGTGTTTTGCACCTCAGGGCCACCGTAGGTATCAAATCACTTGTTAAACAAACCTGTGACATTTTCACCATTTTACTACTTGCACTTTACCATCATACTGTACACTAACAGAGAGCTTGTTGAGTTACAGTTTTGCTCTCTGTCTCCAGTTTTTTATGGAAACAGAGCAACACTGCTTGCTCGCCCTCTTTCTCTATCAGTGGTACTACAGCCTCACAGCAGGAGCCTGCTCTTCTTTCTATTCTTCTTTTCTACTTCATTTCCTCATCTTTAGAAACTACAATAAAGTGTCTGAGCTTTTATGTGTGATTCTCCTTCAAGGTAAGACACATTTCGAGGACAGAGACATCCCAGCTTGCTAGCAAAGCAAAGGCAGCATTATAAGAGCTGTCTTTATGACTATGATTTGTTTGAATTCCAGGGGGACCTACAGGTGGCATTGTCCCAAGGCAGACGCCTGTTGGACTGTATCAATGAACCACTCCAAACAGACACTGGATACAGTATGACCCATGATGAGCTGGAGAATGTGGCTACAGTACAGAGGTAGATGACGAGAATAAGGGATATGTCAACAATTATATCTCGACTGAATGAATACAGCACTGGATGTCAAGTGATTGATGTCACTCCTGAACCAGTTTCAAACTTTAAGAGTTCAATGTGCACTTTAAATCCACAGAGATCAAGCAATATATCACAGAAACGGACAGGCTGATTATAACTGAGCCGTACAATACTTTTCACAAGTACAGAAACAGCCGCAGCAAACATTATTTCAGTCATGCAGCATTACATCTTCAACTTCATCCTCAACTTCAATATAGAAGTGCAAAATGCAACAATCATTGTAAGTAATGCTTACCTAAGTTTACACACTGAACTGCCAAATCGAAGCTGTGAATCTGGATGCAAACATCACCATTGTAATCAACAACAGTAGGTTACCTGAAACAAGAGGAATTCATTGTCTGTGGGTTCTCATCATTCCAATTGTGGGTGTGTTTAATAGCAGTGATCCAACTCTGCCCTCCTCAGGATGTTTTGATGATTCAGTCAAATCCTCTTGGATTAGCCTGCCAATAACTGCTTCAGCATCCTGGCTTACAGCATCTATCCACCCTCTTCACTTTTTATAAAAACAACTGGTGACGATACAAGTTGCCTGATATTGCCTGGTATATAATCTGCCCATTATACAGTATATGCCTGTGGATGTGAATAGCGTTGCCTGCCAAAATGGCATGACCTTGGTTGTGTGATGTCATCTACCAGAGCTCTATACATCCTCATCTACTCATGTCATAACACTCCATCTTTCCTCCTCTTTTCCTATCAGACTACTTGGTCAGCTGGACGAAACAGAGACAGCATTTGATGATTTCTGGGAGCGTCATAGAAGTAAGCTGGAACAATGTTTGCAGCTGCGCCATTTTGAACAGCACTTCCGTGAAGTGAGTACATGGGCAGTTTTGAGCAGCCACTCAGCCGCACCCACAGCTGAGCTACATGGTTAACAGTAAGTGTGTTTCCAGGTGCACACCGAGCTTGATGCGACATCAGGGAGGTTGTCGGGTTTCTCAGAGGTCAGCGTAAACCCTGCCCATGCTGAACATGTCCTGCGAGAGCTCAGCAGCCATGAGGACAAGGCTTTTGTAAGACACACACAATGCTGATTCATCCTGCAGCTCAAATGGTTCAGGAAACAGACACTTTCATCTTGCACTGTTGAAGTTGAAAAGCTATTGATTTCTAATTGATGTCTTGACCTGGAGCCTCATGTTTAAAAGAGTGCACAGCTTTCATACTGAAAGATGGCATACTCACAAAATTTGAAAAGTTTGTATGCAAAGAAATTCTCAGATTTATAAAACCATGCGTATGCCGAGTCCTGCACACCTTTTCATCAAACGTGAAACTGAGCTGAGGTGAACACACACACATCACACCCTTGTGCCACCCACAAATTAATATACAAATGAAATTTTCTACTGAACATTCAAGTCCCATTTTCTTACAACAAAGTAGTCCATAACTTTATTTTGGTGCATTTAAAACATTGTAGACTACATTCATGTTCACGTCAGCAGCTGTGTGTCTATTTACACACATTTGTAATGTGTGTGTTTGCACACGGGATCAGTTTTGTATTCATTGCCAATGCACATGGTGTATCAGTATTGTTTGTCACAGAATAATTCATGTTTGTAACTGTAGACTCATTAATAATATTATTTTGAAACACTGTGTTAAGCTTCAGAGCTTAATATCGCAGCGTCTCCACCTGAGAGAGTCTGCTCTGCGGTCCGCAAGGTTCCACACCAAGTACATTTTTATACATGCCGTTGTGTGTGTGAAAGCATGTGTACGCTGTCTTTTTGTGTGTACGCACAGTTTATATATGAGGCCCCTGGTCTTCTATCACTCATTGTGGAAAGAGGTTTGAGAGCAAATGTGGAGGGTTGATAGAATTGTGTCATGCAGGTCCAGTAATACACAATGAACCACACTTCATACAGTGGAGGTGGAGTAAAATGAGGACGAAATAAAAAAAAAACAGTTTCACATATAATTTACGAAAATTACGTCTTTGATGTGTTTCATTTAGGACATCCTGGACCATACCCGGTCCCTGGCCTGTGAAGGAGATAGGCTGGTAGAGAACTCTCACTATGCTGAGGACTCCATCAGGCCAAAGTGCAGTCAGCTAAGAGGAGTGTGTGAAGAGATCAGCTCCACACTGAGGAGAAAGAAAAAACTGCTACTCAAAGCAATTGAACTTCACCACACTTTGGAGAAGGTAAGAGTGATAACAGAATATAATGCAGGGAGTTTTACTTTGCCACAATTCATACATGTCATGAGAAATATTCATATGGTTGTGTCAGTATTCAAATGTTTTATTTGTTTTTTTTTAAACATCTGTTTATTGAGTTTAATATAATAAACAGAACAATAGTTCTTGATACAGTAATAAGTACATATAGAAACATACCACGGAACCGGTACACCCCCCCCACCCCCACCCCTCTGACACCTAGCCCCCACAGATGGACACATGTTACAAGGCAAAGAAAAGCAAACAAAAGAGATACTAATAAATTAAATAAATAACACCAAGTGTGATACGAATACAATAAATAAACAGATAGATGAATTCAAAGAATGAAAGTAATAATAATAAATAAAAAAAAAAAAATTATAATAATAATTAAAAACAATAGAAAGTGTTTGCAGGCCAAAATGACGCCTAAATTGAGTCCATATTTTAATACTAGAGGCCACTATCACATTGTAAGTATAACCAGAAATAGAAGAAGACAAGGGTGAGTACAGTAAGGCTTTCAATGATACCGGATGAACAGAATTTGCTCCCAAGATCAACCATGATGGAAGGACCTCAATGTCTCCATAATTCACCGAATAGTTCAAATTTCTAATGTTTGCTGCCCAATAATAGTAAAGGAAGTTTGGCAACACCATACCGCCCAGCGATTTGGGTGTCTGCAAAACTTGTCGATGCAACCTAGGAGTTTTCTTAAATAAAATCAAGAATAAGACTGTCTACTTTACGGAAAAATGAAAGAGGAAGGAAGATCAGAATACATTGGAATAAATATAAAAATTGTGGGAAAATATTTGTCTTAATTGTGTTGATTCTAGCAGATATAGAAAGATTAAGTAGTGACCATCGCTCAAAATCTTGTTTAATTTTGGTGAGCAGAGAGAGAAAATTATTCCTATAGAGATCAACCATGGTTTTGGCAACGTATACTCCAACTCCAAGATAAACAAAGCCAGAATTCACAACCTTAAATGATACATTTTGAAGTTGAAGTGAATCTTCATCTGCCTCTCCATTAACAATAAGCATTTCACTTTTGCCAAGATTAAGTTTGTATCCAGAGAATCTACTGAATGTGTCTAACACTGAGATGGCTGCAGGCACAGAACATGGCAGATTAGACAAAAGCAACAGGAGATCATCCGCATACAGCGCCACCTTCAACTCTACACCACGTCTAGTTATCCGACATATATCAGGATGAGACTGCAGAGCGATTGATAGAGGCTCCATCACAATGGCGAATAAGAGCGGACTCAAAGGGCAACCCTGCCTTGTAGAACTATGTAAACAGAAATACTCAGAATTTGTGCCATTTGTCCTGACCATGGCCTGAGGAGAAGCATATAGCAACCTAACCCGTGAAACAATTTTTTCCCCAAACCAAATTTTCCCAAAATAAAAAAAAAGATAATCCCACTCTACCCTGTCAAACGCCTTCCCGGCATCAAGAGCTATCAAAGCCTCTGGGAGAGCAATTGGAGGAGGATTATAAACCACATTAAACACTTTCCTCAGATTAAAAAAAGAATGTCTATTACGAATAAATCCAGTTTGGTCCAAAGATATAATTAAACAACTTCTAAGCGTCTGGCTAGCAACTTGGACAATAATTTGAAGTCAACATTCAACACACTAATGGGTCTGTATGAACCACATGAAAGTGGGTCTTTACCTTTCTTTAAAAGCAAAGAAACACAAGCCTGGTTTAAGGTGTTGGGAAGTATACGAGAATTATAAGATTCCGTGAACATCTCTAATAGGTAAGGGGCCAGCTATTTCCAAAATATTTTATAAAATTCGGCTGGGAAGCCATCTGGGCCCGGACTCTTACCACTTTGTAAAGATTTAACTGCCGCCTCAAGCTCAGCCACTGTGATAGGACGTTCCAGCTCCTCAGCTGCAACCTGATCTAAAGTGGGAGTTTATACTTAATAAAGAAGGAGATCATATCTGCAGAAGTATGAGGACAATCAGATGAATATAACGATTTATAAAATTCAATTTTTTTTTAATTAATTTCCAGTGGGTCGGATGTTACACCTGAGCCAGTCTCAATTTGAGGAATTAATTGAGATGCAGATACTTGACGTAATCGATGGGCAACAAGTTTACTAGTCTCCCTGTTCATAAAATTTAACTTAAAAGTTAAGAGGTATGTTGTGACATGATAAGATCATATTCAGCTTGTAAAGTAATTCGCTCCTTATAAGTATGTGGCAATTTTGAGACTGCATATAAAGAATCCAAGTGTGCGATATGAAGAGAGAGATTGGCCAATTTTTCTGTTCTAGATTTCCTCTGATGAGCCCTATAGGAAATAATCTCCCCCCTAATAAAAGCTTTCATTGTTTCCCCAACCCAGAGGCTGTTACTTCTGGAGTTTTGTTAACCAGAAAAAAAAAGTCTAATTGCTTAGAAACAAATTTAACAAAGTCTGTATCTAACAGCAAATGTGTATCCAGTCGCCATGGTGGTCTAGTATTAACAAACCTCTGAAAATAAACATTCATCGAAACAGTGGCATGGTCCGACACAACAATCGAATTGTATTTACAGCCAGAAATGAAGGACAACAACTTTTTGTCGACTAAAAAGAAATCAATTTGTGTATAGGTATGGTGAATATGCGAAAAAAAGAGTATTCCGTCTTGTCCGGGTTACAAAAACGCCAAGGGTCAACAACATTGAACTCATTCATGAAGGCTTGAATCACTTTGGTTGACTTGGGTTGAGCAGCCAAGGTTGGGGAAGAGCGATCTAAGGAAGGATTCATCCAACAGTTAAAGGGCCAATTCCAATTCCTATCTTATCCCTCAATCTTAACCCTCAAGCTCAACCCTTAATCTTAACTGGCCCTCAAAACCAAGTGTTGAGGGTTATTTTTTCACTTAGAAATGGGACACCCCTTAAATGCAGATACGTCTTCAGACTGTAGGGGGCAGAATAACGCGAAAGCATTGTCCAGTCTGTCAACTCCAAAAAAGAAGAAGAAGAACACATTTACGTCACGATTATTTATTACGATCCGTTTTTCAGTGAAGTTATTAGGTTGTCAGTTAGTTAAGATGATACTCATACAAATACCACAACCACGGACATATTCAGCTGACAGTTACCACACACCACGGCTTATTGAAAAGTAAACCATAGCAAACGATCGCCAATGACGTCAGTAATCCATAATGTGGGCCTAAACTAAGATAATACAATGTTTTTCATAATTTTTATATCTTTATTAACAAAGAAAATACTTAATTTGTATCGCACTCGCTTCGCCGCTTTCGACGCCATCTTTCTTATGTGAAAACAAGCAATGCATTCTGGGTAGCCCTTGCTCCCAAGGGTGGTCTCGGAAAATCTCAATATCGAGGGCGATACAGCCCTTAAACTCACCCCTCAACTTAATTTTTCTGAGAATTGGGACAGCACTTGCACTAGCGGGAGCGCGCATTTTTGAGATTGAGGTTAAGATTGAGGGTTAAGTAAGGAATTGGAATTAACCCAAAGTCCCCTCCTAAGATTAGACCATACATGGACATATCCGGTAGCATTGAGAAAACCTGTCTAAAAAACGACTCATCGTCCCAGTTGGGGGCATAAACATTAGCAAGAGTCACCTTTACATCAAAAATGTGTCCCATGACAGCTATAAACCTACCAGCAGAATCAGAGATACTGGAGAATGAGGAATTATATATTTTCCCGACCCAGCTCTTCTTCAGTCTAACACTATCTGTCTCTTTTAAATGAGTTTCCTGCAAGTAAATTATATGAGCATTGAGGTTGTGTAAGTAATGCAACACCTTGCTGCGTTTGATTGGATTTTTTAAACCATTACAGTTCAAACTCACACGTCTAACATCCCCACCCACACTGGACAGTGATCTCTTAACCTGGGTCATTAAAAGACAGAAAATTCAGTAAATAAGAAACAAAAACAGCAAGAGAGAAAAAATTATAAATAAATAAATAAAATAAAAAATTACCCTCCCCCCTACATACAACAGAACACCCCTTCCTCCTCACCTAGCAGAAGCATCCAAACAAACAAACATGCGTGCTACCTCACCCCACCTAGAACAAAAACCTGTCGTTACCAGCAGCTTAACCAAACTACTACACAAGCTCAGGGAAAGTGTATATGGGCTGTCCCAAAATAAAAAAAAGATATATTTTTTAAATAAAAATAAGGTAATAAACAAAAAAAGATGCCATCATTTTAAGAGAGAGAAAAAAACCGGGATCAAAGGCACTCCATTCTCCGGAGCCAGAAAGGTCCACATAAGCAGAGAATGACTGAGAAAGAAAATAAATTAATAAATTAATAAATTAATAAATTAATAAATTAATAAATTAATAAATTAATAAATTAATTAAATAAAAAAAAGTTGCTCTAACTGGAGCAATGAAACATAAAGTCAGTACGCAAACAATACTATATTCAGTTTGTAAACAAGACTATGGCGGCATAACCTGGATATTACCTGCTGAATACGCAGCCTGCTGCCGCAGAAATACAAACCGATCCAGCCAGCGCATATGTATTCCAGAATTAGTCCCTCTCTGGTGCCGGATTTTTGAGTCTCTTGTTGATGAACTCCAGGGCCTGGTCTGGGTCTTCAATTCTGTAGGTCTGGCCGCTGGACGTGGTGATGTGTAGGGTAGCTGGATACCGGAGGCCGAATTTAACGTTAGCACAGGCATGAAGCTCCCTATTCACCTGAACGAAAGCTGCCCTCCGCTTGGCCACAGTCGGTGTAAAGTCCATGAAAATATACACCTTCTTCCCGTTGTGCAGCAGAGGAGAGCGCTGACCAGCGCGGTGCAGAATAGCATTCCTTATTTGAAATTGTGTCACCCTGATGACCATCGGGCGTGGTGGTTCTCCCTCTGGCTTTGCACGTAATGTGCGGTGGACCCTGTCGAGCCCGGGCTTGTCGTCAAGTCCCAACAAGTCCATTAAAAGTTTAGCCGTAAACTCTGTAGGTTGGGGACCCTTGGATCCCTCAGGCAGACCCAACAGTCGAATATTATGCCACCTAGAGCGTGCCTCAAATCTTCGCATTTCTTGCCCAGAGATTCCACCGTAGCCGATAGCTTGGCTACAGTCACCTGTATGCTAGTTGGTTTGAGTGTTCATTAGCCGAGCGCTCCAAGTCACTGATAGTTCCACTTTGCAGGGAGACTTTTTCTTGCAGCGGTTTGAGAGAAGTCATCACCTCCTTCTTAACCAACTCTGAAATGATTGACAAATTTCGGAGGAGCAAACGAGAAACACGCCCTACATCCCCGCGTCTCAGGCCACGCCCCAATATTCAATTTCTAACTTTACTTTCAGGCATCACAGTGGTGTGAGGAGGGCATCATCCTGTTGGCCAGCCAGCCTGTAGATCGTTGCCAGTCTCAGGATGGTGCGGAAGCAGCTCTGCAGGAACTGGAAAGATACCTGGACACAGCAGCATTACACACCCTCACTGACCATGGCGCCATCTGCTGCCAGTTCGAGGCAGTGCTCACGACACAGCTCAGGGTCAGTAGCAAGAGGCTTTAACTGTTTCCTCCTGACAAATGTTCTCTTGGAATTCATCTCTGCTCATATTTGGTCTCCATCAGGACCAGGTAGAAAGAGTTTTCCATAAGCAAGCCTCTGTCCAGGAGATGTTTGAGAAGAGACGCATCAGCTTGAAAAAACTTGCCGCCAAACAGACTAGGCCAGTCCAGTCAGTCGCACCAAGACCTGAAGTGAAGTCTCCACATTCCTCTCCCAGTAAACCTCCATTCATGGATAATGATACAATGTCATAATTCTTACTTGGTGATGTAAAGGGATGAAAACCATTATTTTCTGTGGTCCATCAGATCTAGAGAGAAAAGAGAGGAGAAACTCGGCAGATAATGTAATCTGCAAAAAGGTGAATGCATGAACAAAGAATTTGCTCACTTACTCTCTCACTCACACTCACACATTTGATTAGATTCATGTGTGGTGATAAATATGGATAATAAGGATAAATATGTGTGTTCCCAGGTGGAGTCTCCTATACATAACATTGGCACCATACACACCTCTCTATCAGAAGAAGAAGAAAACCTGGCAGTGCTGCGGCGGTAAGGGGCCAAAGGTCATCCTGAGAGTTAATTTTAATGGTAATAAATTGAGCTTAGTTTTATATTTCTGTGTTTACTCAGTCATGTAATGAATGAACTGCTGGAGACAGAGAGAGCATATGTGGAGGAGCTACTGTGTGTGCTGGAGGTGAGTGTCAGTCAACAGCTTATCAATACACACAATAAATGTGCATCTTTTCCACATTAGGCTATATCTGAATGTGACACATCAGGTGTTGAAGTGTTGATACTGTGTGTACAATATGAAATTGCAGGGCTATGCAGCAGAGATGGATAACCCTGTCATGGCTCACCTCATCCCCAGCACCCTGCTCAGCAAGAAAGATGTCCTCTTTGGCAACATGTCTGATATCTACCAATTTCATAAAAGGTTTGTTATATGTAACAAACCAATAAAACTGACATAGACAGGGTTAAAATACATTTAAAAACTGATCTTTACTGCAGCTGTGGATCAAAAGCCTAGTGGTCACTTTGTGAGTTAAGAATACACAATAACGCAATTGGAATTAATGATTTTTTGTTTTACATACTCTATTTAGTTGCCAGAGGAGCTCTATAGCACTATACTCTATAGCACCTTCCAGAGCTCAAAGACTCCAACTGACTTTATACAATGCGGGAGCTATCTGCCAGGATACTCCTCACTTTTTTCCATATTGTTTCAGTCGAAAGATTTCTTCAGATAGAAAGACATTTTGAGGGTTTACCAATATTTTTGTTTGCTCTTGACACCATTTTAGAAATCTTGTTTTTATTCTTGCAGCTGGTGTGGTCATACCAGACAGGAAAGACTTTCAACAAGAGATTTGTACACCAGTACTAAGATTTGTTTTCCTACACCAAGCCCCCTAAGGTTTCTTAGAAGATGTATGCACAGAGAACATTTTCTTCTTAAGGATACGTTCTGTGTTTTCAGTGAAGTTCAACTGGCAATCCAAGACTGTACCAACATTTTTTAAAATGTTCTACGCTTTGGCAATCAAGTGAAACCATACCCATTTCAGCACCTGCTTGGTACATAATATCAGCTCCTCAGTCTTTGATACATGTATTTGTAGCGGACTGGTCTGACACCATGGGGCTTTAATTTGTGCAAAGTAGACTGCATCATCTTGATTATGTAATGGTTTACCTCAAATTTGAATTCATGTTGCAAACATTCACCTTTTCCTGTAGGACTTTCCTAAAGGAACTGGAAGCTTACGCTGACTGCCCAGAACTTGTGGGGCGCTGCTTTTTAGAACGTGTAAGTTCCTCTTCCATATATCTTTTTGTTTTCACAATGTTTAACATGCTTTGCCTTACAAACATTGCAGAAATCAGAATAAAAAGTTTGTTCTGTCTCTGTGTAGATGAAGGAGCTACAGATCTATGAGGCGTACTGCCAGAACAAACCTCGCTCTGAGAGCCTGTGGAGACAGTGCTCTGATTGTGCCTTCTTCCAGGTCAGTCCTAAGTAAATTAAACAGATAAATGACAGTGTTGGCATTCAATTTCTCACTAACAACCTCTGTGTTTAGCGCTTCTGTTTTCAATTATATCAATGACTTCATTAAATCCACACGGCTATGGCACAGATATGGCTACAAATAAACAACCTGACAATACTGATCAGGGTTGATGATTTTAAATCAATCTCAGTGGTCTGACAGTTTATCTTTCATCCAACCAGGAGATAGAACTCCAAAAGGAGGCGGTCCTCTATGATAATAAATAATAAATACACTCACCTTTTGACACTTTATGTGGCTCACAGGAACAATAAACCCATCTCAACTGATTTGTGTGTTGCGAATCAGGAGTGTCAGAAGAAGCTGGAACATAAACTTGGTTTGGACTCCTACCTCCTTAAACCTGTCCAGAGAATCACCAAGTACCAGCTACTACTGAAGGTGAGACCTGTATGAGTGTGAATCTGTGTGAGTGTGAAGACAGGTTTTACTTGTTCTATTTCCCCTCTGTCTTTGCAGGAGCTGTTGAAGTACAGTAAAGGCTGTGACAGCTGTAATGACCTTCAAGAAGCTCTCTCCTCGATTCTGGGGATCCTGAAAGCTGTAAATGACTCCATGCACCTCATCGCCATCACAGGATATGAGGTCGGACTGATAATGCTATTTAACTCATATTGAGAAACTACAATAGGCAGTTTTCTATGGTTTCATTTACACTGCATGGTAGAAAAAAAATTACATTCGACACATGAAAGGAAAAAAAAAAAGTTCAGATATAAAAAGTATGAGAAAAGTACATAAAAAAAAGTACATAAAAGAATGTGAATTCAGATATTGCCAGATCGGCGTCATGTTAAATAAATCGTATATGAATCAGATATGTGAATTTGATGCTTTACCATTAGGGGTGTAACAAAAACTAAATTAATAATTGCTAAGTTAAATATTCAAAAACACTGACATAACTGACCCCTATATTGATTTAAATGCACTATAAACCTATCAATGCCCCATTTAATCTGTATTTTACTGTCGTGTTAACATGATCTGCACATAAACACAAAGACATTACAAAATGTAATACTGGATTTCTCTAAAATGTTATTTTTTGATAATAATGATAAACTGGTGCGTTGGACGGACTTCAGGTTATATACATGTATCTGCCGTGATAAAAATGTTTGTTCATACTTAAAGCCTCAGGTTTTGAGATTATTCATGTTCTCATCTTTGAACCTGCTGTGTGTTCATTTTGTCCTAAAATTAAAAAAAAGATGATTCTCTGGTCTTTTATGAAGTATATTTTTCAAGGTTAGCAGTGATAAAAACAAAACAAAAAATCTCTATAAACAAAGCATTGTAATACATCAACTCATATTAATATCAAATGTTTAATCAAAATGCACACAATTGTCAGAGGGTGGTATGGGTAGCTATGGAGTAAATGGTGTCTTAAAATAATTTTGTTCAGGGTAACCTGTCAGAGCTTGGTCGTCTGCTGATGCAAGGATCATTCAGCGTGTGGACCGAGCACAAAAAGGGTCATGCCAAGGTCAAGGACCTGGCCCGGTTCAAGCCCATGCAGAGACACCTTTTTCTGCATGTAAAGGCCTTGCTCTTCTGTAAAAAGAGAGAGGAGAATGGCGAGGGCTATGAGAAAGCTCCATCTTACAGCTTTAAACATTCCCTCAGTGTAAGCTCAGATAAGATGGCTCAATATTTATCCTAAATCATTTGCAGTTAAGGATATTTGACATGTTTCCTACTTTTCTACTCTCAGATGAGTGCAGTGGGTATAACAGAGAATGCTAAAGGAGACAACAAGAAGTTTGAAATATGGTGTAACTCCAGAGAAGAGGTATTTATAGTCCAGGTGAGGTTTCTGAGTTGCACAGGTCTTCACTATATGAATGGAGATTAAATCAGAACTTTTATTTTTATTCAAAATTAATCCCTGCTGTGTTTGTGGTTTATATATTGTTGTTATTTGTGTAATCTAGGCTTCTACCCCAGAGATGAAAACAACATGGGTCAACGAGATCCGTAAAGTTCTGACACAGCAGCTCAAAGCCTGCAGAGGTACACACATTCTTGCACAGTATTCTTAATCAGTGTTGGGGGGTAAGTGATGGCTATATATATATATATCCTGTTACAGATTAAATGTTGTTGTCATTTTACTTTCCCAACGTAACAAGCAAAAAGACGTGAATTTACAGTAACTGGTGAGTTGTGAGAACCAAGGGCCTCTCTGCATGGAGAATGTTCTCCCCGTGTGCACAAGGGTTTTTAGTCCAAAAACATGCAGAGTTCTAATTCAGTTAGGGTTTCATTTCATGAATGAAGTGCTATATACTGTAAATAAAGTCTAATTGGGTCTGAAGGTGAATCAGCTTTTCTGTTATGTTGGAAACTGCAATAAGCTATTGTGTGTTCCAGATGCGAGTCAACAGAAGAGCTTGGACTCAATTTCCCCGAGTCCCTCCAGCAACATCACCTCCAACTCACTCAGGTTAGTTCAACAAACAGACAGACAGAAAACAAACACACACCCTTATTCATGAATTCATTTTCATTTGTTTCTTTATGTTTCCAGTCCTTTTCGTAGCAGCAGTCAGAAGAACCAGAATAAACAAGACGAGAAGAAGGTGGAGCCAAGCCTAACCTTAGACACAAACACCTCATTATCAACAAAACACAAAGGTGAATGTTTTTATTAACACTGAATTGTCATACAGGGAAAGACAGAATATAAGGCTGAAATGATCACTCTAAACCAGGGGTCTCAAACTCAATTTGCCATGAGTTAGAGTCTGGGTGAGGCTGGGCTGCATCAAACACCCCCCAAATAATAATGGTAAAAACAATTGCTGGGCATGCAGAGCTTTTGAAAATTTGAGGTAACAATGGGGCATTCTGAGGCTTTTTGAAAGACCATCATGGTGACTCATGAAGTGAGGGTAAGTAACTCAAAATGGAAAAAAACTCAATTAATTGTTATGCCAATTCTGTAACATTGTTTTTTAATCTAATGTTGTTGTTATGGCTGGGACTGTGTGTACTGACATCACTAAAGTCAAGGCATTGCAATTATAGAAGGTGCCTCTCATCTGGTGCGGGCCTTTTTTTTTTCTCCACACCGCCCCTGCTGACTCTACTCTTCTCTCTCTCCTGCATTGTGTGCAGCTACAAGGGGGCTCTGCATATGCAACGCAGAATGGATAATTTCTCAATGCGCAGTTATATCCACACATCCATATATGACATGATCTTTATGACGAGGATCGGGTACAGTCGCAATGAAATACAGGAGATCAGAGTAGATCTTAGTAAAACATGTTGACAGATTCTCAAGAGCGCACTTTTCATTGTTTTCACTCCGGTTTCAATCTAGAAGACACTTTAACGCTGTAATTAAGGAATAACAGATGCATCAGATGAGCTGTTCTCTTTAGTTGACAGCTCAAAGAGAGAGAGAAGAGAGTTTTGTCGCTTTTGCGCAAAGAGACTTTCCAGCATTTAATCAGTGCTGGCCGCAGTTGCGTCATCACAACATCGTTTCGGTGGTTACCGGGGGAAAACGTTTATTTTTAATTTTATTTATTTATTTATCCTTTATTTATCCAGGTTAGTCTCATTGAGATTAAACTCTCTTTTACAAGAGAGACCCGGCCAGGATGGGCAGCAGAACACAGAAAACACAATACAAAATACAAGTTCAGTATTTAGTGCAGTAGTAAAACATAAAAATAAAAAATAAGATTGACTAAAAACATTCAAAATTTCCGATGGAGTCCGACTTCAAACTCATGACAACAGCCTTAAATTTGTTAAGAGTTATTAGACCCTGAAGCTTGAGCTGCTTCTGCAACAGTCATAAGCACCATATCCTGAGACCTTAACGCATGGGGGACGCATTTTCGGGACATATACAATGACAAATAACAAGGGAGTTTACCTAAAATCGCCTTGTAGATAAAAACATACCAATCTCTAAGTCGTCGCATAAAATTGAAGGCCAGTTTACTCTTGAGTACAGCATACAGTGATGAGTTAAGAGTCTGCTGTTTGTAATGAACCTCAACGCTCCATGATATACAGTGTCCAACATATGTAGACAGTGAGCTGATGAATTAATGTACAACAGATCACCATAATCAAGAACCGGCAAAAAGGTAGCTTCGACTAGTAGTCGTCTAGCCTCATGCATAATCAGGTGTTCACAGCATTGTCTACTGGTTGAGAACAAAATTACTGCAGTAGATTAAATATGGTCTATTTTACTGTCATGAATACACAGAAAAAACACAGATATTAAAATAATATTATATTTGCATAGTATTTGCATCACGCATCTGGTGTGCGTTTCATCCGCTGCATCTGGGGGCTTTCAATCAGCCAGACTGTCAGGTGATGACAGCATTACGTCAATAACAGGACAAACTAATACAACGAGACATAACTACCTGTATATGTAGTTTATTTAAGTTTAAACATATTTCACAACATATAAGTAAATTAACTAATGACCAAGAGCTCAGACCTCACTCGCTCACTCTCTCTCTCGCCTACCCCTCACGCTCTCTGCTCACACAGATTTAAATGTCCAAACAAACAAATGCTGAGTGCTGATCAAACGTTTTGTGCAAGTGATTTAAGATCCTGAATCTTGTCCCAAATATGACAGACTTCATTCAGTGATTGAAACAAATATATAAACATTAATGAAACGTTTATAAGCAGAGCACGCTCACTTGCAAAGCACACAGCCACAGCGCCGAACGTTGTAATCAAATACACCGGTATGGCGGTATATTAAAAATTCATATCATAACGATAATATAAACCGGTCTTCGGCATGAACCGGTATACCGCTCAGCTCTCCCGGACGTCCCTGCTGGCTAAAAGCCTGCGCTTGGCTCCTGTCTTCGTCACATTAAAGTAGTCCCACAGTCAGTCTTATCCTCGAACTTCCCACTAACGGGCCATTGACTCTGTTGAACACCGCGGTTATAACCTGTTTGCAGTGAGTGTTGACTGACATCTTCTCTCTGGCACCTGTGGGTGGAGAGACTGCAGCTCTACGGGTGTGGCGGGGCATCCTTGGTGAATTTCGCTGAGGATGCGCGGACGCACGTATAAGCAAAACAGAATCACGTATAGGCTGCTATAGTAACTTCACAGCAGCTGAGACACTGTGATGTGTGTATGTGTGTGTTGTGTGGGTCTGCAGCTTTTTTTCTCTCCCTCTTGCGCCGCTCTGCCTCATCGTCACTGCGGGCCCCACTTACATTAAACTTTGATATCAAGTGGGGGGCCACAAAATATCGTCGTGTCTGAGACTACTGCTCTAAACTAATCGGACCCCTTCTTTCCACAAAAACATCTACTGCTGTTTCTTTATCTTTTTCTTCTCTCATTTGTCTCATTACAACACTTTCCTTTCCCTTCTGCCTGCTTCCCTTTTTGAACCATCACTTTCAGAGGAACAAGTGACCAGTCCCACCACTGACAGATCCTCATCGGCTAAAAAGCGTTTTACTTTGCAGGGCTTCAGCAATCTCAAGAGTCCAAAAGGTAAAACAATAGCAACACATATAGATTTTACAACAGCAACACAGTGCCTAGAACAAAACGTTTTTTTATTAGACTTTTTAACTGATCAAACCAGATTACAAAGAAGCGCACTGCATTCACCTGAAAGACGGGGAAAAAGGAGTTTTTCCTGAAATAATAATATAATAATATACATTCCATCTAAAACAAGATACTCCACTGTTGTTGTTTTGTTTTTTTTTTATTAACAAGCAATGTTTTCATTAAAAAAAGATGCATTTCATTTTTGTTTTTCCTAATTGACTAGATTATCGAAACAATACATTGTTTTCTTGAGAGGTCTTTTTAATAAAAGCAAACAAATCCTGCTTGTTTAGTTAAGTCCAGTTTTGCTTTGATGGGATTAAGACATAGGTTTAAGACTTTTGGTCATGTTACAACCCTATTTTTAGGGTAACTATGTTTTTGTCAAATGTTGGTGGGACTGGACTTGGCAGGCTTAAGGTGGCTGACATGAAAGGTGGGGTGGACCCGTATTGACCTTGGTGACTTGAGCTGGAAGGAGGCAATGGGTTATGGGCCGACGAGCCTGGGAGCGAGCTTCTTTGATTCCACCTGGAGAGGCAGGTTCTTGGTGGACAACCACACTCTTTAGCCGATGTGATAGTGCGGAGCAGGGGTCCTCTTGCGATCCGCGGCTGCTTTGTAATACTTGGACTGCCGAAGCAGGTTCTGGCGGGCCCGCTCCCAGGTTCTCTTGCAGTTTCTCACCAAGGCCAATGCGGAGGGCACAGAATCCTATGCGGAGAATCCCCTGCACCTTTTTTAAGAGGAGTCTCTGGAGGGGAAGAGAGTAGGTTGGCAACCGTAGACGATGTGGAAGGGGGACAGACCAGTGGATGAACAAGGGAGCGTGTTGTGGGCAAACTCGACCTAAACCAGCTTTTGGGACCAGGTCTCGGGGTCTTGGGAGGTGGTGATGCGGAGACCAGTCTCCAGCTCCTGGTTAACGGTTCTGTTTGGCCGATGTTTGAGGGTGGAAGCCTGATGAGAGGCTGACTTTGGCCCCCGAGAGAGACAGCAGAACTTCTTCCAGAAATGCAAGATGAATTGAGGTCCTTGGTCTGAAATAATGTCTCTGGGGAAACCGTGAATTCTAAAAATGTTATTTAACATGACCTCCGCCGTTTCCTTGGCGGAGAGAAGCTTGTGCAGGGGAATAAAGTGAAGTATCTTTGAAAATCTGTTCACCACCCTCAAAACCACAGTGTTACCATCTGAAGGGGGAAGTCCAGTGACATGTGCATGGGGAATATGGGACGTTGAGGGACGGGCAAGGGCCTGAGTTCTCCTGATGGCTTCTGGTGAGAACCTTTGTCAGCAGCACAAACAGAGCAGGCATTGACATAGTCTGTTACGTCGGTGACCATTTTAGGCCACTAAAAACGTTGTTGCAGCACAAACAAGGTCGTTTTAATACGTGGGTGACAAACAGTCTTGATGGTATGGGCCCAATGAATCACTTCCCCCCTGAGGGCCTGGACTACAAAAAGCTTGTCAGCAGGACAATCAGGGGGAATAGTGACACTGTCGGCTGTCGCCTAAACCTCACCCTCTATCTCCCATGAGAGAATTGATATAAAAGTTGGGGGTAGGGTTGTCTTGGGTTCAGAGTTTATTTGGTCATGGGCAAATATTTGGGACAGTGAGTCAGGCTTGAGATTCTTTTAGCAGATTTGAGGTACTTAAACCTGAAATGGTTGAGAAGCTCCCTCCAGCCAGTGTCTCCACTCCTCCAGGGCTACTGCCAGCTGTAAATTTAGTTATATAGTTATTTATGTGTTAGATATTTAATACTACAGTACATACAAATGAGGTGTTTTTGGTTTTGACTTACTGAAGGTTGAATCTATGAATATCCAGCGTTACAACTAAGCCAGTAACTTGAAGTGTCTCAAACTTAAAACTAAGTAAAACTGAATAAAATAAAACACGTTCACTTCTACTAAATAAAACTCTTAAGAAGGGAATAAACACTTCTCATTAATTAAATAAATAAAAAAATCTCAAATGTATTTTTATCGAGGAAATAATCTTCTAATAATCAAATTCAGGTTTTCATCTATAGGTGAATAATATGAAACTGCAGCTTCTAAATTTTATTGATTAAAGTGAAGTATTACTTCACCACGACAAAGATAAAGTGCATCAAATTCAATTATTTTATTTAAATCAATTAAGAACAAGTGTTTTCCGTACATCTAGTGTTGCGTGACATTTATGTCAACTAGGGATGAACCAATATGGTACACATACATATCGGTATCGATACTGGTCAAAATCACTGGATTCGCTTTTGGACAGAATCTGTGAATAACTCAAAATGTCCCTCGGTAGACTTGGGACCGATTTTGCCATGGCTGGACACAAATGTGTTGTTAACATTGATATAATATGTCAATGTATATTGTATAGAAATCAATTTATACACATACCAAGAGCCTTAGCCGACCTCATGTATAGACGCCACACTGAGGCCTGCCATGCCAATCCTTATGCCCAGGATTCTGAAAAAAAAAAAAAATACTTGTTTCAGATCATGGTTCATGTTAACAGGCACTTTATCACTGAATCAGTATAGATTGATCAGTAGTATTGCTTGAATTATGTGTGAATGCCACACCTTCATGTGCATGAATCGCACGTGTAATTAACACGTTCATCACACATTGTGTTAATCACATCTGTTAATCACATGTGTGATTCATGCATGCAAAGGTGTGGCATTCACACATCATTCAATGCAATGTTAGGTTTCGAACACGGGAGTTTCGTCTCAAAGCATATGAATTATCAAACTGAACCTGCGGGTGTACAAAATCTCAAAGAGGGCCGTGACATGCTCCCCTTACGGCTTATAATACGCTCATCTGACCGAACACACGTTTCAAAGTGCGTATTATTTTTAACACGCCAATAGTGAGCTAGCCAATCTCTAGTATAGCTAATAACCGTTATGGCAACATAACGTTCTGAAACGCACCAGAAGTGTGTTATCCACACGTTATTCTTGCACAGCAGAGGTCATATGCTCCCGTACATATCGATCAGATGAACGTAGCTTATAATACGACACATAACTTTCGATGTGCGCATCATTCTCATTGTAATAATACAGTGCCGAGCTAGCGAGCTAGGGAGCTAAGCAAGCACAGCTTATAACAATGTAGCCAAACGGCGTTATGAAACGCACAGTGGATTATTAAAAGACAGCGTCCCGATGTGCGTCTTTATGTGACTTTGAATGAACACTAACATGACATAGATTAACAAGGTTAACGAAAACTCACCCCATAAGAAACTGAAAGGTATTCCGGCAGACTTCAGTGCCTCCGATCAGATAAGAGGTCCGGGCGTGCTTCCTTTTCGTCGCAGTTTTACGTCTGTTCGCCTCCAAATTTCCAATTAGATAGGAGATAAAGCGGTGCTGGCGTCATGTCATCATCTCAGACAACTACCGTGTGTGTCCTGCTCTCTTTCAGCCGCGGAATAATCCATCTGTTTGTTGTTTTTGTGACGATGAAGTCTGCTAACACGTTAGCATAAAGATCGCTAGCTTAAAATGCTAAAAGTCCACACACCAGCCGTCTCTGTGCTTTCTCTGTCCTTGTGAAGAAGCTGCTCAGTCACACAGTTCACTTATTGTCATGTTCTCTTTGCCTTCCTTTGTCAAACAAAGCTTTGATGATGACTGCTTTGATGATAATCACGCTTTAATTTCGCGCACACACACACACAGCCATACAGCTGCTGGAACTTTCCAGACTCTCTCTCTCTCTCCACCTCCCCTCGCTCTCTCTGAGTGAGAGCTGCATATTATTTTGCCATGTGTATTCTCCGTGATCGTCAGCTGATTGGCTGAAAAAACAACAAAAGCTCTGGAATGATGAGATCGCCACACCCAAACTAGGAGCGATTCACAGCGATAAAACAACCTTAATTCAAACACAAAGTTTATGGTTTTAAGACCCGCAATACTGTGATTTGAAGCATGTAGTGGCTTCTTCAAAACTTCAACTTGTGTAATTTTGAAAAAAACGGAAATCCCTAATTTTGAAAAAAAAAACGTTTTCCTGTTTTTCTCGTTTTGCGCTCGGCCGACTTGTTCCCGCTTGGTCCGTGGTGGGTCACATATAGTCAAGCTTGTGATATCGGTATCAGACAAAAAAATCCCATATCTTAAAATTCAGGTTCTTTTCATTGTAAAATGATGTTAACATCTCCTCATGTTATTTATGCACTAGTACTGCTCTGGTTTATTTCTCTGAGCTTGCTCTCTTCCTCACCTTTCTCCTCCTCTTCCTCTTCACGTTTCTCTGTCCGTGCGGCCAGGCTCCGCCTTGAGCCCTGGCTCCAAACACCACTTGGTCAAGAGTGATCCCACACCATCAGTCCCATTGTAGATTTCCAGATGTCTACTCATAGAGGACTGTTATTCATCATCCCAACCCTCATCACAGTATCATTGTGAGATTGTTCTCCATCTTGTTTATTTTATTATCCAATATACATTGACGCTGTTCTTTAAAACATTGTCTTGAAGTCACCATCAGAGTATGGAGAGAAAAATCTGCACATCAAATCAGTAGTTTGAAGGATAATCACTCATAAACACATTGTCCCCTGTCATGTCAGTCTGAGCAGAGTCAAATGGATGAGTACCTCTAGTCTGTTACAGAGCAGGTGGCACAGAGACCATCAGAGCCACAATCCAGGAATCCAGCTCATTTAGACTTGTCTTGGGGCTTATTTTCTTACATCAAAATAGAGAGTGATATTATATTTTCAAATGTGATTTAAGCCTCAGATTAAGACTAAATGATCTGTATTATGAGGTCAAATTGACATTTCTCTCTTCTAACCATGGGTGTTGTGAGGTTCAGTTGTGTAGCATTGGGAAGAAAGAGCACCAATCAAATCAGTTTTTTCTGACGTGATTATCTCTGTTGATCTTACAGGTGGAATGGACAATCTGACTCGTATGCATTTGGTTTGAGTGTGTGCATGTTTTGATTGATGATTGTTTGTGTGTGTGTGTGTGTGGGTGGGTGTGGGTGTTTTGTGGGGACCTAAATCACATTATGGGAAGAAAAATAATGTCCCCATAACATAAATTACTACACTTTAAGTGAAGACATGTTGTATGATTAGGATAGGTTTATGGTTAGTTTAAGGTCAGGGTTAGGCTAGTAGTAGTTATGCTTAAGGTTAGAGTAAGTCTCCAGGGGTCCATTTCACAAAGCAGGTTTAGTGAAAACTCTGAGTCTGTTAACCCTGAAATGAGGGAAACTCTGAGTTTTCCGTTTCACAAAGGGAGGTAAGTCAAACCAGAGAAAGAGGAGTAACTCTAGCCTGTTTCACAGAGAGAGGTAACTTAAGCCCTCGGTCAGTTACCATGGTAACATGCTCTTTGAAACTAACCTGGTCGGGAGCAGGTTTTTCTCCGCAAACCTTGAGTTTCTCTCTGTCTCCGCCCTCTTTCAGACACACACGGTATTTGATTTCCTCATTCATTCAGTCAGCAGAGTTTTAGCGTAGTATAGTTCTGCGTCTGTTCTGCGTTTACATTACAAGTTATATTAGGTGGAGACTATTTTCACTACCATGTCCGTGGATGAAGGTGCAGCATTACTGCGCAGAGAATTAAATATTCGTCTGGAGATGATTATCAGACCTCATATATGTTCTTACATTTCCAGACACTTTTCTTTTTGAGCGGAACTGTTTCCTTGGGGTCCCGTGATGCTTTCTGGGGGTCGCCAAATCATTTTGGAAAAATATATATATAAAAAAAAATATATATAATAAAATATATTGTTCCAAAATGATTTGGCGACTCCCAGAAATCATAGAAGGGAAAAAAAAAAAAAAAAAAAATGTTTAAAAAAAAAAAATTAAAAAAACGTTTTTGGTTTTTTTTGGTTTTTTTTCCAAAATGATTTGGCGACCCCCCAGAAGAAGAATTGGGGTCCCCAAGAATTGGGGTCACGAGATGACTTCTGTGGGTCCAATAGGGAATGCTTTCTGGGGGAGATGCTTTCTGGGGGTCCAAATCATCGAAAAAAAAATTATTTTTTAAATCAACATTATACCGAGCGGTTTTCCAAAATGATTTGGCGACCCCCAGGGTTGCATGTGTGTGTGTGTGTGTGTTTGAGTGAATGAGTCCTGGGGAGTGTTGAAGTCTGTTCTGTCGTCTACATTACAAGTTATATTAGGTGGAGACTATTTTCACAACCATGTGCTTTTGACAGTGATCCCGTGGATGAAGGTGCAGCATTACTGCGCTACTTTTCTTTTTGAGCGGTACAGTTTCACGTCACAGTTCATCATTTACATTCACAACCTAATCAGTCCTTACATTTCAACATTAACAACCGGAGTCACGCTCTCACATCACAGCAGATATTGTGTGTTGCGCTGCGGTTTAAAAAAAAAACAAACAAATTTTTCTTTTATAGAACGTCATAGATGCAGAGCACTTGAACGTGATGTAAATAATGAGAAGTCATTTATGTGTGAAAACATCATTATGTTGGGGATAAAACAACTGTACAGTCAAACCACTTCATATTTACTTTATGTAAAACATGATCAAAATGAGGTTAATCTCATGAGATTATACCGAGGTCTTACCTGTTTGAACAATGTTTTTATGTTTCATATTAAACTGCTGCCAAGTGCGCTTCTCCCCCGCGGGATTACACCTAAATAAATACATTAATTGTCTACAACTCAAGCAGTTTCCCCCTGTAATATTATTGTGATTGTGCAAAGGACGACATTTAAACTTCCTCATCAGCAGCAGTGTTCTCAGACGTCGTTCCCCCACACTTTCTTCTAAAAACATGCTCAAACTCACCGTATGAGCGCATTAATATTTCCAACTCCAGTGTAATGAAGAACGTGACCCTCCGCTTCCCCGTTGTCATGGTGACTCGTTGAAACGGGGCTCCATTCATGCTGTCTTTTTATACTTGTGGTGCACGCGCTTAACTCGAGGTGAAACTACTCCGAGTTGAACAAACTAACTCAAATCAGCTGTTTTGAAACCGAAAACTCAGAGTTTCCTTTCTCAGAGTAGATCAACTCAGAGTACAGGGTTAGACTCAGAGTTTGTTGAACCTGCTTTGTGAAACGGACCCCTGGACATGATGTTAAGTCAATGTAATGTCCTCTGAAGTCATGGAAACCAGACTTTTTGTGTATATTTTCTTGTATGTGTATCTTTGTGAGGGTTAGGGTTATATACACCATAGGAAGTGGGGACATTTTGTCTGGTCCTCTCAACTTGAATGGGCTTTTTTGGGGTTAGGACCTGGTTTTAGGGTAAGGTCTGATCTGGTCACTTTTGCGCCTTTTTTTCAACGGCGCTCCCTTACAATTTCGGACTACATAAATAAATTTACTGTGTTGATATTTTATTATCGTGGTACTTGGCTGGGGGTATGCATGTGTGTGGCGTTGGGGAGCAATTCATGTTTCTTGTGAGAACCAAGACTTTGCGAGACCTCGTGATTCTGAGGACTGGTCTTGCAAGACTGGTTTTTCATTAACCCATTAAGGCCTGAAGCGCCTGGAAAAAGTGTCTCTAAAACCGGAGCTTCAATGCCGACTAAATGACTGATTTCTCAGCCTCTGTAGCAGATATAGGAACACAATTCAAAAAGTATTTGAGAGCTCACACCTGTGGCTTTCCTGTGAGATTTAGTTTATTTAGATACAAAAATGTAAAATTAAAGTGAATAACTATTTTCAATTAAAAAACAGTAAGAAAATAAAGTAATATCAACTTGTGTCAGTGCCTTGATTTAGTCCCGATTGAGTGTGAAGAACAAGAACAGCATGTAATGACTGTAACAGTCTGTTTCACATGTGACGGTGATGATGCTTACAGTGCTGTGGCATCTGCAGGTAAATCCACTGTCACCCTTGGTGCGCGGTTGTAAACACTCTGTCGATTACAGTGGTATTTATCTGTCATTATCGCCGTTCTCGTCGTCTTCAAACATAATTATGTCTTAACCATAAATCTCGGTCGATTTGTTCAGCGCGTTCGAAGTTATCAGCGATGACGTCATCGAAGACGAAACTCCTCAAAATCACTGCCTTCAGAAATCTCTCCGCTGTCAAAGTCCTCCATGTTCGCGCGAAGTAATTTCAAAACAATGTCACGAGGAACCCTTATACCCCCCCGAAAATCGACGTATCCGCTTTAACGGGGTCTATGGTAGAAGTGCGGCAATGCTTTCCCGGCGTCAATGGGTAAACAGGTTAAGGGGAATGGAGCCTGCCCCAAAATTTCCTCAAGCCATTCAACCATCACAATGACTCTGAAGCTGTTAAATTAGGGTAAAAGTCCTGCATAGATCTGCTTTAAGGGTTAGGGTCTAGCATTTTATCGTAATGGTTACGGTTAGGGTAAGGGGCTAGGGAATACATGGTCAAAAGGGAAGGAATTGGGCTTGTAAGTGGAAGGTCGCTAGTTCAAATCCCAAGACGGGTCAATTGCCCTATTGCTCCCCAGGTGCAGAGGTCAAATACACTATCACTAATTGCTATGTGTGCAAAAATGTACTAATTATGGTTCATATGTCTATGAGCTTCCTCATTAAGAATGCGACGTGATAATATGGGATTGACATTCTGTTTTCTCCTTACAAATTTTAAAAATTTTCAATTTAGTGTCCGTGAACATCCTGTGATAGTCATTTTAACTTTTTCATTATCTAGAGTTGTGTGCAGATTTACCGTCATGCTTCCTCATGTCACTTACTCTGTTCTTTTGTTTTTTTCCCTGTGACGCTCTCCCACCTCTTTTTAACTCCACCAACCATGACAGGATGGAACAAGGCATCTCTCTCTGTCGATGCCTCAGAGGAGAATGATGGCTACTCCAGCAGTGAGGATCCCATGAACTCTTACTCTGAGGATGAAGGAGGAAAGAAGCTGGTGAACATGAACATGAGGAAATCACTTTATTTTGACAGTCCATTGTTGACTCTCGATTAATCAATGATCAATCAACGAATAATCAACAGGTGTTCAGTATCATGTCAATGTATTCAGTTGAATACTTACAACTGATTATCTGTTGACATGACACTGAAAACCTGTTGGTTACTAACAACTAACAAGGAATGACCAAAATAAAGTGTTACTTAAAAAGGTATAAACAGGACATGGTTTATGATTCAACAACTGACCTGGGTAACCTTTGATTCCTGTTAGGCACTTGGAAAGTACACTGTGGTAGTAGACTGTGAGAAGTTGGGACCTCAGGAGCTGTGTGTCAAGAGTGAAGATGTGGTCCAGCTAATTAGAAAAGGAGAAGATGGGCAGTGGTAAACATTTACTTTTCTTTTTTATTCCAGAAAATAAGTATCATATTAACATATATCATGATAACAGCCTATTTGACCCCAGCTTTCAAAGTGGAGCTACAGTATATAACTAATACTGATAGCTAATATCTTTGTTTGTGTGTTAGGTTTGTGAGGAATCTTCGCAGCAGTAAGGAGGGTTGGGTCGCATCGTCAAACCTCCTCAGCCTCATCTCAAGGTCAAAGTCAACACAGTCACTCAGCAGCTCAGGTAACTTGTTTTTCATATCTTCCTATTGAGTCATTGTCAGCATTAGTCCCGACACTGCCAGTCTGTATTGTTGTTTGTGTGTTTGTCCTTTAGATTGCAGCGTTTCTGGGAATCTTAGCACATCTTCCAGCTGCAGTGAGACCTATACCAGCTTTTCTGACATCAAACCCTGACCTGAGAGCAGCCCTCGCTCTGTCCCTCTACATCAGGGGTTCTCAAAGTTTTGATACCTGAGGGCCAATTTAGGAACCCAACATTGGACTGAGGGCCGCCAAAGGAAAAAAAACAGAAATAAATCCCATTTGTAATCATTTTAATGACCAGATTGCAGTTCTACAGTTTAGCTATAAGTAATATAAGCGTTGATATAATTTAATTTAAGCATTAATACAATAACGCTTTATAATTTACTGGGTAATTACCCAGTATTTTGGCCATTGTTCTTACCTTCTAATTACAGGTTAATACCAAGTAACACATTTCTGTTACCATATATTTACTGGGTAAATAGAAATTGGGGGCTGTAGCTACCTGCTTATTACCAGCTTATAACCCAATAATACACTAAAATTCACCAGATAGAAACCAGGTAAATACCCAGTATTTTTGTTTACACTTATTGGTCTGTATCCAGTAATGTCCAATAAACATTTACCAGGCTTAGTATCTCCTGGATTAAAACTATCAACTGTAATTCACCGCGGGCCGCCAGAAATGTTCCTGCGGGCCGCCATTGGCCCCCGGGCCGCACTTTGAGAACCAATGCTCTACATAGAATCAATTGCAGGTGGAGTCACAGAACCTGAATCTGACAGGACACACATGGCTTATAACCAAAAATCAGAACATCATTGTGTCTGCAGATGTTAACAAGGTTTATGAAAAGCCATATTATAATCTCATTCACATTCAAAAACAAGAATATAATTGATCATTTCAGGGACAGAAGATTCAAATAATAAGTTCCTCTTTATTAGTTCCACCTCCTGTCAAGTTTTTAAATACCACACCCACCTATGTTATTATGTAGCATTGAAACTTATTCAAATATCTGCACTAAAGCAGAAACAGGGTCAGGTAAGATATTGGCCTCCATAGAGCAAGGCCCTTACCTAAAGCACACATAAAAGGTTTATTCTAAGGTTACATATTGTGAGGTGTGTGGAGTTAAAGCAATGTGCTTTTGTTCTTTTTTGTTAATGGTACATTGTGTAAAATATTTCAAAGTTGCATGTTGCAGCTAAATAGCTCCCCATTGAGCTGACCTGCCACCTGATTAGGAGTGTCATGATCACGAAATGCCAAGCAGGTCGCATCTTACTACAAAGGTGTTGCCTTCCATGTATGATAATGTCAAGGAAAATGTTATTGAAGGTCTGAGCAGTGGCAATTTAGTGGCCTTAACAACAGATTGCTGGACCTTCAGAGCAACGCAGAGCTCCATGACTCTCTGTGATTTCTGTTCTTTTTACAGTTAGTTTCCAATTGACATTCATATTTTTAATAACTCATTTAAATTTGACAACAAGGCCTTAGTGTTGTACATTGCCAACACATTATGGACATTATATCAGTCATGGCACCATGTCAGCAATCCATGACATGACATAAACCCAATGATCATAGACTAAACAAGACAAATCTAAAAATGGCAGACCCATCTGTGCTAAAAAAGAGAGAAAAAATCAAATTCAATCGATGATTTGGAGAATCGTGACACCCCTACTTCTGATACACATATATTTATGTAAAAGGCTCATTTTAGAATACTGAAAAACAACAGTTCATACAATCACTTGACTGTACATTTACAAAAAAAAATAAGTTTAATTAGTTTGCCTTCAATCTTTGCCAAATTAAAAAAAAGTTGCCCAAATTTTACACACTGGACCCTTAAATAATGCATCCATACACTTTTTTAATGGGAGCTTCCCTTAACTCTTTTTTGTGGTAATTTAATTCAATTAAAAAAACAGGAACTAACAGCACCACCGGGTGGTAACAATGTTTTGCACTTTTCCTGCTACACTTGCAAATCAGCTCAAAAGTGAGCAGCAGCTTGAAACAACTTCTCTCTCTCTTTCTTTGTGTGACTTGTCTCTGAACTACTTTGGATTTATTTCTCAGGAAGCCCAAGACATTGTGTGGGCAAGCAGGGGTCCGTTTCACAAAGCAGGTTCAACAAACTCTCAGTCTAACCCTGAACTCTGAGTTGATCTACGCTGAGATAGGAAAATCTGAGTTTTCGGTTTCAGAACAGATGATTTGAGTTAGTTTGATCAACTCGAAGTAGTTTCACCTGGAGTTAAGCGCGTGCACCACAAGTATAAAAAGACAGCATGAATGGAGCTCTGTTTCGACGAGTCACCATGGCAACGGGGAAGTGGAGGGCGACGTTATCCACCCCACTGGAGTTGAAAATATTAATGCGCTCATACGGTGAGTTTGAGCATGTTTTTAGAAGGAAGTGTAACACCGCTGCAGCAGCAAAAGAGAGGGAGACAGCGTCGGAGAAAACTGCTGCTGATGCGGAAGTTTAAATGTCGTCCTTTGCACAATCACAATAATATTACAGGGGGAAACTGCTCGAGTGGTAGCCTATTAATTTATTTCATTTCAGCGCAACACAGTTTCTGCTGGGATGTGAGAGCATGACTTTAGTTGGTAATGTTGGAAATGTAAGGACGGATTAGGTTGTGTATTTAAATGATGAACTGTGACGTGAAATGGTACCGCTCAAAAACATAAGTGTCTGGAAATGTAAGAACATTTATGCGTGGTCTGATAATCATCTCCCGACAAATATTTAATTCTCTGCGCAGTAATGCTGCACCTTCATCCACGGGATCACTGTCAAAAGAACAGGACATTGTAGTGAAAATAGTCGCCACCTAATATAACTTCTAATGTAGACGCAGAACATACTTCAAAACTCGCCTGCTGACTGAACGAATGAGGAAAAAAATGAGGTGTGTGGCTGAAAGAGGGCGGAGACAGAGAGAAACTCAAGGTTTGTTGAGAACAACCTGGTCCCGACCAGGTTAGGTTCCAAGAGCATGTTACCATGGTAACTGACCGAGAGCTTAAGTTAAAACCAGGCTAGAGTTACTCCTCTTTCTCTGGTTTTTCTCTTACCTCCCTTTGTGAAACGGAAAACTCAGTTTCCCTCATTTCAGGGTTAACAGACTCAGAGTTTTCACTAAACCTGCTTTGTGAAACGGGCCCCTGTGTGACTGCATACCTGCAGATGTCGACTAAACCTCTGTCCGTGTATGCATTCTTGCATTTTTATGTAGCTTGGTGCAAGGTGTATGTCACAAACAAAATTCTAACTTGTGACGTGTGAATTACACACCAGTGTGGCCCTGATTGACCATGTTGGGCCTTGTTGTGGAAGTGAGAATATTGGCGATAGGTTGATAGCACTCCTTTCATCACATAATTTGTGCTGTTCTGAAAACTTAATTACATCCTTGTTTTTAATCACTGAAGCACGTTCATGTTGCACCAAAAGCAGCTACACCCACCCACCACTAAGGCTGCTGTATTTGTCAAAGCCATGCTAAACACGATTGTGGTTTTGTTGGTGCTCATAATTGTTTTTGTTATTTTGAAATGCATGTCCACTTGAGAAAAAAAAAAGTGTCAAACTGTGAGGTAATACACTGTGGCTGACTTTATGTCTTCATGAAAGTCGTGAATGTTAAATTTGTTGAAGTATCCTTCCTTTACTTCACATTGTTTTCCTCAATCATCGTGAGGTTCATGTCTTTGTAAAGCATTGCTTCTCTTGGCATGAGTTCACATCAAAGCTCTGAATCGGGCAGGTATTTTTTTTACTAGGCACTGTTGTATATTACAAGAGTTTTTCTGCCTTCTTATGAAAGCTGACACAGGCACTAAACTTGTCAGTGTTGTACTTTGTGATCACACAATAAAGTTAATGCATTATTTGTATTTGTGTGTGGACAGCAGTGGAGAGATCAGTGGGGTTATATATATTTTTTCTTTTTTTATGCAGCATATTGCAGCACAACCACTGCCCTTATTTCTGATTGCATATCTACTGAATATGGTGTTGATATGAATACATTATAATGAGACATATCTTTGTATATTTGTAAATATGTAATTCTTAATTATAAAATGAAAAGCAAATTTAATAAAGTCTGACATGGTTTTCTCTATTCGACGTTTCCTCTATTCGAAAGCTGAGAGGAATTTAAAAAACGGATGCAGAATTGTTTACAAACCGTTTACAAAATCAGAGAGCACGGACACAGCATACATCTTCTTTTGCGTCTTTTAATCTCCTTCTAATCTATCGTCATTGTCTTCTTCTGACGTCCATTAGAAGAATAACAGCGGTAGCTGAGTGGTGGACTTGTGTCAGGTACGTTGTAGGATCGATTCTGGACGGTGTCAACTAGTGTTGTGTCTGTCATGAACGATTCGTTTGAATGACGAACTGATTGGGATCACTTCATGAACTGATTCGTTCCTTTCTTAGTTCAGTTGAGCTCAGCAGCGAGCGTGGCAGCCGGGAGTGGAACTACCACGTTCTGTGAATCACTCGTGAAGTCGTACACAAACGCCGTCACTTACTCAGGAATCTTCGGCAAACGACGTCAGCCAATGTGCGCCAAGCGGTGTGAGGGACTAGTAAGAAGAACTGTCTGCTGCTCTCACTCCTGGAGGATGTGATTTGTTTGCGCTGTCATTCACTGACTCATCGTATTTAATTTTGTATTTTTTAATTTCAGATAACTGAATGTGTCCGCATTTGGTGATTTTCAGAGTCTAATAAAAGCGACTCAACAACTGTTTTCTGGTCAGGCAGTGGCTGCACAAGCCTTCTATTACAGAGCAAATGCACAGACCTTCTCTGCCTTTCTGTCTCATCGCCATGAATGGGACTGTTTGCGCATGCGCACTCAGTTTCCCCTGTAGTTAAAGCTCACATAGAGTGGTCCTGTTGCACATAAATGTTAGTTATGAAGGTCTACTTACATATATTAACTTGTTTTTATGGTCAAAAACCTCCTAGTTGCTATAAACGAGCCGATAGAAATCCTCTTTTCTGCCGCTGTTTTTCTGCTGCGAGATTTCAGAGTGAACTTTCACCCGCAGAAGACAGAGTCTTGTGATTGGCCAGTACTATCCAGCACATCCGTTCTCAGAAGCGCAGCGCCCCCCTCTGGAACGCTGGATGCACTGCTCCTCATTATCAAAACATTGTTTTAACAGTGTTTAAAAATAGCTTCGTCACGACTCCCCGCCGCAGTCCCTTTTATGACTTTAAACCGGAGTCAGACCCAGAGTCAGAAGACACTGTCGCTCGTGAAACACCTCCACAACGGACGTTATTCTTCTTCTGTGGTTCAATGTACGCAACCGGATGTGCCTGGACTAGTGCCCGGAGCAGGACGATCGGTTGTTCAGGAGAACCGCTGCTTACGTAACTATTACGGGATTTTCAGTGATCTCATTGAGCTCAGAGATTACAATAAAACACAGCGTTCTCAGCAGTGGCTGAACTGTTTGTTTCGAACCGTCAGGGCTTCATAAACAAGGTAATGACGCAGATACACACCAAAAAAATACCGTTAATAGGAACTTCTGGTCTAGTTCCGCTTTAAAATGTACGTCAAAAAGCACAATGTTGCGCTGCCTATTGACGTAATTGTACTGTTTGTGCTGCATTTACGTCCGCATTGCTTTCGTGAATTGTCAACACACCGTCACGCCCTCTCACTGTTTTGCGTCCTGCTATTTAGCGGGAGGTGTAATGATGGCTCTACAAGAGAGGCTTAAACATTACATAACAACAGAAGACCCACGCCTGAGCTACCGCACCTTCTCCAAAGGAAGGGACTGAAAACGATACGTACTTTTCAAAAGGAGTGGTATAAGAAAAAGGACAGAGCAACTGTAAACTCTGTAGACTCTGTAAACTGAAGGCCAAGTCAGGAGACTTTTATAACTCTGTCATCAACAACTTTGTAAAGAAGGAACGGTGCATGGAATTCGTCTTCAAATGGGCAAGTGCACTCCCTGTCTTTAACACGCAACACACACGCACGCACACACACACACACACTCACACACACACACACACACACACACACACACACACACACCCACACACACACACACACACACACACACAGATTATAAAGAAATGGTCAGATCTCAAGGTGGAGGTGAAGCGGAGGGTCCCTGCTCATGGAATCCATCAGTGGAGTATCTCTTCTCTGTCTCGTGATGCTTCCAGCTGAGAGATTACTATTTATTACTATTTTTTTTTTTAAATCATTCTTCAGGGGCCCGTTTCACAAAAGTAGGATTCAGATATCCAGGATGATTGACTGAACCTGGTTCAACGAATCCAAAACAAGGGTATCCAGGCTCAGTTTGTTACACAAAGACCAAGCCAGGATGATCGGACACGGATTCATTTAACCAGGTGAAACCAATCCTGGATAAGTGTACACAGCTTCCTCAGATAGACCTCGCTGTCGATCGCAGATTCTCAGATTCACCATGACAACTGCGACGTTCTTTTCGTCCTCGGAGGCTGAAATCCTCATGGAGGCGTACGAGGAAGTGAAAGACCGAATCAAAAAGAAATGAAACACAGCTGCGATAATAAACCAACGAGAAAAGCATGAATGCGTAAGTAGTGCGGAAATGCACATTAATTCCTCCACCGAAACCATCACATTTACGATCCAAAAAGTTATTTAACATCTCCAAAAACGTAGTTGTAGCTCTGATAATGAGTTGAAATTGTGAGTGAAAATGTGTAAATGTCACTTCCTTTACATTGCAAGGGATTAAATAAAGGTAAAACAGATGCATTATATACATAAAAAAATAACAAAAATAAAACATATATGTACTAAAAACTTAAATAGCTAAACTACTTTGGATGGTTAATTTACCCATGGTAACCTGAAACCTGAATGAAGGAAAAAATAATCTCTGTGTTACAGTTTCTACTCAAACACAATAGAATTAGCAGGACCAAGTGGCATGTATTAACAATCCCTAACAATCCTTCACGTTTACCATTATCAACAAAGTGACTTCATCTTTCAATTGTTTCAGCCAGAGTTCTTACTGACAAGGAACCTAGGTTTAGTGACTAAATGTCATGTCAGGTAAGGTATGGACAAATATGACTCATGGGAATATAGATATGCAAAATGGAGAAAGGACAATGGGAGATTAGATTTGTAGATTAAGATCTATTAAACATGACACAGAGTGCATGTTCCTTTGACATATCTTTTGAAATATTTAGCAACTCCATCCCAAACAAATAATTCAAACAAATACTAATCATTGTATTACATTAAAACTCAGGCTATTCAAATGTTTCTTATATCTTACTAACACAAGCTCTTGCTAAAAAATAAACCTGAAATATCCAATTATCTATTATTATTGTTATTACTAATAATGTATTTACATATTTCGTGTCAGGTCTCAGATTAGTTAATTCAATAGTGGTATAAGGACAGTAATGATATGAAGTGCTTTTGTCACGACCTCACCTGCACCTTCAGCACTTTTTATTATGTTTAGTTGTTTTTGTTTTGCTGCTGCTGCTGCTGCTGCTGTGCTCTTCCTCCTCTCTCTCTCTGCAGGGGGCGTGGCTGACCTACTTTCTCTGAAGACGCTGGTGATCGTCTACACCTGCACGGCTCCTCCTCACCTGCTGCTGATCTGCAATCAGGAAGACTCATAAGCGGAGCCGTCCCCGTTCACCAGCATCAGATCGTTTTTCCACCTCAGTTGGTAAAGTCGCACTCTAGCTTGCTGTCGCTTTAACTCGTTGTCTTCCTGGATGCTCACGCGCCTTTCTTTGCTCCAGGTCACCACATCTCCTGCACCTCCCAAAATTAAATTATGATAAATCATCTTTCGGCACAAATATTGCAAATTTGGAATATTTTATTCTAAATATACTTTGAAAGGCTTCTGTTCACAACTCAAATAACAATAACAAATAATATGTATGTCTAACATTCTCAGAGACACATTTTGATACTTAAAAGAGCAGTTTATGAAAAACATACGGTCAGGTCCATAGATATTTGTACATTCGTTTATTTGGCCACAACTAATGTTTTTGCTATTTCTCTGATGGTTTTGTATTGATTTTTCAGCCTAACGATGGCTTGCTTCACTGACAGTGACAACTCCTTGGATCTCATATTGAAAGTTAACAGCAACAGATTCCAAATGCAAATGTCACTCGTCGAATCAACTCCAGAACTTTTACCTGCTTAACTGAAGATGACATAATGAGGGAATAGCAAAAACATGTACATTAAATAGCTTTTGGTCCCTTAAAAAGTGGGAGGCACATATTAGGCGTGTCCCAAAAGCGAGGCTGCGGTCGCCATCGACCACGGCCAATGACGGCGCTTGCCGGTTACCCAGTTGAAAAATAAATGTGCTAAGTGTACTAAAATTTTGCATATTTTTGTGTACTTGAAGCCGCACTAATCATTATACTTCAAGTGTGTTCATGATTAGTTAACTTGTCATAACTAGTTAACTAATTTTGTACTAAATATATTTTAATTGTAATTAAATTGTAGAAAAGCTCAACTTGAAGTTTATTTAGTGTACTTTCATGTGCTAAGTGGAAAAAATGTAAATATATTTTGTATACTTTAAGCATGTGGCGTTATATGTACTAATACATGCTTAAGTAGTAAAATAAAAGTGTACTTTGTATTATAAGTAAATTTTAAAATTATGTGTTAGTGTCTTAAAAATATATAAGTTGTATACTTTTAATATATTCTTACTGTGCTAATAATATGCTTAATTATAATGTTGGCTCATTCCAATTACTTTGCAGTTAATAGTCAATACACTTTATCATATACTTTACTATAACTTTCTACCTTGCACATACTTGCAAATGTATTACCAGTATAATAAAGGCTGAAAGACTTGTGGGACTACTTCCTGGTGAAAAAATATACTTTAATATATTTGTAAAATATCCTAATTAAAATAGTACATTGTAAATACAAAAAAAGCTTGTACTATCTCTATTCACAGTCACACAACAAATGTATGAACATTGACATTATGGCTTTTAAACATTTTCAAATATTGGTACTTTAGTACACCTTGTAGAAATAGGTCCATTTAAGGCAGCAGACCTAAACATTATTCAAAATTTGACAGAAAACTGGGAAATAGTGCAGAATGTCAAACAACATTCCTTATTATTGCACGCCTAACCCCTCCCACCATACAGAAACACACACAAAACATTATGTTCTTTTTTTATGGCTGAACTGCTCATTGTTACACTTTCGTCTGATGGCCGCACGCACATCAGAGACACTTGTCTGTGATAACTCCAGAAGAACAGCATATGTTGACCAAATAGACAAGAGACAATATAAGTCACACAGCATATTCATAGTATTTTGAACAGTACATCAGTACACAAGTGATATTCCAGAAAGGAGGGTCGACAAATTTGAATCCTAACCCTGAACTGATATTGATATTCGAAGTGCAGCCAGACTGAGAATATTGTTCAGATAAATTACGGACTGATGAGCAGTACTGTTCGGCTCAGGGAATGAGAGCTTATCTAAACGAATCTAAATAATCCCTCTGTTGTAAAACTATGTGAATTATTTCTGCTTCAACATGATGCTGTTGAGAAAAGGACAGGCCCTGTCAGACAGCTCTGTCAGACTCAGGGTTTCTTCAAGTAAACCTGCCAGTGAGCAGGTTAGGTTCCCAGAGTCAGTTACAATGGTGAAGGACACATGAGTTTTCCGTCATCTCAGGGTTCACTCACGTTTTCACATAACCTGCTTTCTGGAATACCCCTCTGGAAACTCTGAGACATTTTATCAGTATTTTATACCAATACCAGCAAATAGGACGCATTTATGTATTATGTAATTACTGGTGGTCAGTTTCCATATGATGTAGCTGCTATTAAAATCACAGAAGCTTTAAAATACACTACATGTATCAAAACAATTACATACCTCTAATAGCCTGCACTTTGTCAACATCAAGCTGGGTTTTTTGTGAATACCAGGACAGCCAGCTCCTGGGCAAAAATGGTCATGCGATATCTATTCAGCCACAGGAAGGCCCTCTTTGAAACAGTCACTGTGCTGCCTGCCAAGGTGTGCTGCATGGGAGAGAAAGAGAGGATGCATTGGACAGATTATCTCTCCCTAGGAATGAACAGACGAACATTATAACATCATACAAAGATTCAATTTTACACACACATACTGTATATTTACATATATATATATAATATATAACTGTCAAGTAATTAATACATATGTTCCTCAATTAAAACATACCATTTCAATTTCACTGTCCACATTACATATTTACAGAACCTGATGTGAGGAATCGTGGGAGGGAATAGCAGCAGATATAATGTTGCTCATTTTGGATGCTAGAGATTGTGGATATTTTATGCTTGTTTTTCTGGATCCCAACAAACACTGTAGTTTGTCCAGCGATCATGCTGACTGGCTGATCTGTGAATGGCAATCTGACAGCTGTGATCCAATCCTGTTCACACTTTGGAAGTCGATTAAGATTTATGATTGTAATTATCATAAATGTTATTCTAAAGGTACTATATAAATAATGTTTTTCTATTATTATAAGCCCTTATCTGTTATTAGTGACACTATTTTTAGACACACGTGTGCATGCGCATGGTTTTGACTTCTATACTTTATTTCTCAAAGGAAATACAGTATGTTTAATGGACAATCCACACTACTTTGTACTGTTGAATATATTAAATAAAAGTAAATGAGATACAGTGGTATGCAAAAGTTTGGGCACCCCTGTAAATGTTCATGATTTTCCTTTATAAATCATTGGTTGTTTGAATGAGAAATTTCAGTTAAATATATCATATAGGAGACAAACACAGCTCCCCACTGGCACCACCGGCGCGGCAGGGTCAGGTCAGCTCCCGTCCCCCCGGAGGGGGTGGCCACCAGTGGGCGTCGCCGTGGGAAAGAAGTATGACTTACAATGTCATGCCGTTGTAGACTCCCTATACATGTTGCGTCATCAGTACTTGAACTGGATGCCAGGGGTGAAAGCACACGTCTTGCTGCCTTGTTGATCTTTGCTCGCTTTCCCTGAAGAAAAACATTTATATGGTAAGAGCAGGAAAATACATTTAAAAAAAATTAGTTATATCCTGACATTTGAGTTGTACTAGAAACTACAATATTTAATTAGAAAAAATATATAAACAACACAGCAGTTGATGTTGGCATTAACTAAAATTGAAGTAGAGTAAAGCAAAGTAAAATGGGCGAACTCCTAAATAATTAACACAAAGAAACATGCAAAATAGGTGATTCACAGAAGACCTCTTAGTGAAGTCTATGAGGGACACCACTGTTTTTTTTGCTGTTGTAAACTTTGTAGCCCCCTGCTCAAGAAAGAAGTAGGCCTTACCCCATGAATACTGGAGAGGTGATCCTGTAGGTGATCCAGAGCCCTCTTCTGAGACAGGGAAGCCTTAGGGTTTTCTAACACCTGCTCCCTGGCTGCCTCTTTAATCCTGGTCGTTTTAGGCTTCACTACGTCGGTCTCACACAATTTCTTTTTCATGCCTGCTTTCCTCCTCGGCCCAAATATCCTTACCAAGAAGGAATAAATTCTTCTTCGGCACAAGCTCTTTGTATGAATCTGATATAACGAAAGTACAAAAAATAGGTTTAGCCTAGACATTTGTGACCCGCCACGGACCAAGCGGGAACAAGTTGGACGAGCGCAAAACGTGAAAAACAGGAAAACGTTGTTTTTTTTCAAAATTAGGGATTTCCGTTTTTTTCAAAATTACACAAGTTGAAGTTTTGAAGAAGCCACTACCTGCTTCAAATCACAGTATTGTGGGTCTTAAAACCATAAACTTTGTGTTTGAATTAAAGTTGTTTGATCGCTGTGAATCCTCCTAGTTTGGGTGTGGCGATCTCACATTCCACAGCCTTTGTTGCTTTTTCAGCCAATCAGCTGACGATCACGGAGAATACACATGGCTAATTAATATGCAGCTCTCACTCAAAGAGAGCGAGGAGGGGAGGGGAGAGAGATTCTGGAACTTTCCAGCGTATGTGTGCAGTGTGTGTGTGTGTGTGTGTGCGAAATTAAAGCGTGATTATCATCAAAGCAGTCATCATCAAAGCTTTGTTTGGCAAAGGAAGGCAAAGAGAACAGGAGTCATGCAATAAGTCAGCTGTGGCTGAGCAGCTTCTTCACGGACAGGGACAGAGAAGCACAGAGACGGCTGTGTGGACTGTTAGCATTTTAAGCTAGCGATCTTTATGCTAACGTGTTAGCAGACTTCATCGTCACAAAAACAACAAACAGATGGATTATTCCGCGGCTGAAAGAGAGCAGGACACACACGGTAGTTGTCTGAGATGATGACATGACGCCAGCACCGCGCTATCTCCTATCTAATTGAACATTTGGAGGCGAACAGACGTAAAAATGCGACGAAAAGGAAGCACGCCCGGACCTCTTATCTGATCGGAGGCACTGAAGTCTGCCGGAATACCTTTCAGTTTCTTATGGGGTGAGTTTTCCTTAACGTTGTTAATCTATGTTATGTAAGTGTTCATTCAAAGTCACATACAGACGCACATAGGGACGCTGTCTTTTAATAATCCACTGTGCGTTTCATAACGCCGTTTGGCTACATTGTTATTAGCTATGCTTGCTTAGCTCGCTAGCCCGGTACTGAATTATTACAATGAGAATGATGCGCACATCGAAACTTTTGTTCGGTCAGATGAGCGTATTATAAGTCATAAGGGGAGCATGTCACGGCCCTCTTTGAGATTTTGTACACCCGCAGGTTCAGTTTGATAATTCAAATGCTTTGAGACGAAACTCCCGTGTTCGAAACCTAACATTGCATTGAATGATGTGTGAATGCCACACCTTTGCATGCATGAATCACACATGTGATTAACAGACATGTGTGATGAATGTGTTAATTACACGTGCAATTCATGCACATAAAGGTGTGGCATTCACACATAATTCAAGCAATACTACTGATCAATCTATACTGATTCAGTGATAAAGTGCCTGTTAACATGAACCATGATCTGAAATAAGTATTTTTTTTTTTTTCAGAATCCTGGGCATAAGGATTGGCATGGCAGGCCTCAGTGTGGCGTCTATACATGAGGTCGGCTAAGGCTCTTGGTATGTGTATAAATTGATTTCTATACAATAGCCAAATGCTTATATAGACTGCAATATGTAATGTGTAAAATGTCATTTTTTGGGGGGAAAAGTAAAACAATTATTTTCATTGTGGTTCTTGCTGTCAACAGGTAGTGGAACACAGCTCTCCTGAAAGTCGCCTCAATATTCCGCAGCTTGTTGGAACGGCAGATGGCAGAGTGATAGTAAAGACCATCGACTGGCAGACACATCTGAGTCCCTACTTTCGAAAGCTCCCACAGATCAAGAGTTATCAGCACTTTAGGTATATATATTCAAAATTCTGCATTTTATGAATAAAAAAATCATGAATGGACATAATAGTGTTCCATGTTGTGCCATGTTTTAAATGTCCTGTTGTGTGCTTCTATTCTGTCACAGCTTTGATGCCAACAGACCAGGTGTGGTGCTTGCTCAAACTCACAGTGATGCAGAGCCTATCGAGTTTCAGCTACTGCGCAACGCAGGAGTTCTGCCCCCTGTTGACAGTCTTCCCGTCCTGGCCCCACCTGGACTGACCATGGACAGGCAGACGTATCTTTTTGAAAAAATCAGGCCTTTCTGGTCTGATGAGGCAACGGACTTCACATGCCCAGCACCAAAGGTTACAGCACAGAAGAGTAAGCAGAAGAGGGTGCGCTTGTGATGTCACCATTTAGCCCGCATATCAACTGTGATGGACAGAGTGGGTACAGTCACATTGTGGGGGAGGAACTGGTATTGAAGATGATAATATAGTCCATGGTCTGGAAAATATTGAACTCTCCTTCACACACTTAGATATATTTTATTTGATATTTGAAGTATGTATCTATCTTTCACCTTTCTTGTTTCTCATTTTTATTCAAGTGCTTTTTGTAACTGAAGAATTTCCCTCTGGGGATCAATAAAGTTAATTCCGTGGTTGTGACCATGTTAATGTGATGCAAATGAGCAGCTATTGGCCTGGCTCCTCAAGAAGGTCGAAATCTTTCAAGCTGAATTTCTCCCTAAAGCAGTTTGAGGAGTGCCTACATTCAAATGGCCACATCTTCTTCAAAAATGATCAGATGGACATGTGTTTGACATTGTTGGAAAGCTTAGAAATCACTTTCGGAATCTGTAAATAACTCCAAATGTCCCAAAGTAGACATGTGAACCCTTTTGCCATGGCTGGACACAATTGTCCCTCTTTCCCAAGAAGAGGCAAAGAAAGGTTGAGAAAATGAGGTTTGGTCCAAGAGAAAAAAGTAGTGGCACATGTACTTTTTATGTGCCAAAAAATAAAAAACTTGATTATTTTAACTATTGTGCTGAGTTTTTTCGCGGATATTATGGAATCGGTCTTGCGCGTCCGCATCGCCGTCCGCAGATTTTAGCCGTTAACGCGATAACTGGAAAGGCGTTTGAGATTATATTTTCTTATTTTTTTTATGGGTCACATATCCCCTGTAGATGATCCCTATTGATTTTGAGCTGTCTACCATTATTATTAATTAGTTAATTAATTAATTAATTAATTAATTAATTAATGATATAGAAACACATTTTCGGCTTTATCTTCCAGACTGATGGAGATATTGCCTTCAAATTTTGTACAATGATTCATGTAACAACTATCTACAAGTACAATCATTATTACTTTGGCTATGATTGGTAATAGTTACATAATAAGTTAACTGGTTAACTTATTAGTGAACACAGAAAAACTAATTAAGGCATTTTTTCTTTATTATTGAGCTCATTTGGACACATTGAGGATATCATGGGTTTATTTAGCACTTATTCATAATGTTTATTACATTATAATATAAATGTATTAATTATCATATAAAAAATTGTTAAGCCTCCATTTCTTTATTAATGCATTGAATGGAAAGTTTGAACATATTGTATGCTTTTTCATGAAATTTAATAAACATAGTGTATGCTTTTTCATGAAATTTGGACACTTTGAAGATATGGCAGGTGTGGTTAGCATTTTAATATTCATAATATTTAACAAGGTATAATAGGTTAACTAGTTTTATTAAAAACTAGAGAGAAATGTATGAGTTCAGGTATTCTGTGTTCAATATCGAGTTTATATGGACACTTTGAACATGTATAAAGTGTAGTCAGCATTGTATCATAATATTTAACAGTTATTTTGTCGAATTTATTAATAATTAATTAAAACAGTTAGTGGCAGGTGCGAGTGCGTTCCTTCAGACAAGAGTACTTGCATGCAAGTACAGCGAACTACCTTTTCTAATTTAAAAGCCTGAATGATGCTGAATTTCATTTTATATTGCAGATACTTTTCAATAATAAATGTTTTCCAAGATTCCAGTATTGTTTAAGTGTTTATTGCAAAATATATGCTTTTCATGACCAAAAATAGAATATATGTTGTTATAGATTTGTAGTTTAACAGTTTTATAGATATGGGTTGTCGATTGCAATTTATTTTCTTATATGTATATATATGTATATATATGTAATCTGTTTTTATCTGGCATATTGGTTAATTTGACCCAGCATTTGGGTAGGGTACATAACCAATATATGTAGTTGAAACAACCCATAAATGTAGTTAATTTTACCCAGCATTTGGGTAGAATATTTAACCCATCTGTTGGGTTAAAATGGACCAACCCATCTTGCTGGGTCAAATCAACTACTGTTGGGTTGGTGCAATAGTGACTCAGCGCTGGGTTATAAAACAACCCAAGTTGGGGTGTTTTTTAACCCATAATTTTTCTGTGTGGATATCAGTACCCTGCAGACACTGAGCAGACTTCTTCTTTTATCATTTGCTCGTTCCAGTCGTTCCTTCTTATGGCTTGCGTTTTGCCAATATTTTAGTGGCCTTTACACCTACTTCATGATAACCCAGTTTAGCCGAAGTATTATATTTAAGTATTTCTGTTCCAATTCCTGTAACTTCTCAATATGTATTTTATAGGCCTTTGCTTTAACTCTAGCTAGTTTCAGCTATTAGTTTTCCTCTAATGACTGCCTTCATGGCATCCCAGAAAATCGTTGGGTCTACTGTGCCATTGTTATTTTCATCTATGTATCTTTCGATTTCTGTTTTTACCTTCTCCCTTTTTTGGTCATTATTCATAATTCCCAGATTAAGTCTCCATACTGTATGCCTTCTTCTATTCTTTAAATGTATTGTTAAGTAGAGTGGGTTGTGGTCTGACACATCTGAGACAACCTATCTCTCTTACCATATGGCTATCCTCTACAATCATAAAAAAGTAATCTATACTTAAATGGACTTTATGTATTGCTGAGTAATATGTGAAGTGTTTTTCCAGGGGATGTAGACTCCTCCAAACATCAATCATCCTCCAAAGATATGTTTATGAATCTTGTAAAATGCATTTTATTCTTTTTGGAACTATCTATTTAGGTCTCCCCCACAAACCAAAATACCCCCTGTTTCTGCTAAGATGTCATCGAATAGGCATTTAAAAAAGGATTTGTCACTTTCTGGAGGTGCATATATGTTTACTAATGTTACTAGTTCATATCCCTGCATTCCTTCTCAAGATCAAACTTAGTTGTATTTGATATCAGTATCACTACTCCTTTTTCGACATCCTTCTTTAAATGTACTATGGTATAAGTTACTGTAGCCATATTTTTTAAGGTTATTATGTTCTGATTGTGACAGGTGGGTCTGCTGAAGAAAAAAGTTTCGTCATGACCTTTTGTCTTATCGGACTATTTAGACCAGTAGTCTCAGACACGCGGGATGATATTTTGTTGCCCCCCACTTGATATCAAAGTTTAATGTAAGTGCGGCCCGCAGTGACGATGAGTGATATGTGATTCTGTTTTCACTTAAACGTGCGTGCATCCTCCACGGCTGGCCCGCCACACCCGTAGAGCTGCAGTCTCTCCACCCGCAGGTGCCAGGGAGAAGATATCAGTCAACACTCGCTGTAACCAAGATAAAACCGCGGTGTTCAACAGAATCAATGGCCCGTTAGTGGGAAGTTCGAGGATAAGACTGACTGTGGGATTGTGGTAATGTGAGCCAAGCGCAGGACGCCCTAAAACACCCTATTTTTCCTCCTGTTTCCCCCGGTAACCACGGAGACGATGTTGAGATGACACATGCATAAACTGCGGCCAGCACCCGCCTATCTATACCCGCTTAGTCTGTCCAAGATCAGTTTGGAACACCAATAAAACGATTCCAACAAGATGTGAGAACACCACAGTGGATCAGCACCTATTAAATGCTGGAAAGTCTCTTTGCGTAAAAGCGAAACTTGGCTGCAGCGCAGCACGGATTATGAACTCCCGCGACAGAACTCTCTTCTCTCTATCTTTGAGCAGTTAACTAAAGAGATCAGCTCATCTGATGCATCTGTTATTCCCTTAATTACAGCGCTAAAGGTCTTCTACAGAAAGATTGAGACCAAAGAGTGAAAATAATGAAAAGTGCGCTCTTGAGAATCTGTCAACACATTTTTACTAAGATCTACTCTGATCTCCTGTATTTCATCGCGACTGTACTCGATCCTTGTCATAAAGATCATTATGTAAGTGTCATATATGGATGTGTGGATAAAACAGCGCATAGAGAAATGATCTATTCAGCGTTGGACACAAGAGTGCGCTTGGAGCTGCGCACAATGCAGGAGAGAGAGGAGCAGAGTCAGCAGGGCCGGTGCGGGGAACAAAAAGGCCCACACCAGATGAGGGGCACCCTCTAGAATAGCAATGCCTTGACTTTAGTTTTGTAAGTACACACAGTCCCAGTCATAAGAACAAAATTGGATTAAAATACAATGTTACAGAATTGGCCTAATAATTAATTTTGTTTTTTCATATTTTTCTCAACTTACTTCATGAGTCACCATAATGGTCTTTCAAAAAGACTCAGAATGCCCCATTTTGACCTAAATTTTTCAAAAGCTCCGCATGCCCCGCATTTTTTTTTTCAAAATATTTCTTTTTTGGAGGAGGGGGGGGCTGCGGCCCAGCCTCACCCAGACTTTAACTCATGCGGTCCCCAGGCAAATTGAGTTTGAGATCCCTGATTTTGACGATTTACATTCAACGACATTATCTTGATTTGATTAGTCATCATCATGTTTATCTATTCTTTGTAAGTATACTCCAATCAATTCTGAACAAAACAATCATGAACTGTCAATACAACAAGAACAAGTTTGTGACTTCAGAGAATGGGGTGAACTATGCCCAGAGTCCCCGTTGGTGGGTGAATGAGAAATCCTCATCTCTCAATAGGGCCCCTTCCTAGACTCAAAGAGTTCCTAGAACTCTATATGGTCTAGATGTGTCCAACTTCAGAAAAGAAAACTCCCAGTCGGATTTAATATTACACCTTTTTAACACCCACATATGACCTCCGTTTCTGGACGACGTCACCTGGACAATCGTAAATCAAAAAAGATTTGCTTGTTTTTGTCTCAAACTTAACTTGGTTTTCGTGCGAGACCGTGGTGTGCTCTCTGGATGTGAAGCTCTGTTCCTTCAGGTAGCTGGAGTTCTAGCTGGTGTTCTACATAGTTGCTAGTGGAGTTCCCCTCCGTCTCCTCCGTAACGCCGAAGTTCTGGATATTGTTTCTCTTTGATCCCCCTTCGAGGTCGGTTACCTTTTCTTGCACCTTGCGTGTCTGTTCCAGCATTTCCATCATCACTTCTACCGCATCTATTTTCCAACTCTGCTATGAGCTCCTGAGCCTCAGCCATAGTCGCCTTCTGTGTCTGTAGCTCATTTATATTATCTGCTAGCTTGCGCTCGATTTCTTGCTGAAGAGTGGTGATTTCTTGTTTTCATGCTAATTGTCCACATAGTCATTATTATAATTATTTTTATTATTATTTTAAACCTTCAGGGAAGGAGTTTGGCAACACATTGATAATCATGGAGAATGCCTCAGAAATTATTGAATTACTTTCAGTTGACTCTGAGCTATGTGGAAATGTCTGTATGCATCTACGTATGTATGTATCTTTCATTCCTAAGTGGATTCCACCAGGAAATATGAGAATGTTAGCAGAAAATTCACAAAAACAAATATGAGACACATAGTTTCTTATTTTCTTATTTTTATTGGGTGATTCACATACAGTGTCACTCACACAGAAGAATTTACTTCAAACTAATACAAGGTCACATACAGAAACTCACCAACAATTAGATTTGTGATTCAGTCTATTTGTTACCATGGTGATTCCATCTCCATTTGTATGTTGGAAGGAATACTTACTACATACTACAAGATAAAACTGTCTGTGGTTTTCAAAATAACTGAACTAGTTGATAAGAAAGAGAATAATATCACAGATTTAACATTTTCCATGGTGACTTCACATCCAGTGTGAGCTTCTCCGATCAAATGAGAATAATGCCCTTTAATGTCTGATAAATCACTGACTGTGAAAATGTGACTGCTCTGTTTCAGTTTGCAGCACTTTTCTTTTACAAAGTCAAAGCTGGGAACAAACTAGGTTTCTGTGTGTACATGTGATTCTAGAAAATGTCTGTCTTCTTTTTTTCCAAGAATCTCTTGAAAACCCAGCTCTTCCAAGAGCATCATCTGTCCTAGCACTTACCCTACCCCTCCTTCTCCTTCTGCACTTAGATCCACCTCAGCTCTCTTACCTTCAAGATGACTTATATGTAGCTTATTCCTCTCTTGTAAATCACTTTGGATAAAAGTGTCTGCTAAACGCTTAAATGTAAACAACAGGAGAAGCTCTGAATAATTTACAGTGCCTAATCCTGCCGAATACTTGCTCAAATGGGTCCGCCCCTTCCCTGGATGTTACAAAGATTCTCCAGCTGTTGTGAACGCACCTGACCCTGTTAATCTGCTGCATTCATCATGCAAAAACAAATTTTAATCACTTAACAAAAGACTACTAAAATCTACATCAGCTTGAGTTGCAGCTATATCTGACTGTGGGACATCCTTTTCCATGTTGATTCTCCTGCACCAAAATCCATAGAGAAAAAATCAGGGTTTTCTAAATGGACTTTGGTGCAGGGAATGAGGAGTTGCAATTTTGCAACACAATCTTCAGTTTGGATCTGGAAAAGGGCATCAAGCAGAGTCAACCACGACTAAAAAAAACCTGACCTGTCACTTTAGCGGCAATGTGCACCCCCAATTCTGAGAACATTTTTGTCTAAAAACTGCTAAAATCAGCTTTCTTTGGCATGGGAAGATATGATCTGACGTGGTCTCATCCTATGTGATGGCCCCACACATTGTACAGTGCACTGCTGTGCATTCACTGACAGATGCACACACCACCACCATAACTATCAAAGACGGCAGAAGGAAAAGATACAACATAATTTGGTCTTTATAAAAAAGTAGCTGTATATTGATTTAGATTTTTTTTTGGGGTGAAGCAAAGTAGTTTTAGAGGAAGAGAGGAAGGGACAGTGTCAAGGAGGGAGGAAGAACAGGGGTGTAGCTGTGGCGATGACTGGTTGATGAGGAGGCACCAGTGTTTGTATTTAAAGTATATATTTGCCACAATGATGTGGCAAAAAACCTACAAAACATTAAAACATGATGACCAGTTAAAGCTTGGGTCAATAGTTTGTTTCTGAGATATCGCCATGTCCTTGCAGTGTGTGACCAGATTTGGCACAACGCTTACTTGTGTTTTAAGGGCGGAGCTTTAACAAGAGAGCCAGGAAGGGAGTAGGGCGTATTTGTCACATTGTAGCCTGCTAGTGGTGGAAAAAAATGCAGCCTACTTTTGTTATTTTTGTGTGCTTTAAATGCAGTTTCACATCTGCACACAGTATTTTATTTAAAAAAAAGGGTAGAGGGGAGCTGGAATGAATTGTGTGACAGGATCACCATGGCAACAAGGGCCCTCGCTGTGTCAGGTATGAGAGGAATGTGGGAGGCAGATTGGTGCTGAAATGGTCATAAATGGAGCCGATCACTCTTCACTTTTTCCAGCTCTCTGAGATTGTCATTGTCAGTGGCCCAAGCACTCCCACATTCACACACTCACACATGCACCACATCACAATTCTATAACAAGACCATGCGGACACAGCGGTTATTGTGACAAGCTACCATCACAGTCTACAGCTTCACAAAACAGTAAAGAAATGTCAACAAAAACAGAGAAAGACAAACGCATTTCAGGATTGTACATTTCATACAGAAAATATCTACTGCTGACAGGTGACGTCATTGTTTCAATGGTCAGTCTCATCATTAACAGAAAGTGTTTCCTGATTGACTGAGTCATGAGATGAATTTGTATGAATTGTCATTTTATTCTGATAAATTAATCTGATAATAATAATCTGTTAAAATTGCACACACTGTACTCTATACTCCTCCAAGTCTGCAGAGAAGACTGAAGGAGGTCAGGAGGTTTTGCTGATGGGAGACACAAAGTGTTTTTTATTTTTTATGTTGAAATGAATTCAGCAAACCCAAGGGGTAGGAACGAAGGGAGGTGTCACGTCGCATTGTCCTGAAGAAGAATGAAAAATGAGTTACTATCAATGACATTTACCAGGAGGGTCAGAGAAACACTGTGGAAGCATTAACACGATATGGGCTTTGGGACTGATGCTGATATTACAAAGTTGAATGTGACAGATAAAGGCACATCCACTGAGGTGCAGGTTTTCTTTATAGTCTAAATTTGGTAATTTTGTACCTTGATCTGTTGCTGTGACTTGTTTATTCCCAGAAGTAGCGTAGATACCATATAGTCTCGTTCTTCAGCTGAGGGCCGAACAGAGGGTTGGCTTGGGCCAGAATAGCTACCAACCAACTAAAGAGTAAAGAGAAGCAGAGAGAGAGGAAAGAGTTACCAAGAGGGGGAATTCATGCGCAAAGACAAGTATCTGTGATGATGTTTAAAGGCTGTTGCATTGATAATAATCATATTTAATATATCTGTCAAATACACTAAATACTGTATGTGGCCAGCCATGGCAAAACCGGGCAAGTCTACCGAGGGACATTTTGAGTTATTTTACAGATATTTTACAGAAAGTGTGATTTATAAGCTTTCCAACAAAGTCCAACACATGTAAATCAGATAATATTTGAAGAAGATATGGCCATTTGAATGTAGGCTCTCCTCAAACTGTTTTAAGGAGAAATTCAGACACCGTCTGGAAGCCAAGAGACAGAATCATCACATTTACATAGCACAACCCCCTCCTGATCTAAGCTTTCAGTGAAACCACAAATACTATTGTTGTGAGCTACACTGCTACACAGAACAATACATTTACAATACATTCACAAACTGGACATATAGGAAGGGGGATGGCTTATTATGTGATTTCTTGTCCTCACACTCGTGTAGTCATATTTCCATCATCTGTTTTTGTTGTTTCATAAAAATGAAAAACAAAATATACTATAGATACATAAGAGAGAAAGATCAAAGATAGACACATATTTCTAATAGCAAATTGTATTTCCTTAGTGCCTGCCGCCGAAAGCTAGTTGCTAAATCATTGTGCCATTCACACATGATTCAAGCACATCAGCACATTTGCTAGAATAACAATGCATCCACATAACCTTCTGAAACACACAATGAATTAATAGAAGACAAAGCATGTTTTAATCCCTGTATGAGACTTGGAATGAACACTTACGTTACGTAGATTAACAACGTTAATGAAAACTCGCCCCATAAAAAGATATAAGATTAATAAGAGGTTCAGGGTGTTGGTGTCACGTCATCATTTCTCTTTCAGCCACTAAATAATCAATTTCTTTGTTGTTTTTGCGACGATGAAGTCTGCTAACGTTTATGCTAACACATTAGCATTAGAGTTATTAGTTATTAGAGGAAAGGAGGCGCTTGTGCTTAACGAAGCAACACCAGGATCTAGAGGCAAAAATCTGGACTTCCGAATTTGTTCGGCCCAGGTGAATAATAGCAGCGGCTCTTAACCCTTTTAGCACCACAATAATAGATTTTATATACTTTCAGGGGCAGTTTGAATTATTAAAATTGCACCAAGTAGTGAGGAGTTATGGTAATTGTCACCGGTGATCTCCGTGGTTGTAATATATAATGTAAAATATAATTCATATAGTGTACAGTGTATAGAAATATAGACTGTGCATATCAAACTGTAGGTCCTTGAAATGAAAAAAACTCTTGGCTAACGTTACTTGGGTATTCATGATATCATACAGTTAAGTTTAGGTTGAATTAAGACGTTATTGACGATATCAGGATACACAATAGATGGAAGACTCTCCTGGTCGTCATTGATCCAAGATGAGGGAGCCAACTCGTATGGATCTGCACCGCCAAGAATCCGTGACATTTCCAAATATCGTGCCATTTCTTGTTGACCAAGTCCTTCCCTGTATGCCTTTGCACCTATAATTGCACCTATAGTTGTGAGGAGCTTTCTGTGGTTTCTGACATTTTCCATCAGTTTTTAGCTCAATGTACCTTCAATATTGCCGCGCATCCGGGTTACTGCCCCGAACGTGACGTAGGTGAAAACCCTCTACATGAATCAATGTGCGCCCACACCTCCACATGCTCCTCAAGCTCGATCCTGTGCATTCACTGCTTCTTCTTTTAATTTTACAGCGGTTGGCATCCATCTGCAGCTTATTACCACCCCCTTCTGCTCTGGAGTGTGGACCCGCGACAGGCCACCCTCACACCATACACTTGCGCACACATACTCTCACCCTATATAATTCCCCAATTTTATCCTATTTTATACCCTACTATTCTGACTTCTTTTTACTATTTCTTCCTCATTTCCATTACCCCGTTTAAGTTCCATTCTTGATCCCCTAATTTCCTTCGATTATTTTTCATCACCTCTCTATGTGCCTCATATGCCCTACACCTCAAAAGTATGTGCTCCGCTGATTCTTCCTCTTCCTGACACCTCTCACACAGTCCTGTCTGATGATTCCCTACTAATTTAAGTGATTTATTCAGTGCACAGTGCCCTAGCCTTAACCTCATTATCACTACCTCATCTCTCCTGTGTCTCATACCTGCCCTGTTTACCCTGACGCTGTTTTGTATTTGATACAAATGCCTCCCTATACCCTCTCTATCCCACCTCTCTTGCCACATTTCATTGATTTCCCCCCAGATGACACTCTTTACCTTGGCCTTACTGACACTCACTTCCATCTCTACTCTTCCTTTCCTTAATGCCCTCTTTGCCAATTCATATGCCCTCTCATCCCCCTTACCCGTACATGCGCTGGTACCCACATAAATCTAACTTGACCTCCTCTCTTCATTATTCTATTCATAGACTGCAAAACTTCATACAATACGTCCTGTCGGCTATTAGAATGAAATTAATTCATGCTCAACAGAACTGATGATGAATCAGCAAATCAGAACCTTGTTATGCTTAGCCTCTTCCACCCATCTTAGTGCTACCAGCACTGCCAGCATATCCACCGAGTGAACCCCAAACATATCTGATGTTCTCCTACTTAGTCCATTAGCTCCATCCATATATTAGTATAGATTCACTATACTTTCCCATTACATGAAATTTAAATGCACTTACCAAATATATTTGACCATTTCCTTTTCTTTTTAAGCTCTAGATAATGGCAATCTATTTCTGGGCCCTCAAGCATCAATAATGGCGTCACTAGATAAACTATTGTTTGGCTTATTCTCATTTCTAAGACTTCGTTTTCGTTCGTTTGCGAATAGATTTCCCACTCTCCCAAAATGTTCCCTCTGACTCTTCCCATTTTCCCAGAACTCCAGCAGTACCTCTCTCGTTGGGTAAAAATCACTGTGTCCCTTCAAATTCACCCAGTACTTTACCATCATCTGCTTCCTTCTCAGCTCCAGAGCCATCTATCCCATCTCTACCTGTAACGCAGGTACTGGCGTTGTCTTAACAGCCCCACTGCAGACTCTCAGTGCCTGTGCCTGAATCACATCCAGCTTCTCAAACCTTGACCTAGCAGCTGATCCATATGCAATACTGCCATAATCGAACACGGATCTAATTAAGACCATATACACTTCTTGTTATCGCTCCCCAGTCCCTGTGGAGTTAAATTTGTTCCACTGATATTTGTAAATGTGCAAATTGTGATCCACACATATTTCTTGATTTGTATGCGTGTTTTGAGATCCACAAATAAAAAAAAAAACAATTTGTAACTTGCGCCAGAACACGCATTTCTCGCTTTTGTGAATTGTGATTTCACATTTGTGGATCGCCAGAACACACGTTCCTTGCTTTCCACAGTTAACAAGCAGTTTGAGGAGTGCCTACATTCAAATGGCCACATCTTCTTAAAAAAATATCAGATTTACATGTGTTTGACATTGTTGGAAAGCTTAGAAGTCACACTTTCAGAATCTGTAAATAACTCCAAATGTCCCAAAGTAGACTTGTGAACGCTTTTGCCATGGCTGGTCACATATGCCACATTCCTTCCTCTTTTCACATGCCTACCTTTCGGCATAAATTACGATAACAATACATTTTTGATATATTGCCCAGCCCTAGTTGCTGGGCAACTAGACGGTAACAAAGTTTTTGTTACCGTCACCAAGCTGGCAGACCCCGAAGACTGCTGGCTCCTTTAGCTTAGCTCGTACAGCAACCACACATTTAATTACAGGACTCCGTCTGCGTTGAAGAATGGCACTTTTATTTACAGCACTGCAGGGTGATGCACAGCCTCTCTTGTTATGATGCTACTCTCTCACAACAACTAACTGAAACACATGACAGATATTCGCTGCGGCTCGCCAAATGTGTCCAGCCATGGCAAAACTGGTCACAAGTCGACCGAGGGACATTTTGAGTTATTTACAGATTCTGAAAGTGTGATTTCTAGAATTATTTAAACAAAATTAGGCATGCGCATAAGTTTAGGCACCACTAAAGAAAACATCTGTGCATCCTTCTTTTGCAGAAATAACAGCCTCTAAATGCTTCCTATAGCTTCTAATTAGAGTCTGGAATCTGGCGAAAGGTATTTTGGACCATTCTTCTTTACAAAACATCTCCAGTTCAGTTTGATGGTTTTCCCTGGCACAACTTCAACTTTGTCACTGATTCCTGGACAATGATCTCCAGGAATCTCTGTAAATCATATAAACTTTATTTTACTTTAACGTTATATCACTGTGTTTGTCTCCTTATGATATATTTAACTGAAATGTCTTATCCAAAAAACCAATGATTTATAAAGGAAAATCATAAAAATGTACAGGGGTGCCCAAAATTGTGCATACCACTGTACGACTACACGAGTGTAAGGACAAGAAATGATAACAGAATAAGTCTCCCCCCCCCCCTTCCTATATTTTTTAAGTTATTTCATATTATGTCCAGTTTTTTTTATGTATTGTATATGTAGCAGTGTAGCTCACAGCAATAGTATCTGTGCTCATACAGAGAGGTGTGGTTTCACTGACAGCTTAGACCAGGAGGGGGTTGTTCTATGTACATGTGATGATTCTGTCTCTTGGCTCCAAGAAGGTGTAAATCCTTGAGGCTAAAATTCTCCCTAAAGCAGTTTGAAGAGTGCCAGATTGACATGTGTTGGACATTGTTGGAAAGCTTAGAAATCACCCTTTCAGAATGTAAATAACTCAAAATGTCCCTCGGTAGACTTGTGACCGGTTTTGCCATGGCTGGACACATTTTATGAATCAAGTGATTCCTCAAGAAAATAATCGTCACATGAATCATTACTTGTAATATACTGAGGGACAGGTTACTTACTTACCTGCAAACAACTCATCAGAGATATACATTGATATTACAGAGCACATGCATGTGTTTTAATGTTTGTTCTCTGCTCTTCATGAAGTAAAGACTGTGTTTAAATATTTTTTAATATAACTATTTTATCACTATTTATCTTATGTCACACTATGCTTTGCAATATCACGCAAGTTTTCTAAGCTTTCCATAATGCCTCAGTAGATGATATTTCATTTAGAAGCTGCAACACTTAATCACAGAATAATAAAACAAGTTATCATTAAATCATACACAATTTTAACAGAGTAATAGAGTCATATGAAGATGTAAGGTTTTAAAAAGCTTGGAGGAGGAATTTGTACTTACAACAGGTAGCAGCAGACAGCTGTGAGGATTAGACTGGTTACAATCACGCTGTCAAAGAGAACAAAGTGGTCACTTTGATTACAGTGTATATTTAGGGTCCACAAACACAGGCTTAGACAATAAAATCAATACTCATGCTTCTCCCAAGAGGTTAAAAAAAAACTGGTAACGCTTTCTTTTACAGTCCCCTAATTACCTGGTATTTAGCTGGTAAATTCATGGTAACACTAAAGTGTTGCTAGGTAATTACCAAGGGTAATAAGATAAGTAAATACAGTGAAACAGTTGCCAAAATACTGGGTAATGCACGGTAATGTACTCGGTAAGTAAAGTAAAACTGTACTGTAAAAGAAAGCCAAGCTTGTTTCCATGTAATTACACACATTTTTAGGGTTAGGTTTGTTAGATTACCCCTTGGGTAAATAGCTAGTAATTAGGTACCTGCTTATTACCAGTTTATAACCCAATAATACACTTACATTTACCATAGTTTTGCCATAGTTTAGCTGTACATACCTTCTTATTAACAGCAGTAATAACACGCTATAATTAACTATATAGTTACCAGGTAAATGCCCAGTATTTTGGCAACAGTTTCACTGTATTTACTTTCTTATTACCATTGGTAATTACCTAGTAACACTTTGGTGTTACCATGAATTTACCAGGTAAATACCTGGTAATTAGGGGACTGTAAAAGAAAGCGTTACCAAAAAACTTAATGCATTTTCTTTATAAGCGACTTTCCAATACTCAAGGACACTTTATAAAGACAAACAATTATATAAAAAAAAAACAGACAACAGGACAACACAGTGAACAGATAATGGAGTGAAATTACAGAGAGTAAGCTATTTAGAATAAGTGGGTTTTGAATCTTGATTTGAAGAGGGGAAGAGATTTGCAGATGTCAAATGGTAGTCAATTCCAGAGATGAGGAGCAGAGTGGCTGGAAGCTCTGTTCCTCATAGTGCTGAGAAGGGCAGAGGGCACAGTGAGACAGATGGAGGAGGAGGATCTGAGGTCGAAGAGATATGGAGGGGCGAGTTTCTGGATGGCCTTGAAAGCATACAGGAGGATTTTGAATTGAATTAGGCCTGGGTGATAATACAATAACGATATGTATCGCTATAGCCATTTCTGCGATATCAATAGAAAAATGTTCAATAGGACATTTGATGAAGTCACTTTAACTTCGTTAGAAAAAAAAAGCTTGAAAAATAGATTGGTTGCATGAGCAAACTACCTTGTAACCAAGTTGCTACAATGCTTGCAACCTGTAGCGTGGTCAGAGGCTTTGGAGTGGCAGTCAAACAGCCAATCACTGAACAGTCAAGTTTGGTTGTGCCATCATGTTCCCTGTGTCTCACTCACAACAACAGCAGCATGTGAACAATGTCAGAAATTCAACTTGTACCCAATTTAAAAATGTGACAATAGCCAATAAAATAAAATCTGTGGAATATTAGCTTGATTGAATAGTATCTACTGGGTCCACCGAGCCTCTGAAGATAAGTACCCGCGGCGGCCTTAAATCTGGGCTGAAAAATCTGTTTTTCTTCAATAACATAAAAAATAATGAATTGAATGTATATTATCAATTAAAGTTGAATATAAACATATACCTTATGCGTCATTTAGTACCAGTTCTATGTACCAGTAAGTGTAATTTCTTTGGGACCTCAAGGACTGAATTGAATAAGAAATTGGTCCTAAATTGTAACTCACAATATTAGGTATTGTTGTATCCACCTAAAACTTGATATGTGAGACCACAGACCTGCCCTGAACATGTCTGCAAAATGTGACCTCCCAATAGGAAGTGGACCACACTAAACAGGTCATGTAAAAAATTACTCTGGCTCCACAGCCCGTCAGGCGCAGGGACAGCGCCGGTAATAAATAGTAAGGAGGACAAATTCAATGCACACGTGTCGACATGGGCGCACAACGACTTGCACGATTCAAGCTTGAACCTGTTAAAGCGCCCATAGACCAGATGTTCCAAATCACACCGTTGTAGTGTGTGTATCTTGTTTGTCTAACGCTGGGTTTTATTGTATTCTTGGGCTCTGCATGTGCTCTGAAAAAGCCTGGAATCGTGATGTAAGGATCACTTCTCCTAAACAGCGGATCCTCCTGCTCCGGGCACTAGTCCGGGCACATCCGGTTGCATACATTGAACCACAGAAGAAGAAGAACATCAGTTGTGGAGGTGTTTCACTTGCAACAGAGTCTTCTGACTCGAGGTCCAACTGCGGCAGGGAGTCGTGACGAAGCCATTTTTAAACATTGTTAAAACAACGTTTTGATAATGAGTAGCAGTGCATCCACCATTCCAGAGGGGGAGCTGCACTTCCAGGTACCTGGCCAATCACAAGACAGTTGAGAAAGCTCTCCTTGGCTGGCCAATCACAACACAGTTCTGTCTTCATGGGGTGAGATTTCAGTCTGAAACAGCGCGGCTGTCGAGAGCTTCAGTGAGGAGAGATTTCCATCGGCTCATTTGCAGCAACTAGGAGCTTTTTGACCATAAAAACAAGTAAATGTTTGTAAGTAACTCACATATATGTGCCATAGGACCGAGTGGTTGGAGCTTTAATACCACTTGCGGTACTAGTTATTATCGGTGCATGTCGGGCTGTGAAGGCAGAGTAGGGACAGGTCTGTTCAGGGCAGGTCTGTAGTCTCACATCAAGTTTTAGGTGGATATAACAATACCTGATATTGTGAGTTACAATTCAGGACCAATTTCTTATTCAAGGTCCTTGAGGTCCCAAAGAAATGACACTTTTGCCATATCTCAGAAAATAATAATGATACATGAGACATAAAACTGGTACTAAATGATGCGTAATGTCCATGTTTATATTCAACTTCGATTTATAATATAAGAATAATATTATTTCATTATTTTTTATGTTATTGAAGAAAAACTGATTTTTCAGCCCAGATTTAAGGCCGCCGCAGGCACTTAACTTCAGATGCTCGGTGGACCCAGTAGATACTAGTCAATTAAGCTAATATTCCACAGATTTTCTTTTATTTGCTATTGTCACATTTAAAAATTGGGTACAAGTTTAATTTCTGACATTGGGGCAAATGATGCACCCTAAACCTCAGTGACCCTTGACTTCCATACACAGGTGAATCCAATCATGAGAACTAAGGGTATTTAAGGAGGCCAATTGCAAGTGTTTCTCATTTTCTGCATCTTCTCTGAAGAGTGGCAACATGGGTGCCTCAAAACAACTCTCAAATGAAAACAATGATTGTTCAACATCATAGTTCAGGGGAAGGACGCAGAAAGCTATCTCAGAAATTTAAGCTCTCAGTTTCAACTGTGAGGAACATTGTGAGGAATTGGAAGACCACAGGTACAGTTCTAGTTAAGGCCCAAAGTGGCAGACCAAGAAAAATCTCAGATAAGCAGAGGCGAAGGTTGGTGAGAAGTCACAGTCAACCCACAGACCAGCTCCAAATACCTACAACATCATCTTGCTGCAGATGGTGTCACTGTGCATCATTTAACTATTCAGCACACTTTACCCAAGGAGATGCTGTATGGAAGAGTAAGGCAGAAGAAGCCTTTTCTCTGCATCCGCCACAAACAAAGTTGCTTGAGGTATGCTAAAGCACATTTGGACAAACCAGCTTCATTTTGGAATAAAGTGCTGTGGACTGATGAAAGTAAAATAGAGTTATTTGGGTAAAACAAGGGCCATTATGCATGTATTGAAAATAACAGCATTCCAAGAAAAACACTTGCTACCTACAGTAAAATTTGGTGGCGGCCTTAAATGCTGCCACCAAATGCGGCAGGCATTTAAGGCCTGCTGCAGCAGGCCTTAAATGCCATGCTGTGGCCCCACAGCATGGCATCATGCATGGCATCATGCTGTGGGGCTGTGTGGCCAGTGTAGGGACTGGGAATCTTGTTAAAGTTGCGGTCGCATGGATTTCACTCAATATCAGCAGACTGTGGATGAACAATGTCCAGGAATCAGTGACAAAGTTGAAGTTGTGCCAGGGCTGGATCTTTCAACAAGACGACCATAAACACTGCTCAAATTCTACTAAGGCATTCATGCAGAGAAACGAATACGTTTCTGGAATGGCCATCTCAGTCCCCAGACCTGAATATTATTGAAAATTTGTGGTGTGATTTAAAGCAGACTGTCTATGCTCGGCAATCAGGAGGCTTCTTAAGCCTTTGCTGCCCCAGTCACCAGCGTCAGATTGCTTTTGCCCTACAAGTGGTAATGTCAATGAGTTTATTTTGTGACATTTCCAACTCTGACTTCTGGACTACTCACTCGTGCTGTTCTGCCTCAGGTCGCTACGTCTCCTGCTTCCCAGAGAGCTGCGGATTTACCACCACTCATCTCAGCCATTGGACTCTCTCCTGTCTCCATTCATCATTGTGAGTCTGTTCCATTCTAGACATTCCTTGCTCACTGATTCTCGCCCTGGGCTCTCGCCATATTCCCAGTTCAGCTGCATCGTCTCTCCAAGCCGCCCCCCTTTCATGTTCCCGTTGCATTCGCTAGTAACTATATTTGCAATAAACCTTGTTAATTCCTGATCTGTCTCCTCTGCATTTTCTGGTCCAACCAGTCTCTCTACTAAAGAGTGTGACATAACAATCTGACCACCAATGGACCTGGCAGACGGGCATAGCTGGCAACTCGTGATGACTCTCTAAATTTAGATTCCCTTATTGACCTAGCGATTGGTCGAGACAATCGGCTCCGAGAGAGACGCCACGAAAGAGCCAAGGCTCAATGCTTTTTTGAGGGGTTACATCCTCTCTCGTTCACTTCTCACCCCGCATCCGTTAGCCATCAACCCGCGTCCTCACCTCCTGTTACTGCCGGTAATGATACTGAACCCGTGCAGCTGGGTCAGACTCGCTTGACACCCCAAGAGAGACGTATGTTTACCTTATTTTAAAATAAATAAATAATATTAGGTGTTTGGTACGGAAGCGTATTGCCCCCAGACATGTACCAAAAAAAGTGCGGTGCTCAGTATTACGTTATTATGGGAAACTATTAAGTTTCAACAAGAAACTATCGTATTATTTCGAGATAAGATATTTTCTCGTTATAAAGAGAAACTGTCACATTATTTTGAGATTTAAGATGTTTTGACGTTATAACAAGAAAACGTCTTATCTCAAAATAAAGTGATAGTTTATCGTTATAATGAGAAAACAATCTTATCTTGAAATAATGTGATAGTTCATCGTTATAAAGTAATACTGAGCACCCCACTTTTTTGTGTGTGTGGCAGCAATACGCTTCCGTAGTTTGGTCTATAACAGCAGTGTGTAAAATTTATGAAACTTTGTGAAATGGCAGGATGTCAGAAATGTTATGTACAAATTGGTATATTTTAATTGAGTCAGATTTTTCAGAATCTGTCGTGTTTAAACAATAGGTCCAAATATAAAGTTCCCACACCTTGTTAAGGTTCCTACACCTTGTTTGACATCAAATTCAAGGACTGAATGTGCTGACACAGCTTAACTTGGGAGGACTATTTGTAAGAGCTGCTTCACCCACATCCACTTTTATTGACTTTCAGCACGCAAGTGAATGTGATTGTCCTTGGGATCCTGGTCAAAGTCAGTCTTTGTAATTTTCTTTGGTAAATACACAAATCTTGGAAATGTAAATTCTCATGCATTCATTTGCTTTCACTTGCTTAACGTTATTCGCTCATTGTTCTGCATGGAATCTCATGTCAACGGTGGAGAGAGACTGTGGACAGTGTCCACAACACCGCTAGTAGTTATGATTCGACATTTATTTAATTTTTCAGCATAAATTCAGCAGAATTCAGCATGAGCGGAAAAGGAAGTAGGAAAATAAAACATCAGGTTTACTTTTTAAACATTAAACATCCCGTGTTGACACAAAAGCAAGCCTAGTTGCACACTCAACAACACTAGTGAGTAAACAATCAACAACAGGAATGGCAAGCCGGATAATCCTTAAGCAGTCGTCTTGAACTGGAAGTATAGCCATTACTCTTTTCGTAAATCAAATTAAAGGAAATACTTTATGTTAAATGCACATTATGCCCTGGACTAAAGTGCTCCTCCATGTGGGTGTCAAGCAATTCTGACCTAATGAAATGACTTTCAGTGTCACACGCTTCCATGAAGACAGTGCTACGCAATCAAAACAACTGAAGCTTGATATCTTTTTGTCCCAGACCGAGCTTAACAAACTCGTAGCCAGGTATTGGTTAGACTCCCTTTGTCCCACAGCAACATTAAAAAAGTTTAGATTTCTGTACACTGTACATTTCTGTAATTTATTTATGTGTCCATTTCATTATAACATTCAGATTTATCATAAATAATTGAATATGCCCATACATTTTAATTTCTGTTAAATAGGGGGTGAAGGTGAGGTCCAAAATCTTTGAGCATTTAAAATGTACTTGAAAGTAATGCAATAGTTACTTTACTAACTAATTCAGTTACTTTTCGGGAGAGGTAACCAGTAACTGTAACTAATTACTTTTTTAAAGTAATATTTCCATTATTGTACATGACTGTAAATATGTAGGTTTCAAACTGATGGTTTGACAAAGTGTACTTCAACAGATTCAAGTATTGAATATGTTTTAAAGGTACAGTGTGTAAAATGTATCAGCATCTAATGACCCTGCTCCTGATGTAAATATAAAAGGCTCATTCTGGAATAATGAAACAACAGCAATTCATACAACCAGCTGATTGTGCTATTGTATAACACTACATACAATTATTTTCTCTTAAATTTCTGGCAAATAAAAATAATTTAATCTCGGGCTGCAACAATCTTATTGTTTGTCTGCTCCATATAACAAAGCAATCATTCAAATTGAATCATTTTTGGTTTGTGGATATTTGAGAACATAATAGTTTCAAGCTTTGACAAACATTGATCAACATTTTATGGACCAAATGATTACTCATTTAATCAAGAATGAATCAACAGAGGAATCGATGATGAAAATAATCGTGCAGCGTTTATTTCATCACAGCTGTGCTCTGGCGCGACCTAATGGCGATACGAGGTTACATCACATGTGAAAGGACTGACTCGCTGAATGGATGGATGGAGGGATGGATGATAGATGGATGACGCGCACGGCCTCCATCACAAGCTCATGTTATAATAACAATGCTATACGTCTGAATGTGTAACAAACACTGAAAATATGAAGGAAAGAAACTAATGAGTGAATGCGGATAAAATATGAGGGAAAACATAATCGACGGAAACGGCAGCCAATTAACGCCAGTAAAGACCACCTACCCTCGGTTGGGTCCTTTAGGCACCAAAAACGGGGCTACGACCCCCACCAGCGCCCAAAGCGTGGTGAAGCAGATCATGGGCAGAGCGAGAGAGTGGTACACCATGGCTGAGTACTCCAGAAAAGCGACGCTCTCGGGAAAATTCTCGGAAAAATCGCTCTGTCCTCCTCCTAAGTCCTGACACAGAGCATCAATGGCTGCTGAACCAGACTGTCGCTTCCACTGTGTCCCCGCCCACTTAAGCCGATGCAGTATGTGATTGGTCCATGCCGGGAAAGTAACGGGCTCTGATTGGTGGATGAGGCTGTCCGTCAGTATTACAGCGGTATAACAGAACAACTCCAGCAGACTGCAGGCAAGTGCATCTGCATAATATGCATCTCTTTATTCAGGATCATCACAGAGGAAAACACCCAAGTAAACCAAAAGAAACACAACAAATTAGAGGAGGCTATTATTTTTAATTGAACAAATTGAAGAAATAATTTCACATACAGTATATCAATATCACAAAATGTATTATGCATCATATATTACAGTAATTTTGTGTTTAATTTAAAAATGTAGTATCTTCTCTTTGTCAATCGAAACAAAAAGGAAACAAAATACTGGAAGTTCTAATGTGAAGATATTTATGTTATGAGCTCATGTGATGCTATTTTATATAGCACCTTTTCATAAACAGCAATGCAACTTGTTTCACAGTATATTAAAAAAAAAAACAACATGGAATTAATGTTTGTTCGTCTCCATTGACCTGTGATGGACTGATGACCTGTCGAGGATGTGACCAAGCCTTTTCTCTTTATGACAGCTAAAATAGTCTCCAGCTCCCTGTGACCTTCATGTGCGGGATAACGCAGTAGACCATTAGTGAATGAATGAATTAATTAATGAATGAATTAATTAATTAATAGACAAGTAATAATTATCCTGTAAACATTAAACAGTAAAAAAAAAAAAAGGTATGCTGATAAGCTAAATTGGATGAAAATAAAAAGTATTTTTACTTTTTACTATTTTTGTGAACTGACCACATTTCAATGCCCTCAAATGAACCTATAGCACTATAAAATAAAGGAATGTCAGTTTCTGCAAATATAGTGGGTCTGAAATAGCCACATATAGTTTATTATGTTAACAGACACCCCCCTCTTTTTCATTGTAATATTTGAACCTTTATTTGAACCTTTATAAAAAACAGTTTTGGAGAAAGCACTACTACTTTGCACCAGTAGAGGGTGCTATAACACCAGTGGGATCTTACAAATTACAATACAATAAAAACACCACAATAGGTATATGGAATGTTTTGAGTAGTATAATTAAAAATGTAAAAGAAACAATAACTATCCTCAGTATTTTCTAGTACTGTAATGAAAACAGTATTAAAAACATGAATGAAGTAGTTAGGGGTGTAACGGTATGAAAAAAAAAAATTGAACCTCACGGTTATTGTGACCAAAATTAGATCTTTATGCTAACGTGTTAGCAGACTTCATCGTCACAAAAACAACAATGGATTATTCAGCGGCTGAAAGAGAGCAGGACAGACACGGTAGTTGTCTGAGATGATGACGTGACGCCTGCACGCCTGTATACTGTTATGGGTGAGTTTTCATATACGTATACGTCCTGAGGGCTGTCGTCTCCTCCTTCAGCGATGATTCCAGCTTCGATAAAGTTTGAACATCAGGTTGTAGGCTACAGAGTGCGCCTGCGTGGCAACTTCAGCAGACGGAGACGCTGGAAAGGCTCACGGTGCCTACATTATAAGAATTTTTTTTATTATCGTCAAAAATGTTATCGCGGTTTACCGTTACACCATATTGGTTTTGCTTAATACTCTCTCACAGTGTAGTCATGTATTCTAGCACTACTCACTCTGGAAGAACTTCTTCCTCAAACTCCTACACACTTTCTATGTCTTTCTTCAGCCCTTCTCTGAAGACGTGTAGCCTTTGTGCATTTTTCAGATTAGCTTTTATTTCATCCATGGTAACTTCTACTGGTATTCCCCACATCACTTTCTTCCACCTATGTCCCCATATATATTGGGACATGGACACAATTCTCCTCTTTTTGGCTCTATACACCACTACAATTTTTTGAATCTAACAAGATGTGCTTTATCTACACACTTTCAGCTTCAATGTGAGGGTATTTACATCCGAATCAGGTGTAGGAATTACAACACTTTCTATATTTGCCTCCTGCTTTTTAGGGGACCAAAAGTAATTGGACAACTGACTGAAAAGCTATTTCATGGACAAGTGTGGGCTAGTCCTTCATTATGTCATCTTCAATTAAGTAGGTACAAGTGGTGGAGTTGATTCCAGGAATGACATTTGCATTTGGAATCCAAGGTGCTGTCACTGTCAGTAAAGCAAGCCATCATTAGGCTGAAAAATCAAAACAAACCCACCAGAGAAATAGCAAAAACAGATGTCGCCAAATCAACTGTTTGGAACATTCTTAAAAAAAAAAAAAAAAAAATGCACCAGTGAGCTCAGCAACACTAAAAGACCTGGAAGACCATGAAAACCACTGTGGTGGATGACTGAATAATTGTTTGAAGTGAAGGTGAGGTGTAGAAAAACCCCTTTACAACAGGTGGCCAGATCAAAAACAAACTCCAGGAGGTAGGTGTATGTGCTTCAAAGTCAATCAAATCAAAACAATCAAATGAAGACTTCTCCAGAGTGAATACAGAGGGTTCACCACAAAACGTAATCCATTGGTGAGCCTTAAAAACAGGAAGACAAGATTAGAATTTGCCAAACAACACCTAAAAAAGCCGTTATAATTCTGGAAGAACATCCTATGGACAAATGAGACCAAGATCAACTTGTACCACAGTGATGGGAAGAGAAGAGTGTGGAGAAGGAAATGAACTGCTCATGATCCACAACATACCACCTATAATTGACTGCAAAGGATTTGTAACCAAGTATTAAACAATGAAAGTTTGATTTATGATTGTTTAGTTTGTCCCATTACTTTTGGTCTAAAAAGTGGGAGGCACATATAAAGTGTTGTAATTACTACACCGTTCACTTGATTTGGGTGTAAATACCCTCAAATTAAAGCTGAAAGTGTACCGTTAAAGCAAATCTTGTTTCATTTCAAATCCATTGTAGTGGTAGTAGAGCCAAAAAGAAGAGAATTGTGTTGTCTCCACATTTATGGACATTTTAATTTATATTATCCTTCTCGACACGCCTTCCTCAGTCGTACACAAGAATACATCAAATTTATTGTGAAAGTCCAACTGTCTTTTCTATGGCCATGTTCTCAAACTTTAGCGAAATTTGACCCTCCGTGTATAAAAGGCTATTTTTTATAGTGCACATAGCCCCTGCTTCCCGCTGCCACGGGAAGTGAGAACAGCAGCGCTGAAAGAAGAGAACCCAGCAGCAGCAGTCATCAGCAGACTCTCCCCGAGCCGTCAGCAGTGATATGAGTGTTTCACTGCCGTGTCTCGTATTGGTTGGTGTGTACAGTGTGTCTTCTTACAAGTTTGACGTTGTTCCTGTGTAGCTGTGTGTTGTTAGGATGTTTAGTAGTGTTTAGAAGTTAATTGCTCGTTGAGAGCCGACATGCGTGTCTGTGGTGAGCACTTGTTTCTGATCAGCGGAGGGCGGGGTGAATTACATGTTTCATGCCTATATTCTATACCAGGGGTTTCAAACTCAATTTGCCTGGGGGCCGCATGAGTTAGAGTCTGGGTGAGGCTGGGCTGCTGACCCTTGCCTTGATCAACAAAGAATGGGATGGATGGACTTTGACAACCAGAACTGGATTCAAACTGCTTTTTCGGTATTTGTTAAACAGATAACTCAAAGACTGAGAAAATGTGTACTGAAGTGGCAAACCATTGTTGTACCAGTCAGTAAATTAGCTTCTCCGAACCTCTGGCTGTTGCATTTTACAAACTGGAGACCATAGTCTGTCATAGTCATTTGGCCTGACTTATCCCATCCTTGCTGAAAGACCACAGTAAGAGCATTTGTCGGGGGAGACCTGTCCTGAAGTGGATAGTCTTTCTTTATTTTCATGGCCTCATCTGAAGGTTCCTGTTGCAGATGGCCTGATGGGGCCTTTCCAAATGTAACTTTCCTGGGAAAAAATGTATGATCTTCTTCATTATCTGAGTGAGGACCCCCTGGGGTAGGTATTCACTCCGACATTCACTCTGAATGAGTGCACCTCTTGCAATGTCTGAAATAGACAGACAGTCTGACATATTGTTGTGCCATGCCTCCTAATAGGCCAGGGCAGTCCTCGTTAGTATAATGGACAGTATCTCCGCCTGTCACGCGGAAGACCGGGGTTCGATTTCCCGACGGTCGACCACTTGTCAAGGTACTGTTCTGTAGTGTTCAAAAGCAAACTTTCAAAGTCTCCATGAAACAAATTTTGCTGACCCTTATCTTGATCAACAAAAATCAAATAGATGGCAACCGCAACTGGATTGAATTAACTTTTTCTGGATTTGTACAATAGAGAACTCAAAAACTGACAAACATTGTATTTAAGTGGCAAACCAATGTAGTTCGAGTCAGTAGATTAGCTTCTGTGATCCTCAGTTGTGCAATTGCTGTTGCACTATTCAAACTGGAGACCATATTGTGTCATAGTCACTTTATCGGACACACCCCAGATAGATAGATAGATAGATAGATAGATAGATAGATAGATAGATAGATAGATAGATAGATAGATAGATAGATAGATAGATAGATAGATACCTTTTTACCTTGATACATCACAATAAGATCAATGTGAATGTTAGCTAAATTCGCCGCAATCTAATCAAACGTTCATGTTTCTGGACACTGTCGACAACAGAATTAAGGAATAACAGATGCATCAGGTGAGCTGATCTCTTTAGTTGACTGCTCAAAGAGAGAGAAGAGAGTTCTGTAGCGGGAGTTCATAATCTGTGCTGCATGGAGGGTGACTGCAACAGTTTACTCACATGCTGGATTTGGTTGAGGATGTCATACCATATGGCTGTACAAATGAAAAATCTGTAAGATCCTATCCCCTCAGCCAAAGACTGGGCTTCAACTCTCACCACAGGGTCTGAAGTAGTTTCCCTCACCTCCAGAAGAGCCCCTCTGACTTGCCTAGCCTGGTACCTTACTGCCTCAGTGCTTTTTATCCTGCTTTCCCATCTCGTCTCTGACCATGACTTCAAAGTGGTTTTAACATGATTCAGCAGGGTATCCCATCTCTGGGTGGAGGCTGAGAAGAGTTTGAATAGCTTTGTTAAATGTCCAAAGTAGCTGGTGGCTTCTGTTGTGCTCTTTGCAGCATCAGCTATCACCAGATTTAAAGTGTGGGCACCACATGCAACAACAAAAAGCTCATGGGTTCTGCTGAAGCAACCGAGCCTGAACACCTTTATTCTTTCCCTTCATGTTGGCACAGTTGTCATAGGATTGTCCTCTGCAGTTCTCAAAGGGGATGTTCAGCTTCTCAGCCTGTTTAGGATGAGAGATGACAAACTTTCCCCTGTTGTCTCCTCTGCCACAAGAAAGCCCAAGAAATGTTCTTTAACGTGGTAAGTCTTCTAGTGATCCTGTCCTGACAATGGCAGAGAGCTGCTCCTTATGACTCAGATCAGGGGTGCAATCTAGAATAATAGAGAAATATTTCATTGTTTTGATCTCATCCACCATGCTTTCCACTATTTTGGAGCTGATGGAGTCTATCAGTTCATTTTGGATTGTTACCCAGATAATGTGTGTGACTGCTAGCTCCACTTTCCACCCTCCCAACATGCTGCTTCATTATTGGATCAAATTTGGCCATGAGTTCCACCTCTTTCAGAAAGTTGCCATTGTTTGATTTATTTAATGTATCTGTGGACCCCCTTAAAGCTATGTTTCTTTCAGCTAAGGACTGAATTATTGCAACCAATCGAGAGAGAACATCACGCCACCTGTTTCTCTCAGCCTCAGCGAGTGCCATCTCTTGCCTCTTGCCATGTGGGTATTGTGCTCCCAGCTATCCTCATGAGCTTTCAGCAACTGGCTTTCCAGTCCTTCAGTCCCTCTTTATTAAGTTTGTAATCTTTTGTAGAGAACATTTTGCAGCAGAAGCAGTGCAAGCTATCATTCTTTTCATCAGCCAGCTCCTTTTGATTTTTTCCCCATTAACTAAGACTCTTTTAAAAAGGTCATGTTGACACCTTCTCCCATCGTTGTTTTGCGGAAATGTGTAACTGTTTTTTGTTTGAAATGGTCCTCTGTGAACTAACTCTCTTCTTAGTTTGTCTTTAAGAAGAGATGGCCAGTCAGCAGGGTCTATAGGTGCAGCCTTTAGTCCTGATGCTGTGTCACTGGGCTGTGCAGAGGTAGAAGGGACAGCAACACCTGATGCTGTGTCACTGGGGGTGGTACTGAAATATTGTAAAAGTGCATCTGAAGAGAGAAGAGAAGTATATGTGACAACTGCATGTTACATTTTACAGTTTTTGACATTCTCAAAACTCTAAGATCGTTTGGCACAACAGTCTTACAGTTCAGCACAACACCATAGTTCACTTGCAAAACTGTTCACTCATGCTTCAAAATTACATGTCTTTCCCATATAAATAGTCAGTGTCACCAAAATGCAAGAGATCCTTCTCAATTGGTTTGGCTCATTTCTCGAACCAGACCGGACATTCTCCACACTCTTGGTGCTTTTGACAAAATAACCTGGATGGTTCAGCGCAACACCATGGTTCACCTGCAAATGCTCATATCTCTCCCAAAACAGTTCATTCATGTGTCAAAACTAAATTTCTTTCTCATATAAATAGTCAGTGCCCCCATTGTGTCCATTTGGCATTGTGTAAGCACTGCAAGTCAAAATGTTTAGATGTTTTGTCACTGTGGCAGAGGACCATTGAAATATCCCTCATGTCCACCTCTCAGTCTTAGCCCAGTCCTTCATTGACAATGGTTACTCTACTAGTTTGTTTTTTTGCCATGTTAACAGAATACAATTGTGTAGAATATTGAAATTTTTTTAGGATTTTATGGTTAGAGTACCCTCCAAGGTTTGACATCACACAGGACACTCATACTGCCGAGCAAATTGTAACCATTTTTATTCACAGATATAAACTAACGTCCATACATCAGAATAAAAAAAAGTCAAAGAAAATGTATACAGCACAATATACTGTCATATAAACACAGGAGAAAAAAAAGAAAGAAAATTAGCCTAAAATGCTGTAAATAAGGCTGGATATTCAAAACTAACATTTCTTGAAGACTTTTCTGTCCTCCCCCTCGCCCTCCTGGCCATCCACACACTGCTGAATGTCTGGCCACAGATTCTCTTTCACATCATAATGTATATTCTCCATTGTGATGCAATGAGGGAAGAAACGGCGTGGATGTCACCCCTGCACTGATCTCCTGTAATATCATCACATGCAGTGTCCATTGCATGAAGCAGGGACCTCTGATTTTGAGCCTGATGCTCATACACTTTCTCCCGCCAAGCAGAGAAAAACTCTTCAATAGGACCTACCAGACCTCTTAATGTTCGGGCTCAAGTCAGAATGAAGGTGGTCCAAGAAAATGAGGAGCTTCTGTGAATTTGAGGTCAAGGTCAGGTGAAAATAGAACTTGACTAACAAAGGAGGAGTTTCACACATCTCAGATGACAGATCTGATCAAACAATATGTGTCAATTATGATAAATTTATCAAATGTTCCAAGAGATTCATATATGATATTCATGGTATTATATTCTTGACTAACTCTGACAATTGAACAGACTATTGTGCAAGTGATGACTTACACAATGAAATGATGCTGACATGTTTTGCAGAGAACAACCATTAGACTGAGACTTCGACAATCAGTTTAGATCAACAAGATCTATTCACTTGGAAACTGTGCTAAATGTAGGCTAACTGTGCTAACTGTGTGCTACCTGTACTTAATCATTTGCAAAGATGTCTAAGACGATTGCAATTTGATAAATGAATGAGAAATGCAATTCTGTTGTGGACAATTGCGAAGTAGTTTGGAGATTTGTCCATGTTGCTTTGAGAATGCAATTTCTGTTTCAAGAAATGAGCCAAACCAATGGAGAAAAACTGTAATAAAAAACAGATGCTTGGTGTGCTATACATGAGACTAATATAGACTAATAATGGAAAATGTGATGAGATTCATTCAACTTTATTGCCATTGCAATGCAATTCAGTCTAACCAGAGTGCAAAAACCAGAAAAGTGCAGTGAAATGAATATATATGTATATAGCCTATGAATGATATGGGAAAATTAAGGTATGAAATATTAAAAGTAATACACTTTAACTGCACTTTAACACTGATGTAAACTTTAACAAACATAAACTGTGACACCTAAGACTCAGTTATTTATTCATTATTAAACAATGTTGCTATCGTTGTAAACTATTAATTTCATGCACTTCATCACATTGACATTACTGTACCTCTATCTCTTTCACGTTTTTCTTCCTCTTCTTTCCTTATTTTCCTTCCTTGGGTGCCGGATGGCTTCAGTCTTTTGGACATAATTCCGATAGTGTCATTAATCTTTTTCTTCGTCTCGGAGTCACGGACCGGTCAGATTCAGGCAGCTGGCCTCTTGACTCTGCCCCCCTCACAGAGGGCAGGTACAGAGCAACGAGCCAGGCACCCAGAAAAAAGGCTTCTGCATTATTTAGTAGTCTTTGCTATGACTTTATGTTGCTGTGGGCTTATATAATATTTCAAAATAATAGTAGTATAATGGCATTGGTAAAAGAAAAAGGAGTATTTATATATATATATATATATGTATATATACATATATATATATATGTATATACATATACATGTATATGTATATGTATATGCATATACATATGCATATATACATATACATATACATATACATGTATATGTATTTATTTTATTCTCCCCCCGTTTGCGGCGCCCCTAGCATTTGTCTATACTGCCTATGCTCAGGGCCGGCTCTGACCCAAAGCATACTGCAAAAGCAACCAAAGAGTTTTTTAAGGCAAATAACTGGAATGTTATGCAATGGCCAAGTCAATCACCTTTATTTGTATTGTGCCACAATAACATATATTATCTCAATGCAGTTTAAGATCAAATCCTTACAATTATTAGAGAGACACCTGGGCAAGTGACAGTGAGGAGAAAAAAACTCTGACAGAACCAGACTCAGAGTGTAGAGGAGCATGAGAGGAGGGTAGTGAAGGAGAAGTGGGTGGAAAGAAGAATAGAAGAGAGATAGTGACCAGACCAGAATGTGAGGTGTATTTGAGAATGATAACATTATTAACAATAATCATCATCACTATCATCTTCTAACTCCGAATGTGACCCTCAGAAAAGGACATCCCATTGATGAAAGATGGATGATGATAATAGTAGCAGTTGGTAAGAATCACATTTGTGTAACTTTGTGTGATTTTAGTGTTGTGTGATTATCATGAACTCTACAATCTGCAGCCATTGATGGACAGTTCATGTGCAGCGTCATGCAGGCTCTTGCATTTTGCCTGCAGGCTGGGACTGCTGGAGCACTCTGTAGACACAGGCCAACGTTCCACCCATGTGTCCTTTCCCAGCATGTAGATGAATCTGACAAACACAGAGCAAAACACAGGGTTAATATATTTATATTACCCTCATGATTGAATATGAGGATTTTGTTTTCCTCATTAAGAAAAATGCAAACTCTTGTTTTTAATGTTACACCACATCTGATTCTGAGGTAAATAACAGAGCCTCTCATGGTGCCACAGGATTCCATTCTTCTCTTATCCTCTCCTCTTCAACCTCTACATGTTCCATTTGCACATATCGTCCAAGAATGTAAAAAGTCCTTTCAGATATACTTGGCTCTTTCCTCGAAAGACTAACCAAATTGAATTACTCTGTGCTTAATGACTGAATCTTCAGTGGGCATGTGCATTTCAAATACTATATTGTCAGGCAGTTTGTGTGTGTGAAAGTTGGCGTACACTCTGCCCTGTACCTCAGGGCAACCATTAGTTCAAACCAGGAAGTCAGTCCGCATGGCAAACAAATCTGACAAGGAGACGACAGGCAGGGATCAAACCAGGAAATCAGTCCACGACAGGGACGGAGCTACGAGCTGCCCCCTTAACTTTTGTGTTTTAAAAACTTAACTTGTAAAAACATCCACCACTATGTCCACAAGCTTTTCAAAGAATTGAAACAAACAATAAATTGACCAAAATTCAATAATTGGAAATATAACCTTAGGCTCCTGACTCACTTAGCTACAGCCCAAAAACACTCTCCAGGAGGCAGGTGTAAGTGTTTCAAAGTCAACAATCAAAAGAAGACTTCACTAGAGTGAATATAGATGGTTCACCAATATACCATTGGTGAGCCTCAAAAACAGGAAGACAAGATTATAGTTTGTCAAACAACATCTAAAAAAGCAAGAGCTGAGCTGCTTTGGCGGAGGTCTGCGCTCTCCAAGTGCTTTTCTAGTTGATGATGTACCTGCTGACAAAAGCAGCAGGATGAATTCTGAAGTGTTTCGAGCAATATTATCAGCTCATATTCAGCCAAATGCTTCAGAACTCATTGGATGGCTCTTCACAGTGCAGATGGACAATGACCCAAAGCAAACTGCAAAAGCAACCAAAGAGTTTTTTAAGGCAAATAACTGGAATGTTATGCAATGGCCAAGTCAATCACCTTTATTTGTATTGTGCCACAATAACATACATTATCTTCTGACTTCCCACCAGGCTGATCAGGATGGTCTCTCTGTGGAACCAGGGTCCAAGATGTGGCGAGCCGGCACCCATGAACGCTATTTGGGGCCATAACCTGCCCAATCAATGAAGGTACTGGATACCTCTTCCTCGCTGACGTGACTTGATTAATCGATGCACTGTGTAGGCAGGGCCCCCATCAATGAGCCCGGGGATGGGGGGGGGGGGGGGGGTGGAGGAGGGCTGGAGTTGACTTTCTTTCACCGGTTTGATCTTGGAGACATGGAATGAGATAAATCCTCATGGAGCGAAGAAGATGAAGACGAACTGCAGCAGGGTTGATGACTTTACTGATGGGGAATGGCCCCAAATCTATGGGCCAATTTTCTAGACTCCACCTGGAGAGGGAGGTCACGAGTGGATAGCCACACGTTCTGTCCAGGTGTGTAGCACGGTGCAGAGATCTGACATTGGTTGGCGCTTTTCTGGTACCGATTAGGTGAACAGAGGAGAGCAGAACCAGCCCCTAGCCAGGTGTGACAACAGCGCCGGATGAATGCTTGGACGGACGTTCAATGACATCGGTTGATTCTGGAGACTCTGTGATCCTTGTACTGCTGGACCTAACTGCAGCATTTGATACTGTGGACCACAATATTTTAGTGGCACGCTTGCAGCACCTAGTGGGCATTAGTGGTAGCGCCCTAAATTGGTTTAAATCGTATCTTAAGGGAAGATCTATGTGTGTACGCCTCGGTGGCTCTGAGTCCCAATCTGCTCCGCTATCATATGGTGTTCCTCAGGGCTCAATTTTAGGGCCCCTGCTCTTCTCCCTGTATCTGCTTTCCCTGGGTTCCATCCTAAGAAAACATGGCATCTCATTTCATTTTTATGCAGATGACAGTCAGATTTATGTCCCACTGAGAAAGAAAAATGCCTGTCTGCAACCACTTCTATTATGTCTTGATGACATAAAAGCATGGATGTCACTGAACTTTTTAAAATTTAATGAAAAGAAGACGGAAGTGATAGTGTTTGGTCCAAGCGGCTCTAGTGAACCCCCCCTGCTGATTTGGGCCCTTTGGCACTGTGTGCGAAGCCTTTAGTCACAAACTTAGGTTCTATTTCATCCTGAAATAGAACCTACTGACCGCCAGAGGCGGTTAGAAGCACTGGATATCTCCACCTCGCGCATGCGCATTTCGAGTACCTAATATCAACATAGTCACTTGTGACCCTCCCCGTGACACCGGGAAGGCTATAACTTCCGGTGTCATCGGAGGCTCAGTTCCTTTAATCTTCTCGCTGCGCATGTTCTTGCAATTTGTGCTGAGAGAAAAAGGAAAACTTCGTTTACAGCTGGCTGCGTGCAGCTTCGCGACGACAGTCGGAGCCGCGGGGAACCCGTCCTCCAGAGGCTGTGGCCAGCTGATCATCTGAAACCAGACGACAGAAGAGAGTAGCAAGTCTGTGTCGGTGTTTGTTGGCGAAGGCAGCGTGTTCGCGCCCTCTCCCAGCGTTCGCTGTCCTCATTGCTCTCAATGTTTGGGTGTTTATCGTTGGTGTGTTAGCCGTTAGCTTTGCTCGGTTCTAAAACACCGCTCTGTGTATCTTACTGGGACGGTAGTGTTCTCGCTCCCGCCTTCAGTAACGCTATCATTTATTGTTTCTATTGGCAGCAGCGCTTACGCTCGGCTTGATTGATATGCTTTATCGCCGTAGTTATTGGTGACGGCGGTGTATTCGCTAGCCCGCTCCCAGCGCTCATAGCATTTTGATTTTGCTTTAGCGGTTTAATACTACCGCTTCAATTAGTTAATTGGTCTTTACCTTACCGGTGATAGTAGTGTTTTCGCTCCCGCTCCCGGTAACGCTATAATTTGTTATTTCTGCTGGCGGCAGCGTGTGCGCTCCGCCTGGTTACTGTACTTGTCATCTCCGATTGCTGGTGAAGGCAGTGTGTTCGCTCCCGCTCCCAGTGCTCGTTGTAGATATTGATTTGCGTTAGCGGTGCTAGGCTACCGCGTTATTTATTTATTTGACCTTACCGGTGACGGTAGTGTTTTCGTTCCCGCTCCCGGTAACGCTATAATCTAGTTATATTCTGTTGGCGACAGCGTTTGCGTGTCTCCTCCGATTGCTGGTGGAGGCAGTGTTTTCGCTCCCGCTCCCAGCGCTCATAGCATTTTGATTTTGCTTTAGCGGTTTAATACTACCGCTTCAATTAGTTAATTGGTCTTTACCTTACCGGTGTTAGTAGTGTTAGTAGTGTTTTCGCTCCCGCTCCCGGTAACGCTATAATTTGTTATTTCTGCTGGCGGCAGCGTGTGCGCTCCGCCTGGTTACTGTACTTGTCATCTCCGATTGCTGGTGAAGGCAGTGTGTTCGCTCCCGCTCCCAGTGCTCGTTGTAGATATTGATTTGCGTTAGCGGTGCTAGGCTACCGCGCTATTTATTTATTTGACCTTACCGGTGACGGTAGTGTTTTCGTTCCCGCTCCCGGTAACGCTATAATCTAGTTATATTCTGTTGGCGACAGCGTTTGCGTGTCTCCTCCGATTGCTGGTGGAGGCAGTGTTTTCGCTCCCGCTCCCAGCGCTCGCTGCCTCATTGCCGTTGTTTAAAAAAACAACGCAGGCTTCCTTATATCTGTTCATTGTTGCTAGGCAGTGTGTTCGCTCCCATTCCCAGCAACGCTGCTTCGGCTGCCTTCTTGATGGCCCACCCTTGTGTCGCCTGTGCGGCTCCTCTTGTTCCCGAGGACGGTCATGACCACTGCCCTCCTTGCCTCGGTCTCGAGCATTTGAGGGAGGGCCTCACTGAAAGCGCCTGCATGAACTGTGGCCTCCTGCCCTGGGGGCTCAGGGTGGCTAGGGTGGCGGAGATGGAGCGGGCGATGGCTGACGACCCTTCCACCTTAACCGGTCTCCCCCCACATCAACCTGACCGTTCTCGGCGTCGGCGTGAGGGAGCTGCGGTGGTAGGTGCCCCCCCCAAGAAAAAGGGGAGGGGCAGGCTGTCCTCCAAGGTGGACGGTTTGGCGGCTGACATGGAGCAGATGAAGTCGCTCCTCCTGGCCCTTCAGCCTGGGACTACTGGGGTGCTGGCTGGGCTACAGCCTGGCCCTCCCTCGGAGAATGTGCCTTTGCTTGATGATGCCTTATCACTGGCCGCTTCATCCGGTCTCTTCCATGAGGCTGTTACCGAGGACGATGCCTCCCGCACATTGGGGGAGGCCTCTTGCTCTTCTGTTCAGAGCTCTCTGCAGGGGACAGCAGACACTTCCATGGGGGCCATCATGCGTATGGCTCTTGCTCGCCTACAGCTTGACGTTCCGCAGACTGACTTGATGCAGGCTAGCGCCTTCTTCAGGCGCAGCCCTGCCCCGACCACTTTAACTGTTCCTCCTTCAGGGGAATACCTGAAGGAGCTTCATGCCTGTTGGAGGGACACGAGGGCACTTTCTCATTTAACCTCAGATGCCCGAACCTTAGCCACCATGCAGGATGCAGCACAGGTTGGGCTGGGGCGTATGCCGTCCGTTGAGCCAGCCATTGCCTCCCTCATTTTGGCTCCTGATGAGGCCTTGAGGCCAGATGCCAGATGTCCCCGACCACAGTGCAGGGTCACAGACGACCTTCTTTCGAAGGCCTATGATGCGGCAGCACGTATGGGTCGTATTGGGAACTCCCTCTCCCATCTACTGCTGAGCCTGTCAACCTCTCTGCAACAGGCTCAAGTGGATCCTTCACTGCAGAGTCTAAGCGATGCCTCTTTACAGGCATTCGCTTTCATGTCGAGAGAGTTAGGACGGACAATGTCCACTCTTGTCCAGACTCGCCGCCAGGTTTGGCTTGCTCAGTCGCCCCTGTCTGAGTCATGTAGGAAGGTTCTCCGTGCTGTGCCAGTGGAACCAGGGGATCTTTTTGGCCCAGCTGCCTTGGAAGCACTGGAGAGGGCGGCCCAGGCCACGCAGACCAGGCAGCGGCTTTCTGGCCTTCGCAGAAGAGTCTCCACTCCTAGCAGGTCTAGGGGCCCCGCTGCTGTTCCCCGGCAGCACTCTCAGCCACCTGCTGGTGGCCTACGGAGGTCTCAGCGGCCTGCTCAGCGGCCTGCTCAGCAACCTGCTGACGGGTTTCGGGCCCCTGAGCGCCTGCCGTCTTGGCAGCCTCGTGCGCCGCAGCCTATCCGCCGTCCCCCCAGAGCCTCCGGAGGCCGGGGGGGCAGGCGCTAGGGGTGCGGGGCCGGCCGTCGGATGTTTTTCCCATCAGCAGCTCAGTTACTGGGCTGCCTGTACTTCAGACCCGTGGGTGGTTTCCACCTTGACCCGGGGGTACGAATTGCAGTTCCGACGCCGGCCCCTAGCCTTCGGCCGGGTCAATATGACTGTCGTCAGCGACCCGGCGAAGGCCTTAGCTCTAAGTCAGGAGTTGTCTGCCCTCCTGGCCAAGGGCGCAATCGAACCAGTGGACCCTCTGCTACGTCCCGGGGGGTTCTACTCGAGGTACTTTCTTGTGGCAAAGAAAGATGGCGGATTCCGTCCCATTCTCGACCTGAGGGGACTCAACAGGTTCCTGAAGGTTCTGCCTTTTCATATGCTGACTGTGTCAGACACGCTTCGTGTGGTTGCCAGGGGAGAGTGGTTCACCACTGTCGACCTGAGGGACGTATACTTCCATGTCCCAATTGCATTGCACCACCGGCACTTCCTCAGGTTTGCCTTCCGCGGACAGCATTTTCAGTTCAGGGTACTTCCCTTTGGTCTCTCCCTTTCCCCGAGAGTTTTCACCAGGGTTGTAGCAGCAGCTCTGGCACCCCTGCAGAAGCAGGGCATGAAGGTCCTGCCGTATTTGGACAACTGGCTGGTATGCGCACCGTCCCGACCCCAGGTGGCCCAGGATACAGCCCGGCTAATTATGCACGTGGGCCGGCTGGGCCTGAACGTGAATTTTCAAAAAAGCGGCCTGGACCCATCCCAACGGGTCATATACTTGGGGATGGTTCTGGACTCGGTAGCCATGATGGCCTCTCTGGCACCTCGGCGTGTGGACGATATCCTCCTCCGCCTTCCCCTCTTCAGGGTTGGCAGGATGGTGCCGTTTATTCAGTTCCTCCGGCTCTTGGGAAAGCTGACCACTGCTTCGTCTGTCGTTCCCTTGGGCTTGCTGTCTCTGCGCCCTCTTCAAATGTGGCTGAACAACCTCCACTTGGACCCCAAGTGGCACGGTTACCGGAAGGTCAGGGTGTCTCGGCGGTGCCTCCTTTCTCTGTCCCCATGGGGACAGAGGGAGTTTCTGTCCATGGGCGTACCGATGGGAACTATTCCATCCCACCGGGAGGTGGTCACAACCGACGCCTGCCTCTCGGGGTGGGGTGCGGTGTGGCAGGGCAGGACTCCAAGCTGTGCAACTGGCACTCGTTCACTTTCTACCTCAACTGGAAGGCAAACATGTGCTTGTTTGATCGGACAACAGGTCCACAGTTGCCCAGATCAACCACCAGGGGGGCACCCGGTCTGCACAACTACTCCGGCTATCTCGGAGCCTGTTGACTTGGGCATATCCCCGCCTGGCCATTTTGCGAGCAGTCTTCATTCCGGGGGAACAGAACCAGGTCGCAGATTTTCTGTCGCGACAAAAGCTCCCACCGGGGGAGTGGCATCTCCACCTGGAGGTGGTGGAGATAATATGGGGTCTTTTTGGCAGGGCGGAAGTGGACCTCTTCGCCTCGGCGGAGTCGGCACATTGCCCCCTCTGGTTCTCCTGGATGGAGGTGACCAGCCCCCTCGGCCAGGACGCTTTGGCTCACGATTGGCTGCAGAGACCTCTGTATGCTTTCCCGCCACTGCCCCTGATTCTTCCTACGCTCCAGCGGGTGCTTTTGCAGGGCCACAGACTCCTTCTGGTGGCCCCCTTTTGGCCAGGGAGACTCTGGTTTCCACTGCTGCGCAGCCTCTGCTGCAGCTCCCCATGGCGCCTCCCCTGCAGGAAGGACCTCCTTTCGCAACGGCGGGGTCAGGTTTGGCATCCGGATCCCGGTCGCCTCCAGCTCTGGGTTTGGCCGCTTCAGGGCCCGACCCTCTACTGAGGGAATGTACTGCGGGAGTCAGGGGTACTATTCTGAACGCCAGGGCCCCATCTACCCAGGTTCAGTATGAAAACAGGTGGAAGCTGTTCTCTGACTGGTGCAGGGATAAGATAGAAGACCCAGTGCGTTGCTCTTTGGCGACTGTTCTTGAGTTTCAGCAGTCTCTGCTGGATCGTGGTCGTTCTCATTCCACTTTGAGAGTCTATACAGCTGCCATTTCTTCCAGACATGAAATGGTCGAGGGTTCTACAGTAGGGTGCCACAGACTGGTGTCCCTCTTCCTTAAAGGGACACTGAGGCTGCGTCCTCCAAGGACCCTGAGGGCTCCAGCATGGGACTTGCCCCTGGTGCTGGAGGCCATGCGGTCACCTCCCTTTGAGCCTCTGACCCAAGTGGAGCTGAAATGGCTTTCTATGAAGGCTGCTTTTCTGCTCGCCATTACCTCCGCGAAGAGGGTCGGGGAGTTACATGCCCTGTCAGTGGCTGATACCTGCCTGCGATGGAACCCTGATGGTTCAGGTGTGGTCCTGTGGCCGAATGTGGCGTTCCTGCCCAAGGTGCTTTCACGTACGCATCTCAACCAGCCTATTCAGCTCGCACGCTTTGGCTCCCTGTCTGAGGAGGGTAGGTCGGAGCTGCTATGCCTGGTCCGGGCACTAGAAGCTTATGTTGCTGCTACGGCAGGTATACGGCGGTCGGAGCAGCTGTTTGTGTGTCATAGTGGCCCTAACAGAGGTTGTGCACTTTCCAAACAGAGGCTGTCCCACTGGGTTGTCGATACCATCATGCAAGCCTATAAGGCCAGTGGCTGCCCCCCGCCATCCGGGGTGAGGTGCCACTCCACCAGAAGTGTCTCTACATCATGGGCGGCGCTGAGAGGGGTGCCCTTGGAGTCAATCTGTGCTGCGGCATCATGGACGTCGCCTGGCACATTTGCACGGTTTTATCGTGTCAACGTCGCTGCTCCCCATCCGATGGATGTGATCCTACGTCCGAGCTCTACTGTCTCTGATGAGTGAGGTGGGTGTCAGATTCTTTGTGACCTTGTTGGTATGAGTCATCCAGTGCTTTAAGCACCGCCTCTGGCGGTCAGTAAGGATGAAATAGAACGAAAGTTACGAATGTAACTACGGTTCTATGAATCCTGGATGACCGCCAGAGCGTCCAGTCACTCAGAATCCTTGTGTTCTCGCGAGAAGATTCTGGGAACTGAGCCTCCGATGACACCGGAAGTTATAGCCTTCCCGGTGTCACGGGGAGGGTCACAAGTGACTATGTTGATATTAGGTACTCGAAATGCGCATGCGCGAGGTGGAGATATCCAGTGCTTTAAGCACCGCCTCTGGCGGTCATCCAGAATTCATAGAACCGTAGTTACATTCGTAACTTTCGTTTTATTATGGACAGTGATTTTAAATTGGACAGGCAAATTGGGGCAACAGTAAAGTCCAGCTTCTTCCACCTCAGGCAGCTGGCAAAGGTGAGGCCATTTCTGTATCAAAAACACTTTGAAACAGTAATCCATGCCTTTGTTACATCTCGGCTGGATTACTGTAACACTCTTTATCTTGGAGTCAGCCAGTCCTCCCTCTCACGTCTCCAGTTGGTCCAGAACGCTGCTGCTCGCCTCTTAACTGGAGCACGTAAGAGGGAGCACATTACTCCCATTTTGGCCTCCCTTCACTGGCTGCCTGTGCATTTTAGAGTTCATTTTAAGATTCTTTTATTTGTTTTTAAATCTTTAAATGGTCTTGCCCTGCCTTACCTCTCTGAGCTTCTCCATCCTTACACTCCTGCTCAGTGCCTCAGGTCAGCTGACCAGCTGCTCCTTGAGGTACCGAGGTCTAAACGGAAGCTCAGAGCTCCATTGCCGGTCCCAAACTTTGGAACGCCCTCCTGCTTCATATTAGACAGGCCCCCTCACTGTCCATTTTTAAAACTCATCTTAAAACACATTTTTATTCTTCTGCGTTCAACTCAGCCTGAGACTCTGCTCTTGTTTTAGTGTTTTATTGTTTTCATTGTTTAAACATTTTTATTGTTTTATAGCTTTATTGTTTTTTATTGTTTAAACATTGTTATTGTTTTATAGTTTTATTGTTTTTTATTGTATAAACATTGTTATTGTTTTATATTTGTATTGTTTATAAATATATATATATATATATATATATATATTTTAATTGTTTTATTGTTTTTATTTTGTCTCCTATGTTTTATGTGCCATGTTTTATTTATTGTACTGTTAAGCACTTTGTACCAGCTATAGCTGCCTAAAGCGCTCTATAAATAAAGTTGAGTTGAGTTGAGTTGATATACCCAGATGCGGTGGGTTACCATACAGAGAAGAAGCCCATCCAGAGCTACTTTTGTGTTCATCATACGGCTCAGCAGTGCCCTCTGGATCCCTGGTGAGCCCTGTCTTTTAATCGGACAGGAGGATACGTAATGGCCTCCGCCCCCACAGTGCATGCAGCAATTCTCCCTTAGACGCCTCTGCCGTTCCGCCACCAAAAGCCTGGTTCTGCCTAGCTGTATAAGTTCCACTGCATTGCCAGAAGCGGTGGGAGGGATAGGAATGTGTCGCCGGAGGACCTGGAAAACTCTGGGGAGGACTGGACACCGCTCTCTCTCGTCTCTTCTCCTGTAGATGCCCATCGATGCAAAAGGCTGTGGCGATAAGAGCGTCTAATCTTGCCGGAAGATCTCAAGCCGCCAGCTCGTCCTTGATGTCATCCGAAATTCCGTTATAAAAGGCATCAGTCAGAGAGGCAGCGTTCCAGTCGCTCTCTGCTGCGAGTGTCAGAAACTCGGTTGAATAATCAGTTACTCTTCGCTTTCCTTGAGTCAGGTTGCATAATCCCAGAGCAGTCACCAATAGACAGAGAGCTGACTGCTTCTCCCACTCCGCTGTGCCCCAGTCTCGAGCCCGACCAGTGAGCTGAGTAATCATAAATGCTACTCGGGACCTCTCGGTGGGATAATTAAGAGGTTGAAGTTCAAAAATCAGTGAGCATAAAGTCAGAAAGGATTGGCAGGTACCTGGAGTGCCGGTAAATCGTTCTAGAGCACTCAAGCGGGGTTCGAAGCCAGCACCGGAGGATGTTATCACTTCTTAGAATCAATCGTGCAATATTGTTCTTGGATCTGTTCTAAGATTCCATTTTTAATTTTTCATTTTAATTTTAATTTTTTGTCTTGCATTTCTATACTTTGGTATATTTATACCAAGTATAGAAGTGTAGTATTAAGTGTTTACCTTAGTTTAAGATCATTCTTAAACCTAAGTTTATATTTTTAGTCTGTACATTTTAAACTTAAATTTTATTGTAGCCTTTTTTAAATTATATTTCTGACACTGTTAAGTTTTTTTTTTGTGACCAGGGAGATGTGCAAAGTAAGAATTTCATTGTGCAGTGTGACGTCTGTCTTAACTGAACATATGACAATAAACCTCTTGAATCTTGAATCTTGAATAAGGGGCAGTCAAAATGGGAAGGTCCACAGGTCAGAAGCAGGTTCAGACACTGTTTCCCACTCCCTGCTCCTTACCTGTTTGTATCGCTGTCGATGTTCCACAGGTCTACTTTGGGTCCGATGATGAGGTATTGTGAGCCCTGCTTCAGGTCTAAACCCTCTCTGCATCCTCCATGAGACATGAAAAGCCTTTTCTGGCCGACTTCAACTCCAGCCTCTTCACCTGGTTGGTAGAATAAGTTATAACTTGATATAAAGCATTGCAAAAGCAATTCAATTCAATTCAATTCAATTCAATTTAAGCATGAAACAGTCGTACATTTGGTGAAGCTGAGTTTATAGAAAGGATTTCACCAGTTGGAGCTTGTTACGGCAGGTATTTTCAAAAATGGAGACTTTCCCCTTCATTTGTGCCTTTCGTTAATGCACAAACGGCGATGTTGCCTCTTATAACGATTATTTCAAAAAGAAAAAAAAACATTATGTCTGTTGTTGCATTTGCATGTAAACTGTGGTATATGGAGAAAAACAGTTTTAGGCGATCAACCCTGCAAAAGTGCGACCTTTTTATTTTTGGTTACGATCATGGAAGCATCCCGGGTGGCAGTAGCATTTATGTTGGTGCATGAACTTTTTACGTGTTTGCATTTACCAATACAGCTCCTATATTACGTCGAGAGGCAGAGACATATTAGTGCTCGGAGGTCAGCACTTTCAGAACTTCTTCTGTTCTTCTTCGCGGGTTTTGTGTTATTGTCTCAGAGTAGTGGCGTGAGAGTTATAGGATGTCGCGATCATCGCTGCTGTCACTCTGTCACTTGAATAGTTACATCCATATATCAGTCGTTGTTGTTGTTGTCGATGAGGATTCTGATTGGCTTGTATAGCTTTCTCCTTCTTCCTACACTGCCGCATACAGGCTTGGCGTAATTATGATGGCTCTCAACATCATTTTTATGCTGTCATATTTATTATAATACAAACATCCGTTAAATATAAATATGTAAATAACAAAATATCTGTTTCTTAAAATATCCAGCTAGTGTAAACACAGTATCAGTCATTATGTGACATCAAACATCACTTACTCTTTCTCATTTGCAGCTTCTAAGAAGACTGAACCAGCGGCAGAACCCACCTTCCTGCATGGCTGACCACCCTGGCCTTGAACCAGTTTGTTTGAATATTTTCTCTCTGCAGAATGCATTGAACATTTACAAAGCAGACTATGGGCCTTTACGCATCAGGGGAATCAAACAGTAAGTATTCTTTTGGTATTTGTATTGTCTTTTGTTCTTGTAGCAACAGTATAAGTATATAAATTGAATTTTGCCACTTTGTTCCATTACTTGTTTTCCATTTCTCAAGGTAAATTGACTCTTCTTAAAATGTTACAAATCAAACACAACGAAATATACACTTCGGCACAAAATCTAATTCTTACTCAGCACACTTTATTGGCATGTACACTTACATACGTGACAGAGTTAAAACAGTATGAATAAAAGCACAGCAAACAACTACACAAAGACATATTTTTAAAAAGTAGCTAAAAAATGTATATGTATAATTAAACATTTATATATACACACTCTTTTCAGCCGTAATTAGATATTTGGCCTACAGGAGCTTTGAGAGCTGGTGTTGGGGTTTTCGGAGACGAAAACTTTGTGTGCCACTGGCCAGCTGTGTGGTGCTACAGATACGGAGAGAGTTCCCTTACGCTGAAGACATCTACGTGGGGTTCAGACCGGCCCTTGACTGAACCTCGTCACATAGAGCTCTATCACCTCCTTCTTGTCCGGCTTCTCAAACTGTGCAGACCGATCTTCAGGGATGGACATTCTCATAACTGCATCTGTGTATGGACCAGGCTCCAGAAACACCTTCTCCAACACCAGGTCCACTATTTCATCCATGTAGTCTGCAATAACAGAAAGTGCAATTTTGTATTTAATTTGTTGTGTTTATTTATTTTACTAGTGTAATTTATATATTTGTATATTTGTTAAAAAGAAAACTTACTGAACGTTGGCTGCTCTTTCACTGGCTTTGCTGTGCATTCTCCTTTCTATGGTGGCCGACAGGGGCAAACGCACTGCAAACCCCAAAACACCAGCAAAGAAGAAAACGCCAGCAAATAACAAAACGCCAGCAAAGGAGAAAACGCCAGCAAATAACAAAACGCCAGCAAATAAAAAAAGCTGGCAAATAACAAAACGCCGGCAAGTAACAAAACGGAAGTGCTCCGGGTCTGTGGGGGCGCTGTCGTGCAGGTCTTCGACCAACCTGTTGACTCGCAGTGTTGGGGAGATGGGCCAAAACTTTTATTTAAATAAACTTTATTTAAACTTTTCCAGTATACATATACACATATACAAAAGACCTGGGGCCTCATGTACAAAGGTTGCGTATGCACAAAAACGTGGCATACGACGTTTTCCACGCTCACGTTCAGATGTATGAAACGTGAAATGACCGTGGAAATGTGCGGTGGCCACGCAAACTTCATGGCTGGCGTACGCCCGTTTCTACAGCTATTGTTCCTTTGGCGACAGTTAGTGGTGATGCTGGGAAACTGTTAATAATGTGAAAAAAAGTAGTCATCAGAGTGATGTGCGCATCAGAGACACACTTTTGAACAATTAACGCTTTGCAAATGGAGCAATCCGACGTGAGCGAGTATTTAGGGAACGCGAGGATTTACTTGCAAACAATAATAATTGGCTCAGAAACCGATTTCGGTCATGAGTGAGCCAGTCAACCCTGAGCCGAGCCATGCCAGCTGTGTGGGACGGAATCATCCTAATGTCATCCAGGTACATCAAACTCCCAGTCAATGCTGTTAAAGCGGAACTAGACCGGAAGTTCCTATTATCGCTGTTTTTTTTGGTGTGTATCTGCGTCATTACCTTGTTTATGAAGCCTGACGGTTCGAAACAAACAGTTCAGCCATTGCTGAGAACGTTGTGTTTTATTGAAATGAGGAGCAGTGCATCCGCCGTTCCAGAGGGGGGCACTGCGCTTCTGAGAACGGATGTGCTGGATAGTACTGGCCAATCACAAGACTCTGTCTTCTGGGGGTGAAAGTTCACTCTGAAACATCGCAGCTGAAAAACACTGTCAGAAAAGAGGATTTCTATCGGCTAGTTCACAGCAACTAGGAGGTTTTTGACCATAAAAACAAGTTAATATATGTAAGTAGACCTCCATAACTAACATATATGTGCAACAGGACCACTCTTTGTGACCTTTAAACAGGCCAACATTAAAGCGCAATTTTCAGCGAGAGCCGGTTTCCCTCCGGTTTGCGGAGCTATTGACTGCACACACATTTCTATAAAAGCGCAGTCACAGAATTCGTTTAAGTTAATAGGAAACATTTTCATTCCATTAATGTACAATCATACGTGATGCGCAAATGTGTATGCGCTATCGTGTAAGGTGGTCTGGTCCAACGCATGACTCATTCATTATGACTAACAGCAGGGTTGGGAACAGGCTGGAGGCTGGAACAGTGTGTTATGGGTGGCTTCTGGGTAAGTAAATAGTTTATAATAGTTTATTTTAATTGTCCCGTATGTAAACCAGCGCAATGCACATGTGGGCATGTGCGCATTCAAATATCATGTTTTTGGTTTTCTATATTTTCTGCTGGTGAAATTAGAGCTACAGAGCTTTCTAACAAGCCCCTGATCGTCTCCCTGTGTTCAGTATTCATGTCAGTAAAAGCGGGCGTAAAGTTGGAAATGTCAGCCGCGGCGCACGTCTGCATTCATTAATTGTGAGAAAAAAAATAAAAAAATAAACATGAGTCAAAGTGTTTAATATCCTGCCATCTTTACGCACGAGCGATGTATGAGCAGCTGATTGTATGATCTGTGGTCACTTTGCTTCAGCGGTGAGCAGAAAACCTCTGCTACACCTCCACCTTCAGATCTGACCATTTCTTTACAATCTGTGTGTGTGTGTGTGTGTGTGTGTACCAGGGTACCAAACAAAATCTCCCTGCGCGTTTTCATTCATTCACTAGAATCTCTTGCTCAGACTGTGTGAAATTCTTTTACTTTCCTTTGTTCAGTGCGTTATTTGATCAAAGAGGTGAACCGCAGGGCCTATTTAAATTGATTTGCATATGTAAATGGGCGTGGACAGGGAGGAGTTTGGCACCTCTGCATGTGCGCTCAATTCCACGTTGATTTGGGATGTACAAAGGGAACGTGCTTGGATCCATGCGTATGCACACTTTGATACATCTGAATTTATTTGTGCGTACGACAGTTTCTGGGTTTTGATTTAGTAGGAAATCCACGCAAGTCTTTGTACATGAGGCCCCTCAAATGGAATATAAAATTGCATTGGTGTTTTGTTATTTGCTGGTGTTTTGTTACTTGCTGGTGTTGTGTTATTTGCTGGTGTTTTCTTATTTGCTTGTGTTTTGTTATTTGCTGGCGTTTTCTTACTTGCTGGCGTTTTCTTATTTGCTGGTGTTTTCTTATTTGCTGGCGTTTTGTTATTTGCTGGTGTTTTGTTACTTGCTGGTGTTTTCTTATTTGCTGGCGTTTTCTTATTTGCTGGCGTTTTGTCATTTGCTGGCGTTTTGTTATTTGCCGGTGTTTTCTTATTTACTCGTGTTTTGGGGTTTGCAGTGCGTTTGCCCCTGTCGGCCACCGTACCTTTCTTCCACTTGAACAGCAGCTCACCATCAGACAGTCTGTATTTTCATTGAAGTGCATGCCTGCCAGGTATAGTGTTGGGAGACAAAATAATAAAATGCTAAATAAGAATAAGAACACATTGTACATATTTCTTTTATCACCTCTTTGTATTTAACATGTAAACATTAGTCAGTTTCTTTTAAATTAATGATTTACATTACATTATTTAGCTGCATAACTGGCTTACTTTGGTGTGGCTGTATGTCCATACGTAATAACAAAAAAGATTAATTTGATTGATGTCGAAATCACGATTAATAGACACGGCATTGTAAAGAGTGTCCTTAATATAGGACTGTTTTGCAGTGGGACTGACTGACGAGCTTTATCGCCTGGTCATAGAGCACTTTATGATTCAATAAGTTGGTCGTGTTGCCTCGGGGAGCAGACAAGACAGCGTGAGAAACTTTGCAAACAACTTCCTTTTGCTCGACGTCCGTCAAATTGAAGCCGAAATGTTTCCAGTTAACTGATATTGTCCTACCTTTGTTACCTTTCTGCCATGCTTTCAATCGCTCGCTGCTCATATTATTGATACACACATATCACTCGCTAGCTGCAGCTGCACGTAACTGGTGCATTCAAGGTGTTTTTCTAGCATAGGAATTTACATACACGACCAGCTACATCATAAAGTCTCTGCTCGTGCCAGCAGCGAACCATACAATACTTGATAAGCATACAAACGTAAAGCCAATTTCCCCTACCACAAAAACAGTATATTTCAACGAGTCAAAATACGAACCTAACCTGACAAGGCGAACACTTCCGTGAGTCTCTAAACACAACAAAGACGACTTGGGCTGCAGCTAACCGCATTTAGCCTTAGCTGGCGTTACATGAGCAATGACAAAGTAAACATCCCTTATTAGAAGTTATTACTGTTTGTTAGGCCGGAGGCCACGTCTCTGCTCGTGTTAGCAGCAAAACATACAAGCATGATACTTGAGAAGGATACGAACCTAAAGCCAATTTCCCCGACCACAAAAACACACCACAGTACATTTCACGAGTCAGCCTACTGCACTGACACGGCATACACTTTCATTGTTCGTGTTAGGCGAACAATGACAAACTAAGCATGCGCTTTTTAAAGAATACTTACAGTTTGTTCCACTGTAGTCTCCCCACGGACAGTTGGTCCTGCTCCCCGTTTCATGTTCAGTCTTCTGCTCAGTCCAGAATTGTACTGACCGAGGTTCAACAGTCTGATGCGAAGTGGTGCGAACACACAAACACATGTTTGCTGACTTTATCCGGCACATTTTTTTCATACATAAAATGTATCCACTGGACACACAAATCCTATGAGGCTGGAAGTTTGTGTAAAACACTGTGCTCCGCTGTGCAGCCACCTCTTTGTTGACATGACTGCACTCTTCCTCCATCGCCTGCACTCTCGTAGTTCGTAGGGACAAGGAGGAGCTAAGGTGGAGCTCTCGAAGTACACTTCCTGGTGGGGTGGTGAAATGCGCACTGTGTCGTCACGAGGCGGGAGGTTTAAACATTGCGTGTTTTATCTCCTATACTTACACTAGGGGGAACCACTAAAACATGACTGAGTCTTGGTTTTACACATTTTGGGGACTGGTATGGCCTCCATGAGTCCCAAATATAAGTATTAAAATGACTAAAAGGTTGATTTTGCATAATATGGGTCTTTTAAGCGGGCCTGACTGAACTGGAGATGTTTTGTAAAGAAGAATGGGCCAAAACACCGTTCGCCAGAATTCAGACTCTAATTGGAAGCTATAGGAAGCGTTTAGAGGCTGTTATTTCTGCAAAAGGAAGATGCACAACATTTTTCTTTTGTGGTGCCTTAACATATGTGACCCGCCACGGACCAAGCGGGAACAAGTCGGCCCAGTGCAAAAGGAAAACGTTTTTTGTTTTCAAAATTAGGGATTTCCGTTTTTTTCAAAATTACACAAGTTGAAGTTTTGAAGAAGCCAGTACATGCTTCAAATCACAGTATTGTGGGTCTTAAAACCATAAACTTTGTGTTTGAATTAAGGTTGTTTTAACGCTGTGAAGTTTGGGTGTGGCATCTCACATTCCAGAGCTTTTGTTGCTTTTTCATCCAATCAGCTGACGATCATGGAGAATACACATGGCTAATTAATATGCACGTACAGAGAGAGAGAGAGTGTCTGGAACGTTCCAGCAGTTATGTGTGAGTGTGTGTGTGTGTACAGTGCGAAATTAAAGCATGATTGATATCAAAGCAGTTGTCATCAAAGCTTTGTTGAACAAAGAAAGGCAAAGAGAACAGGATAATATCTGAACTGTGGCTGAACATCTTCGCAAAGACAGAGAAAGCACAGGGACTGCTTGTGTGTGGAGTGTTAGCATTTTAAGCTAGCGATCTTTATGCTAACGTGTTAGCAGACTTCATCGTCACAAAAACAACAAACAGATGATTATTCAGCGGCTGAAAGAGAGCAGGACAGACACAGTAGTTGTCTGAGATGATGACGTGACGCCAGCACCGCTCTGTATTCTTATGGGTGAGTTTTCATATACGTAACATTATTGTTCAGTCACATACAGGGTCGTTTTTTCTGGTTATTGTTTCACTTGCTCCAGCACAAACATGTGCTGAAGTGCTTGAATCATTTGTGAATGACACAGCTTTGTGTGTGAAGTATTGACTGTGATGCTAATGATTTGAGTTGTGAGTTAGGACATTATCAGCTCATTCAGGAACAGACTGATCCATCCAAACTACACCACAGAGCCACTTCAATTTATTTCATTAGTGTCTGATTTGATATTAGAAATATGTGTCTGTCTTTGATCCTCTCTTAAGTATATATATTATATTTTGATTTCATGTAACAACAAAAACAGATGATGTAAATACAGTGGTATGCGTGGTATGGTAGTGGCACCCCTGTAAATGTTCATGATTTTCCTTTATAAATCATACATTTTGTTTGAATAATTCTTGCACACTTTCTGTAAATCATATAAACTTTATTTCACGTCTCAATTATGACTGTTTTTGTCTATATGATTATATTTAACTGAAAAGTCTTTTTCAAACAACAAATGATTTATAAAGGGAAATCATGAACATTTACAGGGTTTTGCATACCACTGCATGACTACACAAATGATAACAGAATAAGCCCCCCCCCCCCCCCCCCATATTTTTTAGGTTATATAATTTCAAATCTTAAGAGGATATTATGTCCAGTTTTTAATTGTTCATTGTTCTGTGTAGCAGTGTAGCTCACAACAATAGTATCTGTGCTCAGAGAGGTGTGGTTTCACTGACAGCTTAGACCAGGAGGGGTTTGTGCTATGTAAATGTGATGATTCTGTCTCTTGGCCCTCAGAAGGTGTAAATCTTTGAGACTAAAATTCTCCCTAAAGCAGTTTGAGGAGTGCCTACATTCAAATTGCCATATCTATCATAAAATTATCAGATGTACATATGTTTGACATTGTTGCAAAGCTTAGAAATCACACTTTCAGAATCTGTAAATATCTCCCTAAGTAGACTTGTGACCGGTTTTGCCATGGCTGGACACATATGCACTTTACTTCACTTCTCAAATATCACCGTGTTTGTCTCCTATATGATATATTTAACTGAAATTTCACATCCAAACAACCAATGGTTTATAAAGGAAAATCATGAAAATTTAAAGGGGTGCCCAAACTTTTGCATACCACTGTATGACTACACGAGTGTAAGGACAAGAAATTATAACACAATAAGCCAACCCTTCCTATATTTTTTAAGTTATTTAATTTCAAATCTTTTTAGGTGTATTGTTCTGTTTAGCTCACAGCAAAAGTATCTGTGCTCATACAGCGAGGTGTGGTTTCACTGACAGACCAGGAGGGGGTTGTTCTATCTAAATGTGACGATTCTGTCTCTTGGCTCTCAGAAGGTGTAAATCTTTGAGGCTAAAATTCTCCCTAAAGCAGTTTGAGGAGTGCCCACATTCAAATGGCCATATCTTCTTCAAATATTATCCGATTTGCATGTGTTGGACAAATCTTAGAAACACTTTCTATATGTAAATACCTCAAAATGTCCCAAATCTGTCCACCACCGTCAAGACCATACGTACCATGGCTGGCCACATATGGTCTTGACGGTGGTGGACAGATTTTCTAAGATGGTTCACTTTATTCCCCTGCACAAGCTCCCCTCCACCAAGGAAACGGCGTAGGTCATGTTAAATAACATTTTTAGAATACACGGTTTCTCCAGACATTGTTTCGGACCGAGGACCTCAATTTGCTTCCACCCTCAAACCAAAGGCCAATCAGAACACAAACCAGGAGCTGGAGACTGGTCTCCGCATCACCGCCTCCCAAGATCCCGAGACATGGTCCCAAAAACCTTGCCCACAACACACTCCCTTGTTCATCCACTGGTCTGTCTCCATTCTACATCGCCAAGGCGATCAATCCTGCCTCTGTCCAGCTCAGGTCAATGTGTGTCCACCCCACCCTTCATGTCAGCCATTTGAAGCCTGTCCTCTTGTACATCTGCCAGATCTGATTGTCCTCCCGTGTACAGAACCTTTGCCTCTAAACTCTAATTATTGACTGAATCGTGTTCTGAATCTTGCATTTGGGTCCTTTGTCCTGCCCAGCCCAAGTTCTTGACATAAACACACCTGAGCTTAAAAATACTCAGAACCTTTCAAATCAGATTGAATTCATGAAATTTAGAAGAGGTTTGGGTTAGGGTATTTAGTTGTGATGGTCAAGGTTAGGGTAAGGGGATAGGGAATGCATTATGTCTATAACAGTCCTCACTATGAATGAAGCACAAACATGTGTGTACTGACTCACCCAGCTTAATGACTTGTGTGATCTCCACCTCATATCTGTCATAGTAACTTCTGCTGACACTCAGAACCTTCACCTGAAAAACTGTAGCACATGAAGAAGAATACTTTATTCTTCAGCTCACTCTGATCAACCGACCAAACATCAATCTAATCAACACTGCTGCTGTGTGTACATGTATTTATATCCTTGTGAGGACATTGTCTGGTCCCCATAACTTTATAAGGCTTTTTCAAGGTTAGGACCTGGTTTTAGGGTTAGGCACTTAGTTGTGATGGTTAAGGTAAGGGTAATTGGTAATTTTATCTCTGAGTGTCCTCGCTACAAATGCTTTGCAAACATCTGTGTGTGTATACCATGGTGTAAGCTCTTGCAGGCAAATGTCTCTATGTCTTTGTTATGGAAATGTTCACTGTCAGCCTTGGAGATGCAGCAGTCACCTTGAGAAACAAAAAGACAAGTGAAAGTGAAAATCACACAAACAGACTTTTGGCAGCAGGTCTGTGTAGACACTAACCCTGTGTGCAGCGGCAGACATTGTCTTTGCAGATCTGAGCAAGAGCCACTTTGTCCTCGCTGGGAGAGTAGGTACGACTGCAGCGGTGATCTAAAGACAAAGAAGGGACAAATAACAGGTGACACCATAATATTTTAACTGAATTACTACTTAATTACTTTTTTATTTTAAAATTACTTACTGGGTGGAATTGGTCTGCATGGATAGAGCTATCTATTTGTAGTAAATTAACTTAATTTGTGAAATAAATGACAAACCAAGAGCGAGATAGTTAACATCCATGGTGTCATAACTAATATATAAACTTCCTTTTCAACTCAAAGCTACAAAGAGGAGTGATGTGAGATGTGATGGTGCAGGTGTGCTCTCATACCTGGGTTATAATACTCATAGACAGTAACTGGAGACGGCTGGAGGTGTCCCACTTTGAAGCTCTGCAGAAGCCTGAAGATCAGGATCTCTGGCTCCTTGTGTGACACCTGAGGAGATGTGAGGATGTGAGTAAAAATAACAAACTGAAACATGAAGACATTTGACAGAAGTTTTCCATGGCAACTTTATTAACCCCAAAGCCTATTTTGTAGGTCTCTGCTCGAAAATTGCGCACAAAGGAAATAAGTATATCTCTGCAACCACAAGGTCTATTTGAATACTTTGGGTGTCATAGGAACACTTGTGCGATTTCTTAAGATATAAGATGTACATGTGTTACTGGTGAAGAGCAAATGAAGATGGCACACAAATAAAAAAGACAAAAATTCAGGCTTGCCTAAAAAAAAAGCACTCTCAGGATGAGTGTCTTTGGAATGATGCAGCTGCAGCTCTAAACTTCAATCAAATCAGAATATAACATAATCTCTGCAATGTTTGACTTTCATCAAGTGAAGCAAAATAAAATTAGAGACGTTTTACTACAGAACGTACAGAGGAGGTCTCATGGCACATTTTAGCACCATCTGAGCCATTTGTATTCTCATGTATAAAATGACTTATTTCAATGTTATATCACTATTAGTGTTCAATAAAAAAGTTGTAGTGTTAGTTTACTCAGAGTGTCTCTCCTGTTCTGGGCAAAGATAAGTCACTACGATAAATTGCCATCAATCAGATTTTCCCTGCCATCAATTCACTGTATATTGATACTGATACTATAATTATACTGATCTGGTCCACAGTGGAGTGTGTAATTACCTTGAACAGGTGGAGGATCAGAGAGCCTCTGTCGCTCAGGTTATCAACAATCTGGAAGTTATTGATGTAACGGTCCACTGAGTTGGACAGCTGGACACAAATACACACACACACACACACACACACACACACACAAACACACACACACACACACACACACACACACACACACACACACACACACACACACACACACACACACACACACACAGAGAGAGAGATACAAATGCTTATAATCCCTCAACAATTAATGTGATTATTTTGTTCAATCCCTCAAATTAGAGCCGAGTCCACCCTTTAATCACATTGTTTCATTCCAAATTCATTGTGGTGGCGTACAGAGGCAAAATGACAAAATGTGTGTCTTCGTCCAAATATATATGTGGACCTGACTGTATTTAAGGTACAAGATAAAGTAAACTTTATTATCTGACATCCATGGTGATATTGAAAGTTTTTACGGCAGCCTGTGCTCTAGTGGATTTGATTTGGCAGAGATTTTTTCTTTCTTACATTTTCTCTTCTTTGGACTCGCACTAGGAATACACTGGATGTCCCCTCCCCCCATGACTCAGGTCAATTCATAATGTCCACTTCGTCCAATCAATGTGAATCATCACACTGGGTATCATGCTCAGAGGTACACTAGCTCCCACTAGCACTAGCTTGAAGCTGTCAGCAATCAAACCGGCAAACCATCCAGTTACAAGCCAAGTTCCCTTTCCACTAGGCCACGGGCTGCCATAAAAACTTTCGATATTGTCATGGATGTCAGATAATCACCTGTATCATTAAACATTTCAGCTGCAGCAGGTGAACAGCTTGAGGATATTGGCAGACCTCTTTTTTTTCTTCTTTTTTTTAAAACAACAGTAAATCAATGCAACTCTTGTGGCTTTGAAATAATAGTTACACCATTTGGACATAGAACTCAAGGAAAAACTATATTAGGCACGTAACAAAAGGCTAAACTAATAAGATCTAAGCCCGTCTTAGTCTGTTATCTTTAAATATGGCCATTGCTTAATCTCGCCGCTAGACAACCTTTACATTGAAATTAGTCTCACTGTGTGACTCACTCCCAGTACCACACGGAAAATCTGCATTGGTGTGGAAGGCTGGGGTTCAAATCCATTATTGTCATATGTTCAGCAAAGACAGACGTCACACTGCACAATGAAATTCTTACTTTGCATGTCTCCTAAGATAAGATGCACAGTACAAAATCAAGTGAACAGTGATGGAGGTTATTTACCATCTCCAGGTCAGAGTTTTCTGGGGTGAAGCCAGTGGGCAGACTGATGTCCAGAATCACCATCCTGACGTCTCTGGGTCCCAGAGCTCTGTGGAGGATAAAGAGACAACAACACAAAGCAGGACGTCAACATTAGTGAAACTGCAGTTAGACATGTAATCATTTATCAAAGGGCAAAAAGAAAATTGTAATACTTTATTAGTGCATCTCATAGATTGTGAGGATATTTGCCATGTTGCAACAGAGTGCGTTGAAAATATTCATAATAATAACATGAATAATAATAACATGAATAACAATGTTAATAATAATATAGACTAGAATGTAAACAGGATTAGACACAGACAATATTGAATGAATAAATGTATATTACAGCTCAAATGAAGTTCCACCTGTAGTGCAGTTCAAGATACATAGGACATAAATGAACTCACCTCACTTTGATGGTGATTTGGAAGTAGTTTTCCACATCTGCTGAATGCTTTTCTGTGACAGAAATGTACAACATATTATTTTTATTGTGCATAGATTCCATTTCTAAAGAAGCATATTCCCATCACACCAGAATATAAACATGGAATTATTCATTTAATAACTGTGCATGCCCATCATCAAAAATGTGTTTGAGGTTGTTAGGATGTAGAATCATTTTAAAATATGATGAATTTATCTTATTAGACCTAGTAAATGTGTATGTTATATTAACACCAAACTGTCCATCAACACACAAAAAAATCATTAATTAATAACAATGATAGGGATGCATTTTTGCCACCAATTCTCTTCCATATATTTATTATCTGGTGAAGTGAAAACTATCTAAAAACTAGAGTTACCACTGGATTCTTCGATGGTGATGCTGAGTTCAAAGTGTTCACATGGCTTTTTCTCGTCCACTTCGTGCATTTGGTTGTAATAGGTCACAACCTTAGATTAAAGGCATACACAAATATATGAGATGACACATAATCATTGCAAGAGAAAATGTTTTATTTTAAAGAGTCTGAAATCCATCCATTATTCATTACTTTGTGCAATTTACAGACAAGGGTCTGTAATTTGCACATATACTGTGTTCACCATGTTTGAGTGTCTCTCTGTGTTCATGTCTGTGTGAAAGTCAGTGAAAAGCCCCCTTTCCACCAACACTAACATGACCTTATTTACCTGGGGGAAAGATGTCCTGGTAATCTGTGTGGTTTGCATTTTTACTGCACCCCAAAGTTCCAGAAAACAACACAGACTTGAAGTCCCACTGAACCTCCTCCTCAGCAAATATGTTCAAAAGAGTCTGACCTTGCATTCTGTCCACTTGTCGTACTATTTTTTCTTTTGCTCCATATTTTTTAAATAACTGCAACATGAATATGTTCTTTTTTAAGGTCTCATTTAAATGTGGGTCCCTTGTCCATCAAGTCTGTAATCATGAGTAGGTATTTACAGAGGTATGCAAAAGTTTGGGCACCCCTGTAAATGTTCATGATTTTCCTTTATAAATCATTGGTCGTTTGGATAAGAAATTTCAGTTAAATATATCATATAGGAGACAAACACAGTGATAGTTAAGAAGTGAAATAAAGTTTATATGATTTACAGAAAGTGTGCAAGAATTATTTAAACACAATTAGGCATGTGCATATGTTTAATAAATAAATATTTTGTGCATCCTCTTTTTGCAGAAATAACAGCCTCTAAACACTTCCTATAGCTTCTAGAATCTGGATTCTGGCGTAAGGTATTTTGGACCATTCTTCTTTCCAAAACATCTCCAGTTCAGTTAGGTTTGATCGTTTGCGAGCATGGACAGTCCGCTTTAAATCACACCACCAATTTTCAATAATATTCAGGTCTGGGGACCGAGATGGCCATTCCAGAACTTTGTATTTGTTCCTCTGCATGAATGCTTTAGTAGATTTTGAGCAGTGTTTAGGGTCGTTGTCTTGTTGAAAGATCCAGCCCAGACACAACTTCCGCTTTGTCACTGATTCCTGGACATTGTTCTCCAGAATCTGCTGATATTGAGTGGAATCCATGCGACCCCAACTTTGACAAGATGCCCAGTCCCTGCACTGGCCACACAGCCCCACAGCATGATGGAACCACCACCAAATTTTACTGTAGGTAGCAAGTGATTTTCTTGTAACGCTGTGTTCTTTTTCCACCATGCATAACGCCCCTTGTTTTGACCAAATAACTCTATTTTAGTTTCATGAATCCACAGCACCTTATTTCAGATGTGCTTTCGCATACCTCAAGCGACTGTTTGTGGCGGGTGCAGAGAAAAGGCTTTTTCTGCATTACTCTTCCATACAGCATCTCCTTGTGTAAAGTGTGCTGAATAGTTGAACGATGCACAGTAACACCATCTGCAGAAAGATGATGTTGTACGTCTTTGGAGCTGGTCTGTGGGTTGACTGTGACTGTTCTCACCATCCTTCACCTCTGCTTATCTGAGATTTTTCTTGTTCTGCCACTTCAGGCCTCAACTAGAACTGTGCCTGTGGATTTCACATTCCTCCCAATGTTCCTCACAGTTGAAACTGAGAGCTTAAATCTCTGAGATAGCTTTCTGTATCCTTCCCCTAAACCATGATGTTGAACAATGATTGTTTTCAGGTCATTTGAGAGTTGTTTTGAGGCTCCCATGTTGCCACCTCAGAGAAGATACAAAGAGGAGAAACACTTACAATTGACCTCCTTAAATACCCTTTCTCATGATTGGATTCACCTGTGTATGGAGGTCAAGGGTCACTGAGGTTACCAAATCAATTTTGAGTTCCAATAATTAGTGCTAAAGGTATTGAAATCAATAAAATGACAAGGGTGCCTACATTTATGCACATGCCTAATTTTGTTTAAATAATTCTTGCACACTTTCTGTAAATCATATAAACTTTATTTCACTTCTCAAATATCACTGTGTTTGTCTCCTATATGATATATTTAACTGACATTTCTTTTCCAAACAACTAATGACTTATAAAGGAAAATCATGAAAAATTACGGCCGGGATTTGAAAGATGGAAGGTCATCACACCAGATATAGATACACCGGAAACAAAACAACAGACATGCTGCGCGAGCCGGCCAAAGAGTAGTCGGCTTAAAAGTGACGTTTTGAGCGGATGGCGAGCGATGTGCGCTTCTCCGCTAGCTCCTTCAGCTTGAATTAGCGCGTTACGGCAACAACACATTAACACACACACGCACACACACACACACACACATGCACACACACTCTCTCTCTCTCTCTCTTTCCCTCACATACACACACACAAACACATTCTGCCTCTTTTGCTCTCTCACACAAAGACGCACACATGCTTACACTAAGACACCAAGCTATGTTTAAAGTTTTTTCTCACATGAGAGAGTGAGGCCTCTTTGAAGGAGTAGTGGACATAGAAGTCTTATTTGTTCATTCCTTGATGCATTTTGTCTTTTGCAACATATTGAAAAGAATTGTTGTAAATAAAAGGAAGTGGTTTGCTGCTCTTCCCAAAATTAATGACCGTGTTGAGTACTCTGTCTGGTAATTATTGTTTGGTACTCCTGGCCCTGTAATCGTCCCTAGTAATTGTGATCCTGTTGGTCCTAGTGAGTATTTATAATTATTCTTTAGCCTTATGTCCCCTTACTCTATTTATTAGACCTTTTGTGCAAAGGAGGGCTACATAAAACTTAGGCTCCAGTCTCTTAAAGTTTTAAGACGGTTGTCTTCCAGCTTATTATATTTCTATGACTTGACTTGTGACTTGCTTGACCTAAGCTATGACTTGACTTAACTTGACTCGACCCTCACAAAAATGACTTGGGACTTGCTTGAGACTTGAAGGTTAAGACTTGAGACTTGCATATGTGTGACTTTCTCCCATCTCTGGCATTTAAAGAGACACGCAGGCAAAACTGGCCGTTCTGAGCAGGGCTGTTTTGGCAGATTGATTGAACTGCTATGGTGCTTCATCCTTTTGGTATTTTGACCAAAGCATGTTCATTCGGACACCAGGGAACCAAGTTAACTTGTAGAAATAGGGTGTAACATGTCTCCTTTAAAGCCTTACATAAATCATATAACATCGAGTTAACAGGTCATGAAATTAACAAAATCATGGGAGTGTTCAAATGAACTATTTGCATGGACACAATTAACAATCCTATTTGAATGTGGTATATTTATTTGTATAAAAGGATCAAGTGTTCCCAATGGCTACTTAAATGTAAAAGGAACACTAGAGCACAATGGCTTCCAAACACGCCCAATAATAATGCACTCAGTCTGCACAAGACTGAGCGAGATGTCACCCTCTTTGTATGACACCAGTACACTATAGTTATTTTCTGACATCATGTAAGGCTGAATGTTGATTATTGCACATTTAAAAAGTCAGCAATGTGATCATACCTCCAGTATTCCCTCTCCACTACCACGAGCCTCCACCTCCAGGTCAAGATTTGCAGGCAACTACATGACAGAAGAGGAAAAAGACCTGCTCATTATACAGATCTGAATATCCCAGTACACTCACTAACTGATGTCTTTTGTCTCACCCTGGACGACTGAGCAGCATACGAGGTCCTGGGGTTGAAATGGTAGCGGATGTCCTTGCGTCCTGCGACCTTCACATCCACATCCAGATTGACGTCACCACGTGGAGGTTTGTTGATCTCATACTCAGACAGCGCCTGGAGAACCACCATGGTGGACTAGGAGAGGGCAGGAAGAAAAACAAGCATGTTTATGTTGACGCTGACCTTTGATTGATCAGTTTCAAAAGTTAAAGCTGCTGTATGTGATCTAAAAACATCACACTTTACACAACTCCATAAAGTAAACTATTTACTTTAACATATGAAGCCTAGCTGCATTGTGTATTGTGAGTTTGTTTTTCTTGTCCTCAGGTATTAAACACATCTGCACAATGCAATACTAACCTGGGGTCCGTTTCACAAAGCAGGTTCAACAAACTCTCAGTCTAACCCTGAACTCTGAGTTGATCTACTTTGAGATAGGAAACTCTGAGTTTTCCGTTCCACAACAGCCGATTTGAGTTAGTTTGTTCAACTCGGTGTAGTTTCACCTAGAGTTAAGCGCGTGCACCACAAGTATAAAAAGACAGTATCAATGTAGCCTGCGGCAGAGAACACTGCTGCTGATGCGGAAGTTTAAATGTCGTCCTTTGCACAATCACAATAATATTACAGGGGGAAACTGCTTGAGTTGTAGACTATTAATTTATTTCATTTAGGTGTAATCCCGTGGGAGAGAAGCGCAGTTGGCAGCAGTTTAAGATGAAACATAAAAACATTGTTCAAACAGGTAAGACCTCTGTATAATCTCATGGGGTTACCTCATGTTGATCATGTTTTACATTGTGTTAATAAGTAAATATGAAGTGGCTGTTTGACTGTACAGTTGTTTTATCCCCAATATAATGCTGTTTTTACACATAAATGACTTCTCATTTATATCATGTTCAAGTGCTCTGCATCTCAGATGTTCTATAAAAAACACCCATTTGTAAAAAAAGAAAACGCAGCGCAACACACAATTTCTGCTGGGATGTGAGAGCATGACTTTAGTTGGTAATGTTGGAAATGTAAGGTTTGATTAGGTTGTGAATGTAAATGATGAACTGTGACGTGAAACAGTGCCGCTCAAAAAGAGAAGTGTCTGGAAATGTAAGAACATCTATGCACGGTCTGATAATCATCTCCCGAGTAATATTTAATTCTCTGCGTAGTAATCGCAGGATCACTGTCAAAAGGACATGGTTGTGAAAATAGTCGCCACAATATTACTTCTAATGTAGACGCAGAACTATACTACGCCAAAACTCTGCTGACTGAATGAAATCAAATACCGTGTGTGTCTGAAAGAGGGCGGAGACAGAGAGAAACTCAAGGTTTGTTGAGAAAAACCTGGCCCTAACCAGGTTAGTTTCAAAGAGCATGTTACCATGGTAACTGACCGAGAGCTTAAGTTAACTCTCTCTGTGAAACAGGCTAGAGTTACTCCTCTTTCTCTGGTTTGACTTTGACCCTTTGTGAAACGGAAAACTTTCCCTCATTTCAGGGTTAACAGACTCAGAGTTTTCACTAAACCTGCTTTGTGAAACGGACCCCTGAACAGTAAGGGCAGTATAGTCATTATCATGACATTTTCAGTATTTAGCCATGGGTAAACTTTTCACCTCTCATCCAAGAGGCCTTTTCCACTGGTGGGAAAAAATATTTATGCTTATCTATCAAGGTGCATAATTAAACAATTTTTTCCAATGATTTAAATACTTTATTTTCTAGATTTAAACTTTCATAAAATTTGATTAAGTACACAGACCCCCCCACCCCGTACCTGAGTAGAACCGAAGCCGCCACCTTTTCTCCGCTGACTGTTCAGCCATTTGAATGGTAATGTTGCTTCCTGCATGCGTCCCAACTTCACCAGGGCCAGTAAAGCATAGCCAGTCGCCTCCAAGGTGAACAGTTTGTTGTGACTATCAGGCCAATAGTGGTGACCTGTTGGAGAGAGGGGGCGGTAGGATAGTATGATTCATTCTCTACCAAATTATCTTCTATTCACTTTCATATTCTTTATATCAGAATCAGTGTCTTGATGCTTTTGCAGGGTAGGGTACATCGGAAACACAGTGTAGCAGTTACCTGGACCTGCTGCTCTGAGTAATCTTTGTATTGGGTTGAAACGCTTTGACCCCAGCAATGCTAGCGCATAGGAGGTGATGGCCACTGTGTACGGTCTCCTTCCAAGCTTCATCAGTGACTTTTCCAGGAATTCCTGTGACTTTCTAATGGTCATCTGTCACAAGAGATGTTTGTATCCATCTATTCATCATACTATGGTGTTTACAGAAATAAAAAGTAAAGACGAAAAGTCACTGCTTGACTTAATCAGTTTGGCAGTTGATTATAAATTACCTCCACGTTCACATTTGGACCAATGCATCTGATCCCCGCCTGCTTAGCCTCAGCAAATGCTATGAGGACAAAGGCTGTCAGGGTTATTTCAGGGTCGTCACCCCTAAGGCCGCCCTGGAGATATAAGCAGTATAAAAATTCAGAGTTTTGTTAGGAGGTGAGAAGAAACTCCAATTCATTGATTCGGTGAAGTCATTCTACAAGTCAAGTATGGAGTTAGATTTGTGTCTTTATTATTCAATCAAAAAAAGTTTGCTTCAATCAAAAAAAATATTTTCAATCAAAGAAAACCCTTTTAATCAAAGAAAAAATGCAAAAATATATTTGAGACTCAAAAAAATGCATTTGAAAACTGTTTTTCTTTGATTGAAAATTATTTTTTTGATTGAAGTGATTTTTTTTTTATTGAAAATATATTTTTTTTGTTTGAAGCAACTTCTTCTTTGATTGAGTTATTTTTTAAGACACAAATGTCCTACCCATAATGTGGCCCAAACACAAAAAGATCACTTCAATCAAAAAAAAACTTTTCAATCAAAGAAAAACAGTGTTCAAATGCATTTTTTGAGTCTCAAATATATTTTTGCATTCAAACATTTTTTTTCTTTGATTAAAAGGGTTTTTTGATTGAAGTGAAGGTTTTTTTTGATTGAAAATATTTTTTTTGATTGAATAATAAAGACACAAATCTAACTCCATAGTCAAGGACCCACAGATGGGCTATCGGAGATTAATGGGGAGTCACCGTGTCAATCTGTAGATTCTTTTGCATCACATGTACTTGTTGTCATTTTTCCCAGGCATTTACCTAATATATTTCTGTATGTTTTAAATAATAAATACATAAATAAACAAAATGTGTAAAATGTAGTTGTGATTCATTATCAATGAATGTATCTTGGACATGGTCAGTTTACCTTTTTAAAATATGAATACATAAAGAAATTACAGTACAAATATAAACAAAAATAAATGTTTTGTAATAAAGTAAATATTATGCACACATTTGCTCTTTCCACTATTATGTGTGTTGGGTCAGGATAGTTTGTCATCTTTAAAACGTGAATTCCCATATAAAAGGTTTGAGAAACATTGCTCTATATGACTCTAAGTGGGGCGACAATTTACTAAATAGATGTAATGCTGGATTGAGATCTGAAACTACTGATTAAAACCATGTATTCAACCAATAGGGCTCGGGCATGTGACGTCATTACTTGGCGTGGCCGCCATGTTGGAGGCTTACTTTACTTCCTGTACTTCACTACTACTACATGGACCACTGTGCACTGTAGACGTACTCTTCTCAGTTGCTTGTCTTAGTTTTCTTAATTTGGCGTTACTTACCATCTCAACCATGTTTAACCGTTGCTGTGTCACAAGGTGTAACAGCGCAACACACAATCGCAATGGGAGAGATTAACTTTTCACTGGTTTTCTGCTTGGAGGCACAACCACGGAGACCTAAGTATCCGAATCGTCAGCTCGCTTCGATCGCGGCTGTAAGACGACACAAACATAACCTTCCACAGTATCCTGATGTCGATGTGGTTATGTAATTGATAACTGTGGGATTCTGGACAAACTGTTACCCGGGGATTTGGTGTTGGCCATTCGCGGCTTTGGCATACAGGACAGTGTGGGACTTATGTCTGCTGAGGTAAAGATCCCTGCGTTCACAAAAGGACGCTGTCAGCTGAATGCAAGAGATGTGGAGAGCACAAGAAAAACTGATCATCTCCGAATTCATGTGGAAAGGGTGATTGGAACCGTCCGCAACAAGTACATTATTTCGTCAGATAAAGTACGGATTCACATGGTGTTAACATGCCAGGATGAAGACACGACATTCTTTGATAAGATTGTGTCTGTATGTTGTGCTCTGACGAAAATGAGCCCAAGTGTTATGCTGAAATAAATGTGCATTAAATACAGCCATAAGTGTCTGTTGCATGTGAGCTTCCCACTCACAGTTCGTTCTGGAAGGACGAAGATACGGTGTTGTTTGCGTAAATAGTCTGTTTATTGTCGTCAATAACGAAAACAACTGTGTTCATTTGTTTTCGTTATTGCCGACAATAAACAGACTATTTACGCATACAACACCGTATCTCCGTCCTGTTTCTGCCGCTTCTCTCTCTCTCGCCACACATCCATACCCACAATATTTTTAAATACTATAAATAAATAGGTATGTATACAATATATAATACATGTATTTTGTATATATATATATATGTATGTATATATATATATATATATACATATGTAGTACTTGTGGGACTGTTATAGTGTTAGCGGATTTGACAGCCATAACTGACAGCTGCGGTGCGGAGGAACCTTATAAATAAGCTCAGGGAGTGCAGATTTTGTCCACATACCGATCCCCGGCTTCCCTATTTAACGTATTCTGGTAAATTCTACATCCTTTTTGGGATTTTAACAACTTTTTCTTTATTTTCTTTCTCCCAACTATGCTTCCTCTCCTCGTTCACTTGCTGTTTGTTTACATTCTCCCGAACATGGCCATCAACATGGCCACCATGTCCCAGAATGCAACGTGGTGCCCGAGCCCTTTGGGATCACACTTGGGATATTCTTTTACATGTAGCTACATACTTGGATACAATAATTCCTGAGAGAGTTGTGTTTGGCATGAGTGTGTGTGTGTCTCACGGTCATGGTAGTGCTGTAAACTGGGTTGTCTTCTGCATATTTTCCTGTGAGAGGACGGTGTTTGTTCTTCACCAGGTAGAGCAGTGGGTCGCACACCTGCTTTTCATTGACGCCGATGATGCTGTGAGCCATGGAAAACACCTTCACCACGTATGTGGTGATCCTGAAACACATGATTTAACCAAAATATGAATGCCTTTGTGACAGCAGATTGTTATGATGTGGAAGAACCTCTATTAGTTGGACTGTTCAATATCATTTTGCTTCTGCTGTTAATTTTACCAGGTACTTGCACCTTCACGCCTGTATGGGGGGTAGGAGCCATCAGACTTTCTGTAAGCCAGCTGGTTTTCATAGCCTGAAAAGACAGGGTGAAGGTAGAGTCTAAATGACTTATATCCTACATACATACATACATACATTCAGTTCAATTCTACAGAGCCCTGCTAGGGTCAGGTGTGGAAAAAATAAAAATCGTCTGTAAACCGTTCCCTGAGTTTAGTAATCCGTTAACTCAGTTTCACTCAAAGGGTCATATATATATAACAATATATGAATATATATGAATATATGCGGCTACAAAATCCTTGTAGCCGCAGCAGCTTCTCCAGTCCCGGAGAAGTGCCCCGTCAAAGTGCAGTGCCATTACGCACGGCCATTCTCAATAGCGGCGCCCTTGAAATGTTGGATCTTGACCACAGTCTCCTGTTGCAGGACTGCCAACTTTTGAGAAAACCTTGGAGTGAGACATCGTGGCATGCGGGACAGATGTATGGCTGGCCCAGTCGAGGTTATCACCACACACCCAATATATTTATTACTGCTTTATACAATATGCTTTACGTATTATAAATGCTTAATAGGCATAATGCTTTATAAAAGTAAAAATAATAAATGATGTGGACACCGTCAAGATTCGAAACCTACAACCTTGCTGTCCCAATTTCACTGACTTAGCCACTGGACTACAACTATTATTCATTATTAAGTGTCACAGGAGTGATCCTTTGAGGGAAACTGAGGGAACAGATTACTAAACTGAGGAAACGGTTTATTAAACTGAGGGAACGGATTACAAAACTGAGGGAACTGAACAAATCGACCGTGATTTATGGTTAAGACATAATTATGTTTGAAGACGACGATAATGACGATAAATACCATCGTAATTAACAGAGTGTTTACAACCGCGCACCAGGGGTGACAGTGGATTTACCTGCAGATGCCACAGCACTGTAAGCATCATCACCGTCACATGTGAAGCAGACTGTTACAGTCATTACATGCTGTTCTTGTTCTTCACACTCAATCAGGACTAAATCAAGGCACTGACACAAGTTGATATTACTTTATTTTCTTACTGTTTTTTAATTGAAAATAGTTATTCACTTTAATTTTAAATTTTTGTATCTAAATAAACTAAATTTCACAGGAAAGCCACAGGTGTAAGCTCTCAAATACTTTTTGAATTGTGTTCCTATATCTGCTACAGAGGCTGAGAAATCAGTCATTTAGTAGGTATTGAAGCTCCGGTTTTAGAAACATTTAGAAACGGTTTACAGGCGATTTTTATTTTTCCACACCTGACCCTAGCAGGGCTCCGTACAATTCAGCTTTGTTTTTTAGAAGAAAAAAAACCTCCCTTTTAACAGAAAGACAATCTCTGATTAAAAAGGTGCAACTCGACCTATTGGGTGAAACAAGAAATGGGGGACAGAGGAGAGGTGAGGGACAGAAAAGAGAGAATGGGAAAGAGTGAGGCGACGTAGAAACAGAAAAGAGAGAGCGGGAGCAGTTGTATGAAGTTATAGCTTTAGACAGCACATTTCAGAAGCAGTTATAGTATGTCTATAGAACTACAGTGTAATTTATAGAAGCAACAGCAGAAATTGTTTATAAAATAAATGTTAGTCATAGCATAACATTGATGCTAATATTACTACTCCTCCTGCTACTGCTACTACTACTAACAATAATAACAATAATAATAATAATAGCCTCAAAACAGGATCTGGATCCTGCAGCCTATAAGAAAGAACAGAGAGAGAGGGAGAGAGAGGAAAGTAAGGAAAGACACAAACCAGGGTGAGAAAGAACAAGGCTTATGACATAATAAAGTCATATTCACACTGTGAGTGTGAGAGAGTGAGTTTGAGTGTCCAACATTATTTCCACTGGCAGTCTAGAGATGGTTTAGGTTCCCCTGATCCTAACTAAAAGCTTCTTTAAAACAAAAAAGAAAAAAAAAGGAAGGTTTAAAGTCTAACTCTAAATACAGTGAGGCGAACCAACACTGGGGCGCTGGTTCCACAAGAGATGAGCCTGGTAACTGAAGGCTCTGCCTCCCATTCTGCTCTTACAGACTCTGGGACCCACATCATCAAGTGCTTTGTACGTGAGGAGGATTTTAAATTGAATTCTAAACTGTACATTGCCAGCTAACACTGTGAGTGATATGGTCTCTCTTTGCATTACCTTTGAATTAACTGGAGGGTTTTAACAGACTTGTTGGAACATCCTGACAGTAATCAGTTTTATCCATCCATCCATCACCCATCCATGCATTCTCATTAATCTGTGTGCTGTTTTCTGCTCTCTCACCTCTCCTAATGTATCGGATAGCCTCAGCTTTGCGCTGCACCCCCACACTCTCCCAGTTGTTCGTTCGGTCTAGGTAGAGGGTTGCGATGAGTGGCAGCGTGATTCTGGCCAAGTTCTGCTCCACGCAGCCACCAGGCATCTGGATAAGAGATGCCAGAGAGTCCTCACTGATGGAGTTATCTATGCTGTCAGCTAATACATTGCCTGAAGAGGACAGGAGGAAACACAAATTAGGCCATTCCACTTAAATTGAATTATAATCCATGTAGCCACTCTGCTCTTCACTGACCTCTGACATTGATGAAGGTTTCTGGAACTGAGTTTGGCACAACTGATTCCAGTTCGACCTTACGGACTCGAACTGTCTGCGTTCCTATTGTGGACAAGAGCAGAGCCATACAATTCTGTGCGATTCATAGTAATGTTGTATGTGTGTGCTACAGTATATTCACATTATTTGGTTGCCATTATTTAAGTGGACCCCCAAGTTGAATATTAAGTTATGACATGAGCATACAGAGTGTGTAATAATAAGAGACTGTGGTGCAAATGTGTATTTATGTTCAGCATTTTTCAAGTGGACTGAAAGTCAGATGAATACGGGGTTCACCTGACAGGAGTAAAATGACAATTACAATGTCAAAATCTACTGAGATATGAGTTGTGTGAGTGTGCCAAATCATCAGTGTGTTAGCTAAGTGTTTGGCTAGCTAAATGTGGTCGTGCTGATGTGGTTGTGTTTACACAAGTAAAGGATTTTAAACTCATGCACACTTTTATGATTATTCCTTTGTGCTCAATTCTACCAAAAGAAAAAAGTCTATTAATAATGCACTGAGTTGAGACTCCAACGATAGGAAATCATGCATCGCAGCAAACTTTCTTACCCCCAGCATCAGATGGATTCAACACTGTACTCCACACTTTAGTCTTCTGCACTCCTTCACGCTGAATGAATAAAAAAAGCACACCTTTATGCAAATAAAGTAGACACTGCCAGCAGGGACATAAGGAAAATTGATTTCAGTCAATTAATAAAAGCCTCAATTTATAGTCTATGAAGATCTTAAGATGATCTCTGCTGCTTTATCGTATGATCAGAAAGTCTTTTCCCATAGGGAACTGACATTTGTAAGTCTCCCAGACCAAAGTCAATAGAGAAAATCTGACCTCCCGGAGCAACACGTTTGTGTTACTTAAATAATCAGAAAATAGGATCTCAAACACAAATATATATTGTAGATTTAAGCACTTTATTGTCACATTGTGTTAGCCCCAGTTGTCATACGTTGTGCTGTGTTTTAATACACATTTTGCATTTAAGCCTCACATCATATCACGTCCAGGTGAACTTTCTCATGAAGGTCACCATGACCTGAATTTTTGACCTTCAACTGCCAAAATACATTCACTTCATCTTTGCGTTCAAGTGATGTTTGTACCAAATACAGAAGACAATTCCTTGCAATGTTCCTGTGATATTATGATCTCAAGGCAACAAGATGTGACTCACCACCACCCTCAGAAATTTTTGGATGCGGTCTCCTCCCATCAGGTCTCTGGCAACAACCATCACCTCCAGAGGAAGTTTCCCCACCACTAGTGGCACAATGGTGTACGGCACCACTTTAGAGGAGCCGGCTGGTAGTGTCAATTCCTGTGAGTGTCTGTCCTTGAAGGCAATGCTGCACATGTCCTCTGTCTTCATCAGCACTACTCTTACCTGAAAAGGCACAAATAAGTTTCAAGACTCATTCAGTTGTTCCACTTCTGCAGCTTTGCCCTGTTCTGTGCAGGTAACATCAGTATGTTTCGCTGGACTTCTACCTAACATTACGAGGGTTTTGACATGTATAGTCGCATGTTGTCATTCAACCGCTGTTGTCAAGGTGGTGCCCTAACAATAATGTGGGCTTCACATCGAATTGGCAAAGTTTTGGAGCTTCCCTCCTTTCCAGAAAGGTTTATTATTAGAACCAAAACGTGACAACAAGCAGTCAGGACCAGGAAGCAGAGTTGCAGTTTAATACGCTTCTCTGTGTTTCCAGTAGTTCAGTCGCCCCCTAAAGACAGTGCTATATATCATCATAGATTTAGGATTCACCTCTAGGGCTCCAAACATTAGACAGCCACGGAGAAACAGGAGAGTTATTCATAACAACCTCATTAAAATAAACACTAGGACAGTCTCAGAGCTAAAAACAAAAACTCCACTCCAAAACATTACTCGTAAATGAATTAATAAATGAACAGGATTTTAACTTTATCTGTTTAACGGAAACATGGTTTCAAGTTAATGATTACATACAGTGTGCTAAATACCCATTAATATTCGGGGGTCCCATCTTCCATTTGTTACGCAATACTATTTCACCACCCCAGGTGCCACGCTGCAGTATTGGCTATTTTATATATATATATCCCTGTCAGATGTGGGCTTGTGTGGGCCTTTTCCACAGCGCCATTTGGAAAGCAATTCATTAAAACATTAAAAATACAAAATTACAAATGCAATTATTTACATTTTGTCTGGTTATAAAGGATAAGAAAGCATGCAAAGTGTATTATGTATGTAGATCATATATGTAAAACTGTAAAAAGATCTTTAGGAAAAAAACATGTTTTTCAATTACACTGTAAAATGTCTAAACTAGGGCTGGACGATTATGGCAAAAATATTAGTCACAATTATTTTTGACTGATATTGAAATCATGATTAATAGATACGCTATTCATTGATTTCAAAACTTGAGTATTTATTGAACCACCAAAACTCAACTTTAGTTTAAAAGAACAGCCAGAAATACATTAGTAACAAGCAAAAAAAAACCTACTTGCACCGCTGCACAACTTGCAAATATTTACAACATGTAAAACACACTAATAGCCTGGAGCCGTTATCTCTTGATGTCTGCGGGACGTGGTGGGATATGGGACAGCATTATAAAGAGTGTCCTTAATAGAGGACTGTGTTGCGGTGGCTGACGAGCTTTATCGCCTGGTCATAGACCACTATATGACTGAACTTTAAGTGATTGGATAAGTTGGTCATGTTGCCTTGAAGAGCAGACACGACAGCGCGAGAAACTTTGCAAACAATGTCCTTCAAATTGAAGCCAAAGTGATTTCGGTTAGCTGATATTATCCTACCTTCTCAATCAAAGGTTGCCTTTCTGCCATGTTTTCAATCGCTCACTCCTATGGCAAGCCGTTTTAACATTTAATCGAACCACACTCCTATCTGTAATTACATTTTAGATAGCCATAATAGCATTTCTCCTCGTCAAAATTGTATTCTCACTACTCAGAATGGTAATTAAGGATATCCGCAATAACATTCTTACTAGTAGAAATTTTATTTCAAGATATCTACAACTTTGATTGTTCTAGTCAAAACTACATTTAAGATATCTAAAAATCCTTATAAAGTATAAGTGGCCGTTTTAACATTTAATCGACTAGACTGGATCTGTATTACAGATGTGTGTAATTTGATTCTTCCTCGTCAAAAAGAACATTTCAGATATCCACAATGACATTCTTCCTGTCCACAATTGTCATTTCAGATATCTACAACGTCATTATTCCTAGGACAAATTACGTCACTTTTGCCATTCATGTGTATTCAGCTTTCAATTTCAGATATCCACAACGTCATTCTGGATATCCAGAATGAACATTCTGGATATCTGCAATAGAATTCTTACTAGGAGAAACTCCCATTTCAGATATCTTCAATTCGATTGTTACTAGTCATAATTTTCATTTACCGTAATTGTAATGAAACCGCACTGAAGTGACGTCATTTGTCCTAGGAAGAATGACATTGATGACAGGAAGAATGTAATTGTGGATAACTGAAATTAAAAGCCCAATACACATGAATAGCAAAAGTGACGTCATTTGTCCTAGGAAGAATGACATTTTGGATAGGAATAATTGAATTACAGATATCTGTCAGTCTAGCTAAATATTAAAACGGCTACCCGTCAACAGATATCAACAATACTTTTATGGATAGCTGCAATTATATTGTTTCTAGTCATAATTCTAACTGTAGATATCTGAAATTAAATTTTTACTAGTCATAATACGAATTGTGGATATCCATGATGCCATTTTTACTAGTCACAATGTATTTTGGATATTCAAAATTACAAATACATTCTGGATATCTGGAATAGTTTTTAATTTTGGATATCTGAAATGAAAATTATGACTAGAAACAATTGGATTGAAGATATCTGAAATGGGAGTTTCTCCTAGTGAGAATTGTATTGCAGATATCCAGAATGTTCATTCTAGATATCCAGAATGACGTTGTGGATATCTGAACTCGAAAGCCCAATACACATGGATGGCAAAAGTGAAGTCATTTGTCATGAATAAAATTCAATTAATCGTCCAGCCCTAGTTTAGACCCCCCTCAAATTTTGCCTTTGAGGCTTTCAGGGGGTCTTAAGTGTTAATCAGGGGTATAGCCCCCCCAGACCCCTCTGTATTTCGCACAGTGATTACATATCTATGAAGAAGAAACGCCCCCCACGTTAATGCTCATACCTCCAGAGGAAATGGCAAAGGCGGAGGGATCACAGCAACATTTAACTGTACACTTTCTCTCACCCCCCCGACCCACAGGTACTAATAAATCATTTGAGCACCTTATTTTAAGTCTGTTAGACCCAAATATTAAACAAAATAACAGACTCTGATTAATTTTTCGACACCCCCCACCCAACCCCTACTCTGAATTCTTAAGTGAATTTGCAGATTTTTTTATCAGAATTAGTTCTCCGTTCTGACAAAATCATCATCGTAGGTGATTATAATATTCATAGATGTAGCCAATGACAGTCTTGGTTCATCCTTTAAAGCTTTGCTTTACTTGGCTTCAAGCTGCAGGTGAACAAACCAACCCACCGTCATAAGCACACACTTGAACTTATTTTAACATATGGTATTGACATACATAACCCTAGTATTAAATGAGAATCCCTTGTTATCCGATCACTGTCTGAGTGATCTCATTTGAAATTATGATCACAAATGCCACTGTCCCTAAACAGTAGCATTATTACAGTCGCTGTTTATCCAGCCATGTTTCAGTTATACAGAGGAAGACCATAGTAAAATCTCTCCCACAAAACTTAACAACATAGTTGACAGCACAAACTTAACACAAAGTTATAAACACTGTTGCCCCTCTGAAGAAGAGGGTTATCGTCTGAGATAAGTCTGCCCCGTGATACAGTGCCCAAACTCGAGCATTAAGGCTCAATACGCTGAGTTTAGAAAGGACACACATAACAGTGACATGACAGTGACTATGTCTTGTGGAAGAACAGCTCTGTGAACAGCTTATATAAAAAAAGCTCTGAGACAAGCAAGAACCTCTTATTACTCAGAGCTAATAGAGAAAAAATAAGAGCAACCCCAGGTTCCTCTTCAGCACTGTAGCCAGGCTGACGGAGAGACACAATGCAACGAATCCATCAATCCCTCTATCGCTGAGTAGTAATGACTTAAAAACATTTTAATGATAAAGTAGGAAAAATCAGAGATACAATTAACCACCTCCTACCCTCCAACATAACCAAAACACAGTTTAGTATGGCTAACTTAGACCTAATGGCGGCTCCAGCTATATATTTAATGAATAAATTCACCCCTATAAACCTCCCGGAGCTGACCGTACTGGTCTCCTCATCTAAACTAACTACATGTCAGCTGGATCCTATACCAACTAGACTCCTTAGAGAGGCTCTACCACAAGTTGGTAATATTTTACTAGATCAAATAAATATGTCTTTACTGAGTGCCTGCATCCCAAAGGCCTTTAAAATAGCAGTAATTAAACCATTTCTTAAAAAGCCCTCCCTCGACGCTAGCACTCTAACTATAGACCAATCTCAAACCTCCATTTTATTACAAAGATTTTAGAAAAAGCTGTAGCCACCCAGTTGTGCGATCACCTGCATAGCAATAATTTATTTGAAAAGTTCCAGTCTGGGTTCAGAACCCACCATAGTACAGAGACTGCACTACTAAGCGTAAAAGACGATATTCTTATGGCCTCTGAAAAAGGACTGGCTTCTATACTGGTCCTGCTGGATCTCAGTGCAGCATTTGATACTATAGATCATGAGATCCTGCTACATATAAGATGTTGGGATTAAAGGATCTGCACTTTCAACAATTCTGTCCCCTGTAGTACAGTAAGGAACTTGTGGGTCAGGATTTATCACGAGATGAACACATTAATCAAATATGTACCAGCCTTCTACCACCTTTGCACCATTAAGACAATTAGAAATATTATATTGTGACAAGACGAATCCATGCCTTTATAACCTCTGGATTACTGTAACTCCTTGAAGTCAGGATGAGAAGCCTTCAACTGGTCCAGAATGCAGCAGCAATAATACTGACTGGAACCAGAAGACCATATAATGATCATATAACTCCCTTCACTGGCTTCCAATGTCACAAAGTGGTGTTTATGTTAGTTTAGTTGGGGTTTTCAGGTTTTGTTATTTCACTTCCTGTTTTATTTTGGAGATGGGTTTTCTGCTGTCTGTGTTCACTGTCTCCACCTTCACTCCGTCTCCATTGATTAGTAACCACTTGCACCTGGTGATCATTACCACTGCCCCCCTCTCCCTTTGTTAGTTGTCAGTGTGTCACATATGTTATTCAGAGTAGACCTAGTATTTGATTCATGTGTTTGTATCGTTGTTCCCCCGTTCATGGTGATATCATAGCAAGGCTGTCGTTTTGATTTCAGTTTTTTTCACGCAGCACGGCTGTCGTTTTCTTTTCGATTTTTCACAGCAAAGCTGTTGTTTTGTTTTTTCACAGCGAAATGCGGTATGAAATCCAGCGATCACCACGGGCGGTACCCAGGGCACCCAGCCCTTTGGCTTTCTTCGTCAGAGAAGAGGAGCTCATGCAGATGGGTTGCACCCAGGTTTCACCAGTGGAATGACAAAGCCGTCGCCAGGAGCGAATATGTTATTATTGTGGACGTCTGGGTCATCTGAGATCATCATGTCTGGTAGGCAAACCAAGCACTACTCCTGGACACCACACTCAATTAAACACTCATTTGCTCCGTGGCTCCCCTAAGCGCACACTGACTCAAGTCACTTTTACTGTACATACACAACCACTTAGGGTGGGAGCATTTATTTACTTGGGAGCAGATGTTAATTTGATTGACAAGAGTTAGTGAAAGAAAAAAGAAAAACTTGTGTGCTCCCGGTTCCTGTCACGGCCCGGTTCCTTACTGGGGCAGATCTTTTCCAGATCTCACAGCAAACAGAGCCACTGAGCATGAAAACCTAATGAACTGGTTACTTTTCATATCTTGCAGTCTCTTACCCACGACATTGTCCTAGGTTTTCTTGGCTTAACCTTCTGGGATAATACGTACAGCCGGTGTCTTCTTTGTGGCAAAAAAGACAGCTCCCTCAGGCCATGTATTGATTACAGCCCCCTTTAGGGATGGGAATTTCAGACATTTTGAGAGTCGATTGTCGAAGTCCAAGTGTCGATTTTTTTTACAGCAGCAATGCGGGGGTGGAAACTATTCTACAGTGTACTACTTCGTTTTAGGCAAAAAAAACACCCCGTAATGTCCATTATTGACCATCAAAGCAGCGATAATAAAAATGAGGGGCAAAAAAAAGACGGCTTATTGTTGTGACCCCCACCCCCTTCTTAAACATTAGCGCAAGCTCGTTCGCACTGCACGCGCGCACACGCTTGGACACGCACAGCCACTGGAGAGAACAGCTGTTGTCACCATGTAGGCTAATGTTACAGGTAACTGACCACACACTCATCCTACAAACCAAAGCCTTTAAGCACCACGGACAGCGGCCGAAGCTCCATAGTTACCTTACTGACCCACCCTCACCTATTCCATTCACAAAAACGGGCCGTGACTCGTCCTCTAGCACCAATGCGCGCACCATCATGTGAGAGCGCAGGGAGCCTGGACAGCAGGCTCACCTTTTTCGTGCACAGCTTCTTTAACCACGTTGGTCGTGAACTTTACGTGTTTGCGACACTTCGACTTTAAAAAAAAAAAAAAATTGTTGAGGTGTGCACGTGTCGATTGTCGATCAATTTGTCGACAAAAAAGTCCCATCCCTAGCCCCCTTAACAACATCAAGGTAAAAGATCTGTACACCCTGCCTTAGATGAATTTTTTTTGATCAGCTGCAAGGAGCTAAGTTCTTCACTAAACTAGAACTCAGAAATGCCTACCGCTTGGTCCGTATACGGGAGGGGGATGAATGGAAAACCGGTTTCAATACGCCATCGGGTCATTTCGAATACCTATATCTATATAATCAATGCCATTTGGGTTAGCTAATGCTCCTGCCGTCTTCCAAGGCATGGTCAATGACGTTCTGTGGGATTTCTTGAACAGTTTTGTTTATGTATACCTGGATGACATCCTGATTTTTTTCGAAAGATTTAGAGTCACATGTCCATCAGGTCAACTAGGTCCTAGGACGTTTACTCAGGCACCTGTTTTTTGCAAAAGCAGAAAAATGTGAATTCCATGCCACCACAGGAACCTTTCTTGGTTATGTAATTTCCCAAGGGAAAATAGAAATGGATCCCGAAAAGGTCAAAGCAGTTCGAGATTGGCCAACTCCCGACTCCCGCAAGAAGGTGCAACAATTTCTCGGGTTTGCCAACAGATACCGTAAGTTCATTCGAAATTTTAGCTCTGTGGCATCTCCTCTGCACACACTAACTTCGGCTAATTCTTCTTTTATCTGGACTCCGCCAGCCAAAAGAAGGTTTTGTTACGTTCGAAACCCCAAAGGCTTTCGAATGTGTTAAACACGCCTTCACTTCCGCACCCATTCTCACCATCCCTGACTGCCAGCTCCAGTTTGTACTGGAGGTCGATGCCTCAAATGAGGGAATACAAATGTGTGACAACAGGTTTCATCCATGTGTGTTTCTCTCTCTTTTTAACCCCAGCAGAAACAAATTATGACATTGGAAACAAGGAATTATTAGCTGTCAAAGCGGCTCTGGAAGAGTGACGCCATTGGTAAGAAAGGGCACGGCTCCCGTTCATAGTTTGGACGGACCAAAAAAACCTACTTAGTACTTTCGCAAAGCTAAACGCCTGAACTCCCGTTAAACTCGTTGGTCTTTATTTATCTTTATCTTTATTTTTTTTAATCTTTATAACGTTAAAGATAACTTTACCCTTTCTTACAGACCCCGTTCCAAGAATGGTGAGTCAGACGCACTCTCACGGTTGTATGAGCCAGTGCCAAAAGCCAAGGACCCTGAACCCATCCTTTCACTTTCATGTGGTCGGAGCGGTCAGCTTGCCCATAGAGGAACAGGTCAAGCAGGAGGCCAGTGTGAGTGCCCACCTAAGGTTGCAGGTTATCCACTGGGCTCACACTTCCCTCCTGACCTGTCACCCGGGGGCCCTCTGAACTTCGTTCGTAGTCTGTCAGAAGTTCTGGTGGCCCTCACTTGACCGAGATGTCAAAGATTATGTGGCTGCCTGCACTATCTGTGACCGCAATAATACCTCCTTCAGACCGCAACAGAGTTTGCTCCAAACACTGCCGATTCCTAGTCGACCCTGGTCCGACATTTATCTTGATTACGTCACAGGTCTCCCTTCTTCTAAGGGAAAGACTACCGTATTGACGATTGTAGATCGATTCTCCAAGATGGTTAATTTTATAGCCCTGCCAAGATTCTGTTAACAGAAATAGTAAGACTCCATGCATACCTAATGATATTGTGTTGGACCGGGGTCCCCAATTCTCCTTTTGGGAACTCCGTCGGCAGACAAGCTCAGCGGATCCATTGTTTACACCAGGGATCAGCTGTTGGCGTTGCGCAACACCGCTCTCACTCTCTCAGCGCGGAATGGACGATTCCAACGTATTTAAAGAGAAAGAGACGAGGCTGCAGAGCGGGACGGAGGAAACGGGAGAGGAAACGTAGGTTCCGTCCAAGAGGTTGAGAGACTGCTTCGAGAAAACAATCTGGGAGACATTCTCTGATGGAGATAACATCAATGGCTTCAATGACTGTTTCACTGATTACATGAAATTATGGATGAGGAGAACGTCGCACCAACCCATAGGGTGCGGTGCTTTGCCAACAACAAGCCATGGGTGACCCCTCAACTTCAAGTCCTGCTGAACAAGAAGAAGAGGGTGTTTGCTTCAGGGAGCAGAGAGGAACTGAAAGAAGTCCAGAGGGAGCTCAAGAAGGTGATCAGAAAGGCTAAGGACATCTACAAGAGGAAGCTGGAGGAGCAACTGGAGCAGAGCAGGATGAAGGACGTGTGGAGAGGCCTGAAGAACATCACAGGTCATGGACAGAGTGGAGCCAGAGTCACAGCAGGGGGTTGTTTTGCTAGGGAGCAGGCAGCAGGGACAGAGACAGAAAGAAACTGAACAGGTTGGTCAGGAAGGCTGGCTCTGTCCTGGGCCACTCGCTGGTCTCGATGGAGGAGGTGGGACAGAGGAGGACAATATCAGACTGTCCTCCAACATGGATAACACACTCCACCCACTGCACCTGACTGTGGAGGGGCTCAGCAGCTCCTTCAGCGGCAGGCTCCGGCAGCCTCACTGTAAGACGGAGCGCTACCAAAAGTCCTTCATCCCCACTGCTGTTCGGATATTTAACTCCTCATTTTAAATGTCCACTCACTTACCTACTTACCTCTGCTTATGGTTGTAAATTTCCAACCATGTACGTTTTTGGATATTGTGCATTCTTATCTTATTTTTATTCTTATCTCAACTTTATTACTTACTGTATATTAGAGTGTAATTTTTACCATATTGTATTTTATTTTATGCTTTTTTGACTCTTATCTTTACGTTTTATTTCTGCACCTCTTGTCACCTTAACTGAGCTGTTGTAAATGTGAGTTTGGCTGTAGATGTCTATTCTGTATTGTTGTTGAGTTTTTTTAGCCTGTTTGCTCCCTCCATGTCCCTCCATGACATGCAGCCCATAAAAACACTTGTACCACATATCTAACTGATTTTTAATCTCTTACAGTTCTGCTGCCACCAGCAAATGGGATGAGGCCAGGACGGAAACGAGGACTCCGTCATCCCCAAGTCTCTGACCACAACAGCCTTCGCTACCCTTGTCGAGGGTCTAAGGACAGAGGATGTTACCAACCCTCTGAATTCTGTGAGACAAACTGTGTTTTGTAAACTGTGGGCTATAATAAAATAATAAATAATATAATGAAATTTGATTGATTGATCCTGGACAGGTCACCATTTATAACAGAAACAAGAATCTGACATGATAATTGATCATTTGTTATATTGGGGGATCGTGGTGTGTTTGCTGATATCCAATAATGCACGCCAAGAGTTGTAGAAGACACATCCTACAATATGTGATGTCATTGTGTTGTTTTTCTGAGGTGATGATCTTACGTGCAAGTCATCGTAGCCATAGTTATGGATCACAGCTTTAATCTCGACCTGCTCGTTCCTGGCGACTGAATACGGCAGCTTCAGGTCCACAAAGAAATGCTTCCACGCCCTGACGTTGTATGGCTCAGCCACACAAAAACCTAAAGTCATGAGATCAGAGAGAGAGCCTTTGAATGTCAACTTTTTGAACTTGACATTTTAAACATTTCACCTAAAATGTTCCTTTAATTTAAAAACAATAGGTTCTCTTTTTCCTTTTTTTTCATTCATAAGACAACATCACGGAGAGCAGAGAAACTCAACAATTCACACAATGAGCAAACACTGTAGGTATCAGTGGAAGAAATCTCTGACAGAACCAGACTCCACTGGTAGGGGTGAAGGGGAAAATGGTGGACAGAGGAAAGGTGGGATAGGGAGTAGAGAAAGGACAAGAGGGAGATGAGGAAGAGATAGAAGGAGACCAGGAGCAGATACACAACAATTGTATCAAGTTTTACGTTTATACAGGACAGTTAGAGTCAGTGATGACATGTTTATAGAACATTTAATATAATGATCAGAGATGCTTCAGCTCTGTCTCTTCCACATACCTGTATGAGGTGATCCACTGATGGCCAGAACTCCCCAGTCTGTAATGCTGTCAGGTAAAGCATTGGCCACATTCATAGTTGCCAACCTGTGGATCCAATTTATGTCTGTGTTATCACTAGAATCCAAACAAAATCACCTGTACTTTTGTCTGTCTATTGAATGACAATGCACATGGTCTGTGTTTGGAAGCAACCACAATTGTGTTTATGTAAAAAGCACATGTGTTTGTTAATTGGGTTTCTTGTCTGTATTGAAAGCAAACATGGCCGTACAACATGTGGATAAACGTGTGCAATCTTGTATTACCAAGGCCTTATTCTATGGTAAGAAAAACACTCCTTTACTTAATTTTAAAATAAATGAATGAAATACTTAAACATTTTAAATGTTCATAAATATCCCCTAAATTCTACACACTGGACATTGGAGTCATTGATAAAAGCTGGAGTAGGCAACATATTGTATTGTTTATTTTGTCATGTAACATCATAACTGAATTAACATGTTATATATGAATAAAAGCTACACACCTTCCTATGAAACCTTTATTTTTAAAATAATCACAGGAAATGAAATATGTCAATGAGGTTTGTGATGCAAAGAGGAAGTATGTGTGCCCAAAGTCATACATGTATTTATTTATTTTAATTTACTTTCTCACATTTTGTGTTTATCATTTTTCATATTGTGAATAATATTTGTATTATTATGATTAGTATATTATCCCATATTATTATTATTGTTGTTGTTATTATTATTATTATTATCATTGTCATCATTATTATTAGTAGTAATAATAATAATAAACAACAACAAACATTAATAACAATAAAAATAATAACAATTATTATTATTATAATAATAATGATATTAACAACAACAATAATAATAATTTATTTTCCCTATTTTGTGTCATTCCATTGGTGGAGTGCTTGTCTTTTACATTGTACACACGCAACGATTCACTCTCACATTCACACTGACAGTCAATTTAGAATGTCCAGTTAACCTGTGCATGTTTTTGGACTGTAGGAGGAATCTGGAGAAAACCCACACACAGGAGAGAATATGCAAAATTCCACCACACCACAGTCCACCACTGCATACACGACTGCCTAAGTTCTTATTACCTCTCTGTTTTGACCTCAGATGTGGATGTTTTGTTTTGGATGGTTCCATACACAGCTCATATTTCTGTTTGTAATTTCTGCATTATGTTTAAAATGCAAATTTTGCATGCAAGGATGGGCTACATTTTTATTATCGTTCTTCTAAACCTCTGATTTGTGGCCCTTGACTTGTGGTCCTCTGAAAACAAATGTTGTCCACCCAAGTAACTGCTGACTCTTTCTTCTTTGTCTCTGGTATAACCACTCCTCTAGTCCACTCACCCGTCTTTCTCTGCCGTAGTGGGCAGGTTCACGTTCGTCCACAGCCATGACTCATAGAACCTTTTGCGCAGATACACCTCTGTTTCATCCATGTACTCCCACTCTTCCTCCTCCTCTTCCTCTTCCTCTTCCACTTCCATTGTTGCTTCTACTGCTGACATTGTGTTAACATTTAAGTCCAGCCTGCGCCCCTCTAGTGGAACATTTCCTGGAGGTGGTGGGGGTGGTGGAGGTCGTACAGGTCGTACAGCCATGGAATACATAATTCTATCTTCTATATAAATGTGAACACATTTATATATAATTAGTGATTGTTAAACATAAATGAAGAAACAGCATTGTGCATGCACCTGATCTCTTTGGCTCTAAGTTCACATAACATCTCTTCACTTAAATGCAACTCATAGTACTGAAATTTAACATGAATCAGTACACTGTAGTACTGACATAATTCACTTGATGCCATCAAAAGCACAGTTCGATTGGTCAGAGAGTGAATGTCACCACTGGAAGAGTCATGAGCGTGATGTCCGACACAAGAAACAAACAATGCAGAACTGTAGTTCTGTAGTTTAACTGTATCAGTTAAAAAGACGTTAAAATCCTGAAAACTTGCGTTAATCTCCAACATTTAGCAAGGACATTACTAAAATCTCATTATTTAACAGAAGTGCCTGGTGTATTTAGTGTCAGCACGGCCGAAAGCCAGCAATCGTAAGTCAAATCACAACCCGTTCAGACGTATTTTATTTGTCTAGTGACTGTCAGACGGAGTCAGTTCTCCACCTACTTCCAGTTGGTAAAAACAACACCACAAGAGGGAAATAATTGATTTAAAGGGAAAATCCCGTTCAAAGTATTTCCCAGAACAGAAAAATGTTTGTGGTAAAGCACTTACCAATGTGGTGCCTCCCATATGGCATGATTTCCATTGTGAGAAATGGAAACCTGTGCAAGGGTACACTGGTTGTGGGTGGGGTTGTGGTCGTAGGAGGGGGCGTGGTGGGAATTTCAGTGTTAAACTCCTGGTCCCTGTAAGTGGAGCAGCAGTAGCGGAAAGCACGGATGCACTCCCATCCCTCTGTGATGTAGAAAGAGCGTCGTGTACAGGAGTACGGCATGGGCACCTCCCTCAGGCCATCCTTACAACATCGATGCTGCAGTTTCTCCTTGTAGTGACTCTCTGGAAACAGGAAAGTGACATAAGTGCTATCAATGGTAGAAGTAGCAGCGTTTGTCACATATTCATCTGCTGTCAAACTGAAACGTTTTTAGTCGATGGCAAAAATAAATGAATTAGCTTCACTGATCCAATATTTTTGGAGGGCACTGTAAATGTCGTTAAACGCACATGCATGTAGCGGTTGTTATCGACTGGTATTGCTCACAAAGGCTAGCCTAGCGTCCATTTTTGACATTACTTCCAGCTCCGACTTCCAATGTAAATGGAATGCATCATGAGGTAGCATTTCTTGTGAATTGCAGAAAAGTTGTTCAGGGTGTCCAGGCTGCTGTTTAAATACCAACTAGTTTCTGACCAACATTTAAAACTCCCATAGAGTGGTCCTGTTGCACATTATATGTTAGTTATGAAGGTCTACTTACATATATTAACTTGTTTTTATGGTCAAAAACCCCCTAGTTGCTGTAAACGAGCCGATAGAAATCTGTCTTTTCTGACGCTGTGCTGAGCTGCAATATTTCAGACATAAATCTCACCCCCAGAAGAGAGTGTGTTGTGATTTGCCAATACCCCGAAGTGAAATAATTAGCACACCAGCTCTCAGAGGCGCAGCTCCCCCCTCTGGAACGGTGGATGCACTGCTACTCATTATCAAAACATTGTTTTAACAATGTTTAAAAATAGCTTCTTCACGACTCCCCGCCGCAGTCCCTTTTATGACTTTGACCCAGAGTCAGACCCAGAGTCAGAAGACACTGTCGCTCGTGAAACACCTCCACAACGGACGTTATTCTTCTTCTGCGGTTCAATGTACGCAACTGGATGTACCAGGACTAGTGCCCGGAGCAGGACCATCTGCTGCTCCGTAGAACTGGTGTTTGCTTAACCGGACCTGTTTTTTTCAGAGATCTCGCTGAGCCAGAGATTACAATAAAACACAGCGTTCTCAGCAGTGGGTGAACTGTTTGTTTCAAAATGTCAGGATTCGTAAACGAGGTATTGACACAGATACACACTAAAAAACAGCATTTATTGGAACTTCCGGTCTAGGTCCGCTTTAATAAAATCACTGTGCAACATAAAAATGGGTTGCTGGTGGGGATGAAGCCTCACAAAGAGCTTTAAACGTATAAACAAGATGTATTTTCATGAATTATTATTATTACGCTGGATCAGAATGGACTGTAGCGTAAAAAAGAAGAAAAGAGATGCAGGATCAACAAGATTTACATGACAAGCTCAGTTAACAAGTATAACAAAAATGTTTTACTGTTACAGACTCTGACGCTGATGTCCAGGCTGAGGAGCGGACAGGACACTCACCCAGCTGCGCTTTACGCTGCAACAGGTCAGCAGAGCGCTTCCTCCTGGCACTGTCTGGACACTGCAAGTCTAAGGAGAGGAGAGGGAAGGACCATCAGGCATATGCAGACATTATAATTATGATTGACAGCAATACGTAATCAATATAAAAATACTGGCATATGATAATCATCAGTGTGGTTGGGTCTAAAATGTCTTTCGCCTGCCTCTGATTGTATTTTGTATGCGTCCATATGTGTCCCACATATACGTTCAGTACTTTCCAACTGTTTTGAAAGGTCTTATAATTAACTGGAAGGTTACCATGTCTGGTTTGGGTTTTGAACCCAGCGCTGGAGGAAACAAGGAGTCCGGCATCTCTGAACACCCCTGTGGCGTCTCTGCCTCCCCCGTGGGTGCAGCCAATATCTCCACGCTCAACCACACTCCATATCTGGAACAGGTTTAATAAAAAAAATTGTTAAAGGTCATTCAAGTAATTATTAATGGCTTTATTTTATTATTGTTTACGATAAACATAAACATTGAAAAGCGAGTTTTATGCAAGCATGCACCTTGCTCTGTGTGATCCTGTCCTTGTTAAGCAGATAGACAGCATTGTCCACAGCCACCAGGCTGACGTTTGCCCCGGGGTCACCTCTGACCTGAAAACTGAAGCTCTTCCCAGGTGTGTAGTCTCGGCGTCTTCCGTCCACTGGCCCAACTGTCAGCTATCACACCGAAAAAATTAAAAAAACACATTGGCATACAAAATACGACTAAGAAATCACTGCAAATAAAGAAAATATAATTTACACAACATTCACAACAGATCTGTGGTCTAAAATAAAACTAGAAATGAACCAGTGCACAATATGACAGTGGCCATTTTTTATTTTAGGGAAGATTGCACAAAAAAGGTTATATTTTACTATATTTGATAAAAAAGTGTAGTCATAAGTTATCTATGATGTCATAAGGCTGGTCTTATATTATATTGAAATTGAATATAAGACCATTTTCACATCAAACAAAAAGGGGGAACAACACCAATTACATAGGGTTAGGAAAAACATTGCTCCAAATCCTATTAGCCCAGCAGTAGATATTTTAACTTTAAAAGTTAAAATATATTTTAACTTTAAAAGTTAAAATATCTATTGCTGCTGTCCCTGGTATCAGTTACACAGCTTTATGTTTTGCATAGTGCATGTGGGCATGTGGGAAACTTTTCTAACATAAAATAAACTGTGATTACAACATTAAGAGTTGTTTGGGATGTTTTAGGAGCATTTTTTAAACAGCAAAGAAAAAGATTGTTTATGGAAAGTCCAGTTTCTGTGTGGATAAGGCCTCAGTACAGCAGTGTTTTTTTTTCATATCTGTGGCTATGCTACACACAGTGACACGTTTTACATGACAACTGAGCAGAACAAGTGAAAGAAGCCCATCGGAAGAGAGACAGCAGCAGTGTCTCAACTGAGAGTCTACATCCTGCAACGTCAGCTTCCTCCAGATATTTCTTCAGCTGCAGCTGACCAGAAGTCATGGCATTGTTAAATGCCCTAGGATGTGTAAGAATACCAGCTGGTGTCCACCTTCAACTTGTTCACCAAGTCTCTCTCCTTTATCAACAGCAGTATGACGCACAAGTTATTGCTAGAGATGCAGAGACTTATACAGCCACTGAACAACTTTTACAAACTCACCCCTCCAACACAGGAGTCTGCCACATCCACCCAGATAGAGTCTGTCACCACCTCTTCATGTCTCACCCAGGGGATGGTGTAGAAAGCCACAAAACGGAAAGATGGCATCATCTCCGGAGAGATTGTCAGTCCAATGCTGGTTACCAAATGACCAGTCACATCAACACGCTCAGCAATTATGATTTTACCTTTGTTCAGCACCTGCGAAAAAAAATTTTTGGAAGTAATTATTGATTTAATGTATAGTTCACATTGTTTAAAGTGTGTTTGTATGAGGTAGGCACATGTTGGAAGCAGCTTCAGACACAGACACTCTTTCTGAAAACATGGCTGGCAGCAAAGACACAAGAAAAACAGACTAGCAATTCAACAAAAAAGTTTTTAAAAAAATCTTGAAACCAATGTACCCTGAGAGGTATAACATATCAGTATGGGGATTGCATCATCACGAGACCAACCTGAAGAAACTTTTTCAACACACCTGTCAAGGCCAAAGAGACTGCTGGAAGGACTTCCCCCCCTTGATAACGATGGATGCAACTTAACTGAACAGGAACAATCAATCAGAGTAGGCTATTCAATACTGACAGAAAGCGCATATGTTTGTACGAGTGGTAGTCCTGGTGCCAGCTCAGTACAGAAGGTGGCGGCTGAAAACCGAGGGGGTGGGGGGCGATGACCTGAGGCATAGTGTGCTGCACTTGCCGTGCTTCTCTGGTTCTCCTAAGAAATAAGATTCCTACAATATGGAAGTCTGCTTATGTTCTTCCCTTACTGAAAGGTGGTGATCCCTCCACAGTTAACAACTATAACCCGATCTCTAAATTGTGTGTTCTCTCCAAAGTTTTAGCAAAATTGGTCAGTGACCAACTTAAATGCTTTTTAGATGCTCATGGCCTCCTTCTCAGGTTCTCCTGTTGCTGCCAGGCTCTATGGGACGGTAAAGTTAAATTTGTTAAATTCAAGGAAGGAGATTACACGTTACAAAAAGACAATGGGTTTTGTCATAGCACGTGAAAAAAAAGAGGGATCGCTTTGTGGAGGGCAAAAGACGAGCCCATGGAAAGAGTGGTGACCGAGGGGGAAAAGCCCTCCTGGTGGAGCTGGGATATTTGTCCCAATACGTGAAACACTGAGAGATGGACAGTCATTTTGGGATCAATGTAAGCGTTATGCGGAAAGTTGTTGTTTACTACTGTTGCTAGGCAGCGGACATTTATTTGGCAGCTCAAGTTGAATATTTTGGTTATACTGCAACGAACAATTCGCTGAGTACAAACAAGGCTTTACAGGCGTAAGCACGGTATAACGTCCACAACCCAACGAGAGAAGCGCCATTTAGATTCCTTCAACTGGGTAAGTGAAACAAATGAAGAGCTGGGGCCCGTTTTCACAAAAGTAGGATTCAGATATCCAGGATGATTGACTGAGCCTGGTTCAATGAATCCAAAACAAGGGTGTCCAGGCTCAGTTGGTTCCAAGCCAGACCAAGCCAGGATGATTGGACACGGATTAATCATGCCAAGTGAAACCAATCCTGGATAAGTGTACACAGCTTCCTCAAATAGACCTCGCTGTCGATCGCAGATTCTCAGATTCACCATGACAACTGCGGCGTTCTTTTCGTCCTCGGAGGCTGAAATCCTCATGGAGGCGTACGAGAAAGTGAAAGACCAAATCAATAAGAAATGAAACACAGCCGCGATAATAAACCAACGAGAAAAAGCAATTGCCTGAATGAGTAAGTAGTGCAGAAATGCACATTAATTCCTCCACCGAAACCATCACATTTACGATCCAAAAAGTTATTTAACATCTCCAAAAACGTAGTTGTAGCTCTGATAATGAGTTGAAATTGTGAGTGAAAATGTGTAAATGTCACTTCCTTTACATTGTAAAATACACTTTGTGTGTGTGCGCCACGTGCGTGTGTGTGAGAGCGTGCAGATGCATTTGAGTGTTGTAGCACATAGCACAAGTGCCCTGACTAATACTTAACAATGCACAAGCATACATTATTTTACCTACAGTATGCCTACAAACACATTATCTGTGCTGTCCTTCACAATGTGTCCTGCCTGAGGAAGCAGAGGGCTTCCAGAGTGCCATCACACATGGACTGGGACAATCCTGCCATCTATTTCAGTTAATATACATTCATATTCAGCCTCTTATGATGTTTGTGTTGTATACTGTATGCATACAAGCTTCTGGGAGGCATCCATTCATTTGTCTTTTCATTTGTGTATGGATTTGTCCTGCATTCGTTTCAATGTGCATTCATTCTTATGTTCTATAATATGCTTTGAATTGGTGCTTTCTTCAGTTTAGATATAGGAGCTGATTTACTTGCTTTGATTTATCTTTTTTCAATAAAGCAACATTGTGTTACTCTTTGATGTGTTTTTATATTTCTATTGTGTGTATAAATATACAATTATTATTAATTGTTTTCAATAAATAAATAAATAAATTATTGTAATCAATTATTACAAATGTTTAGATAATGACCGTGGGTTAAGTTGAATGAAAACACTAAGTTACATAGGATTAGGAAAAACATTACATTAAGTGAAAACATAGTGTAGTGGACAGTGGAATAACTATTAGTTTCCATTTGTGGTGACTGCTGGCTGAGATGAGGGATGAGATTTAATAAATCCTGGAACTTAGCCTGCTCCAGACCAGGCAAACTCAACTCTGGCACAGATATAACTGTCTGAGTACTCCAATTGATTTTAAATCCAGATCAGGGTTTGGTGTTGTGCACCTTTACATGAGAAGTCTATTGCCAAAACTTGATTTCATTAAAATCTGGACTAAATTGACTGGTACTGACATTATTGTCCTATCTGAAACCTGGCTAAAGAAATCCATCACAGACAAAGACATTGCTATTAAAGGTTACAATGTTTATCGTTGTGACCGTCCCAAAAAAGGTGGTGGCATAGCAATATATTATATTGCTATGCCACCACCTTTTTTTGGGTCAAGCAGAGATTTCATGTTACTGTTCAATCATCTCTTTCCCTCAGCAGTCAATTTGAATTTCTTGCTTTGAAGTTGGAGCTTCTAAATGGCCACGTTCTTAACATTGTAGGCTGCTATCCACCTTCTGTTAGTAGTGAGACTTTATTCTCATTGAATAAACAGCTTTTGACTTTAGACTTCAATAAGATTCTTCTCACAGGAGATCTGCATTGGAAATGGTTATCTTCTGTTTCTGACAGTTTTAAATCTATGTGTGATTATTTTAACCTAACACAATTAGTTAAAGGGTCAACACGTCCAAACCTTAAATGGAAATCCTCTCTACTTGATTTGTTTTTAACTAATTCTCCTCATATACGTATATTCAGATATGAGTATCCATGAGCAATCATTGTGTTTTAGATACTATCAGGCAAGCTAAAAGCAAAAGCAAAAGCAAGGCCAAGTATTATTTTTAAATGTGATTATAAACATTTCTGTGAGGAGGGTTTTCATCATGATCTATGGCACTTTGATTGGTCCAGAATCTCACTTTTTAATGACGTAGAGCTGGCCTGACCTGCCAAGCGGGTGTGGGCATCCTCATTGCTGAGGGGGTTGAGAATCAGCAACTCCAAATCTGAGACCATGGTCCTCAACCGGAAAAGGGTGGAGTGCTCTCTTCGGGCCGGGGATGAGAGCCTGCCCCAAGGGAGGAGGAGTTTAAGTATCTCGGGGTCTTGTTCACGAGTGACGGAAAATGGAGCGAGAGATCGACAGACAGATTGGTGCGGCGTCTGCAGTAATGCAGACTCTGCGCCGGTCTGTCTTGGTGAAGGAGGAGCTGAGCCAAAAGGCGAAGCTCTCAATTTACCGGTCGATCTACGCTCCTGTCCTCACCTATGGTCACGCGCTGTGGGTAGTGACCGAAAGAACGAGATCGCGAGATAGGGTGAGAAGCTTGGTCATCCCCAACAGAAGTGGTTAAGACCGCCCTATTTAAATGAGGAATATTGCGCTAGTCAAGGGTTGTCAACATGGAGAAAGAGAAAGCACAGACTCAACGGACACGCAGAATGAAATTTGAAGCCACTGAACAGAAAGTACAGCTGACGTTCTGCGATGAGCAGGTAACTGGGATCGAGGGACATGTCATCCTTGTTTCCCAGGTCGGTATTTTGGACAGCTCCATCATTACCTGACCTGACGTATGAAACAAAGTAACAAACTATGGACTATGGATGTTGCGGTAAAAAAAAGAAAAGGTGCTGCACTCTCCTCCTGACTCACCTGCAGCTCACTGACAGCTGCCAGGGGGCGCTCTGCTGTTTCTCTGAAGATCACACATAGGTCTACTTTCAATGGATGAGTGACTTTTTTGTCAATAAGTAAATAAATAAATAAAGCAGATCATCACAACGGCATTTTAGTCCCAGTCCGTCCCTGGTTTCATCTGTGTTAATTAAAGGCCTTCTATTATTATTATTTATTTTTTATTATCATTATTATTATCATCTCCCTTTTTGAATGATGCTAATAATACATTATTGTGTGATTTTATAATGTCCTAAATGTGTTTTATACTATGTATTTTATGTTATACAATGTATCTTTGTTTTACATTTTTGAAGCACATTGAGTTTACGCTTGCTGTATGAAATGTGCTATATAAAAAAAAATCTGACTTGACTTGACTCTGATCAGTATGAAGCTGCTGTGTTTTTATGGAGAATGCTGGATGACTTGTAGGCAGAGACATCTGTCTATACATGCTTTTGCTTATTTATTGGGTTTTTATGATTCTCTTTGGTTTAATATGTATGGCTGCTGATTGTTTGTCTGTAACATTGTTGTACTTTGTTTGTTTGTAACTGTGCTGCTGCCTGTCTTGGCCAGGACACACTTGAAAAAGAGATTTTTTAAATCTCAATGTGGTTTCTATTGGTTAAATAAAATAATAAAAATAAAGAGCAAATAAACAGCATAAAGTTATGTTATTTAATGTATCCTTATTGTAACGTTTCACCTGCAGTTTTCAAAGCAAAACAAACCTCAATTTTCAGTGAGAAGATTCTAACGGCATCATAAAGCACCAACTATGCATAGACTTTAGCTCGTATAGATTTTATTCATTAAGTTTTTCCTTGTGTCCCTGCTGGCAGCCATGTGTTTACTGAGAGTGGGCATCCATGTGTAAAGGTTCTTGACACAGGGGACACAGTTACAGCGCTAATTATGTGGTAGAGACCTTGTAAAAAAAAGACAGTAAAAACTGAATTATGCCTTGAATAGTCCTTTTCTTCTTTAAACATACTACTTGACATTGCCTCTGCATATTGTAAATAAAAGCCATTGTCTCACCAGGTAGGTGATGTGTTGTGTGGTGAAGTGTTTGCCTGTCTGCTCAGCAATGACCACGGTCAGCTTCAATGACAGTGTGTCTCCTACAGACACTGTGTCAGTTCCTTTGGAGATATACAGGTAATTTTGCTGCCGCCGGTTAAAGGCCAGGTATGGATGAATAGTGATCTGGGTTTTGGCTTGTTGATCTGGTCTCAGACCAGCCTGTGTAGTCTCAGCCTGAGAAACAGAAAAAAAAAACAAAAAAAACAATTAATAGCACTTTTACCATCTTGTCAACCACTTCATACATATTCATATAGTGCATCTAATGTCCCTCCCGAGTCACTTTATGTCAATGCAAATGGAACTGAATTTCAATCATTTATTTAATGTCTAACACTTTATTCTTCACATAAGGGGCGTTGGGGGGGAAATCCCAGCTGGCACAGGACACAAGATAGGGGTACACCTTAGACAGGTCACCAGTCCATCACGGGGCCAACACACAGAGACAAACAAACATTCACTCTCACATTCACACCAACGGTCAATTTAGAGTGTCCATTTAACCTCTGCATGTGTTTGGACCGTGGGAGGAAACTGGAGAACCTGGAGAAAATACACAACCACACAGAGCCTTGTTCCAATGAGGTCACAAACCCATGGAACATGGTTGGATCAGTACAGAACTGACTAATTGTATACATGGATGGTTAACTGACTATTTGTATACAAGAATCGATGGATAGATGGATGGATGAATGGTTGACTGAATAATTGTATACACAAATGGATGGCTGGATGGATGGCACTCTCATACTAACAATGATGGTTTGAGGGCGTTGATCGTGGGGCATGTTGACGGTGGCTCTGGTGGTGCCGGATGAGACGATCAGCGGCGTGTCCAGTAAATTCAGCTTGACCGGCACATTACGGGACGGGGTCCCATCATGCTGGCTCACCTGGATCTGGATAGTTTGAGGGGTACATTTTTCTGTGTGATTTGTTTTTATTCACTCTCAGCAAGTGATTTGAAATGGTGATCTCAGAAGTATATTCTTACTGTGAGGTCAAAGGGCAAGCCTGGCTGAAAGTACTTTGTTGTTCCTTTGAAGGAGATGACATACGGAGACTCCACAATTTTAATTCCCATCTTTTCAGCTTCAACTAGGTCACTGCCTACACAAGAGAAATACCAAAGTACAATTTCAATAATCAGTAATCGACCGTCACTCAGAGGTTTCCTCTAATATTTTTATGTTGATTTAGATTTTTTTGGACATACTTTTTCATGGTTCTAGACAACACTTTACTTCTTCAGAGTGTATTTCAGAACAGTTCTTGCTAATAGAGTAAAACATGTTTGAAGTTTTAAGGCATAACAGCTTCATTAGATTAAATGTGACCATTTAACACTTGACTCAGAGAAAACATTTTTTTTTAAAACAAGACAAAAAAGAGGGCAAAGGAAGAAGACTGTGCACAAAGTATAGGAGATACACATAGCGTAACCCTCTTCTGTAACCCTTTCTTTTATAGTCCCCTAATTACTACGTATTTACCTGCTAAATTCATGAGTAACAAAATAGTGTTACTAGGTAATTAGGTTGTTACCAATGGTAGTAAGAAAGTATATACAACTAGCATCGCAAGCGGTATCAACGGGTTTGAGCTTGAAATGTGCAAGTTGTTGTGCCCCCACCTCAACACCCGCGTCATGACTTCGTCTCATGTTCATTAACTGTCCGCAATACTCTATATTATCAGCGCCGTCCCTGCGCATGTCGGGCTGTGGAGGCAGAGCAATGTTTTACTTCCTGTTTATTGCGTTGCACTTTCTGTTGGGAGGTCATCTTTTGCATGTTCAGGATAGGTCCCTGGTCTCACATATCAAGTACCGTGCAGATCAGTCAATGTACAGTAAAGTTAGAGGGCACTTCCTGTTTAAAATGGCTGACTTCCTGTTGGGTCAAAGGCGTGTCCATTAACATGTTCAGGGAAGTTCCCTTGACTCACATATCATGTTGCGTGGAGATCGAGCAATGTACGGCAAAGTAACATTCCACTTCCTGTTTTGGGTGGTTCCACTTTTTTGCTGACATGTTCAGGGCAGGTCTGTGGTCTCACATATCATGTATTAGGTGGATACAACAATCCTTGTTATATCAGCATAAAGAAGTGTGAAAAAAGTGTGTGCTTATCTCCAGCAACCAGGGGATGCTGTTTTTTTAATTTAATATTTTACTTTAGACTTCTTCAGGGTCGGACTGTCATCAATCCAAGGAAGTTTGGTTCAGATTGGAACAGGATTTGCAACGTTATAACAGTTTGTCTTTTCTTGCACAGTAAATAGCATAGTCTGCCACCACCAGGGGGAGCTGTTTTAGAAATTGAATATTGTCATATAAACCTCTCCAGGGTATCAATCCAGGGAAGGACATTGGACCCTGAATCGCGAAGTTATAAGTGTTTGTTTAAGCGTTTTTACAAATCAGAATGCTTGGCAACTTTGGTGCCCCCTATCTTGTACGCCATGCAACATATTGAAAAACCTTCAATAACTTTTGATCCTCAACTGCTCCACAAAGTTTGAAGGGGATAGCACAAATGCTCTACGACAAGTTCGTTGGAATACAAAATGTTGTTCTGTCTGCTGTCACCAGGGGGCGCTATTTTCAAAATTGAATATTTTCATATAAACGTCTTCAGTGAAGGACTATCATCAATCCAAGGAAGTTTGGTTCAAATCGGAAAAGGATTCTCAAAATAAATATACTTTGTTTTTGTTTATAATTCTGTCACCCCCAGGAGGCACTGTTTTCAAACGTAATTGTTTTTTCATAGTTGTCTTTAGCAACTATCGATCATGAACCACAGCAAGTTTGGTTCGGATCGGACCTTCCATTGCAAAGTTATAAGCGTTTCCTTCATAATCAGAATGTTTGTCAACTTTGGTGCCCCCTATCTCGTACGCCATGCGACATTTTAAAAAACCTTTGATAACTTTCGATCCTCACCTGGTCCACAGTGACCTCACCAAGTTTGAAGGTGATAGCACAAAAGCTCTACGACAAGTTTGTTGAAATATCAAATGTAATTATGTATGCTGTCACCAGGGGGCGCTGTTTTCTAAATTGAATATATTCATATAGACATCTCCAGAGCTGGGGTATTATCAATCCAAGGAAGTTTAGTTCAGATCGGAACAGGATTCGCGAAGTTATAACAGTTTGTTTTTTTGTCGCAAAAATCCAACTTTGCACCCTGGCCATTAGAGCACCGTTGAACAATGCATTATCATATTCAGCATGTTTCATCAACCATGTTTTTTGAGTGTTTTCACCAATTTTGAGTTGGGTACGATAATCTCTGTAAAAGTTACTCCAGAAATCGTAAACTGTTTTTGGTATATTTTCTGTCACCACCAGGAGGCGATGTTTTCAAACTTGACTATTTTGGCATAGGCGTCTTTAGCAATGGCCCATCATCAATCATTGCAAGTTTGGTTCAGATCGGACCCTTCATTGTTGTGTGTTGCAAAAAATCGGAATTTTCACCAACTTTGGTGCCCCCATCTCGTACACCATGTGACATTTTAATAAACTTTCGATAACTTTCGATCCTCAACTGCTCCACAGTGACCTCACCAAGTTTGAAGGTGATCACACGAAAGCTCTAGGACAAGTTCGTTCAAATACCATTGGTGCGAAATCGCCAAAAATAGCTGTTCAGCCCAAGATGGTGGCCTTCCTGTATGAGATACAGCAACGCTACATCTGACTTTTTGGACCGCCCTGACATGATAAACATGTGTACCAAGTTTTGTTCATGTATGTGAAACATGACAAAAAGTCACCTGATGAAAGCTGTTTTTGCAATTTCGTAAGCGTAATTTTTTACGCACTTTCCTCAATCTACTTTCAGACGTACATTTACACCAGGTCTGAGTTTTCGGTGTTCAGGCCTTCAAATAAGCGATTTACTATTGCTAAACATAAGAATAAGAATGAGCTGGGATGACAGTCCCAATACATGAAACACAGAGAGACGGACAGTCATTTTAAGCTATATCCTAAAATTCAATGGTGGAAAGTTTTTTTTCATGAATGAAAGAATTGTCCAGATTCTGGAGAACAATGTCCAGAAATCAGTGACAAAGTTGAAGTTGTGCCGGGGCAAACCATCAAACCTGACTGAACTGGGGATGTTTTGTAAAGAAGAATGGTCCAAAATACCTTCCTCCAGAATCCAGACTCTAATTAGAAGCTATAGGAAGTGTTTAGAGGCTGTTATTTCTGCAAAAGGAGGATGCACAAATGTTTTCTTTTGTGGTGCCTAAACTTATGCACATGCCTAATTTTGTTGGAATAATTCTTGCACACTTTTTGTAAATCATATAAACTTTATTTCATGTCTCAATTATCACTGTGTTTGTCTCCTATATGATATATTTAACTGAAATGACTTTTTCAAACAGCCAATGATTTATAAAGGAAAATCCTGAAGATTTACAGGGGTGCCCAAACTTTTGCATACCACTGTATGACTACACAAATGATAACAGAATAAGCCATAATAACTCGGATTGACAACAAGCCGAAGGGCCTGGTTTGCAAAACTGGTGAGCCGGAGAACTCTTTTGTACTCCTTGGATGTACTAAGTAACTTTCTGCAGCAATTAGTCTTGGGTTTCTTCCACCCTCTGGCTCATGGGGAGTCAGTAAACGGCGTGGATGTGGGAATCTTGTGATGATTATATCGGTCACTGTCGAACCCCCCTCCCCTTTTTCCCCAAATAATTTAGCCCTATAAAAAGTAGAGTAGTACCTTCTCTTGACATGGCAAATAAAACGTGGCCTTGTGGCGTCATCTGGAGCAAATGGTAATTCTAATCTTGTAGCTTGTGGTGAGCCAACATTGTGATAGATTGTGATTATGACTGACAAAGTCCATATTTTGATAATGAATAGGATTTGTACTTTCAAAACCACAGTGATAACTAAATAAATAATCAACTAATTTGATAATCGATTAATTGGTTTGAGTGTTTTATATAATAAAACTAGCTCTCGGATTTTTCAGCTTTTTTTCTGGTGTATTTGCTCCATATTAGTAAAATATCATTACAATTGAATATTTTTGTTTGGTGGACATAACAAGACATTTGAGAACATCATCATTTTGAGGTTTGGGAAACACTGATCAACATTTTTTTTTTAAAGTTTTCTCCCATTTTATGGACCAAACAACTAATCTATTAATCGAGAAAATAATCAATACATTACTGGAGAGAGCTTCAAGTCCATCCAAGATGAGGAACTTCCTGAGTGGTTGGTTATTAAATGCTAAAAAAGTTCAGGACTTATGAACACATCAACAAATTCAACTCCTGGTCACTTTGGTGTTTTCTGCCCTGAACAGTAGCTCCATGCTCTACTTTTCTTTTACATGACGTCAGTTTGTAAAGGGTTAAAGGTCACGTTGAGACACATGCTGACCTGTGGTCAGCGTACATGTGCACATTTCATAAACCTAGAACTGCACAGAGAGTATCATCGATCTACAGCCTGATTACGACACTGTGGAGAGTTTGCTTTTGCTGGACCGAGGAAGCAAAGCAAACTAAACAATAGAACACAGTGAAACAGTGACCAACAGCATCCTGTAAACACTAGAAAGATAATATATAGTCAAAAAAAGGAATGGATGGATGATAAAAGGGTGATAGTTTCTGGTTTGTGTACCTGACTTGGTGAGCACAGAGGCTTTGACATACACAGAGCTGCCAACCAAAGACCTCAAGTCAGGGTAAACTGCTTTAATCTCATTCATGCTGAGTGTGACGACTCCTCCATCCAGCTAAAGGGAAATAAGACAAGGGGGTTAAACAAAAAACACTCTTCTCCCGTTGTGGTGAATCTCTTTCTTTTTCCAAGAAGATCAAAGCAGCAGCTCTTATTTTTATATATATATATATATATATATATATATATATATATATATATATATATATATATATATATATTCCAGGAAATAGACAATTATAGACAGGGAATCGCTGTATGTGGAGGGCAGTATCGGTGAGGGACAGCTGTTTTAATAAACGTTTCTAGATAGTCCTGTATGTCCTCTCCCATGGATCCCTCAGTAATTCCATGGATGCGTATGTTATTCCTGTGAGGTGAGACTGTGCCTCCATGTGCATTAGCTGGGCTAGGATGCTCTCTCTCTCTCCCTCTCTCTCTGTATATATAATATACACATATAGAGAGAGAGAAGAAGAAAGAATACCTCTTTGTCGACGTTCCACTCCTTACGCTCATTTTTCCCTCCCATTTCTTGTTCCATAAGCATCTTTTCAGTCTGTATACTCAGTACTTTTATAGGGGGAATGTGACCACCCAGGAGCTCTTGATTAATGCGGCTGCTTGCTTTAGCGCCATACTGGAAGTCCTCAAGGTCTCTGTAGTTTCATGTAGTCGGCCTAAGATGACTCCGCCCACTTTGAGGAGGTACTATATTAATGGAAACCCATACGGGTCGATTGTGAATTTATTTGCTTTGTTCATAATAGGGCCGCTACTGTATAGGCCTTTTTTGGCATAGGCATTTATATTATTGACTTTAGGTTCCTCATGTGTGGATGTAATCAGTGAGAACAGCTGGTGAACTGTGAAATGAAACAGCGACTTACATCTGGCACCTGTTTCACAGAAGGTAACCGTATCATCTGTCTGTTGATCTTCACTCCAAACACCACAAAAGCCTTTCCCTGGACCGGCTCACCATACAGGTATCTGAAACACGGTTAAATTGAAAAGCTTTAGAGGCACAATACATACTGTACCCTATACATGCTGTATACTCCGACCAGGCAAAGTCAACAAAAAAAAAACCTAGATGTCTTCTAGTAATGTCATTCCAATATACCCTCTGATAACAGACTGGTTCTAAGATGTAAATTGTGTGTAGAAATCTCTTTATTAATGAAGCATAGGTTCCGCATGAGATGCATACACTGAATTAAACAGAAGGCTGAAATGAGAATAGACTGAATGAGTTCACTGAGAGATCTCTGATGTCTCTGCCTGGGACTCAAAACTTTATTAAATTTCTTTTGAAACTTCAAAGGCAATTATCTTCAGGGGCTTGGTGGTTAAGCTATAGTAGTTATTATATATAACTAATATGTAAATCTAATAAAGAACAAATTCCTCTAAACAAAATAAATTGTTTGCCTTTCACATAAAAGTGGAAACCTAAATACACTGGTTTTGAAACAGTTGAGTTGTGCCTCCAATCGGAGCTGATACACATCCATTCTAGTCACTGTATCAAAGTTCACAAGTGTCAAAGGCTCCAGTTTACTTTTCAGAATAAAAGATCCCATGTTGACACCACAGCAGATTTCACTTAATTACATCACAGAAAGAATCCTTGCAAGCTCAGCATGTTCCAGTTTATTTGGTCGTTAGAAATACTGCTCCATTTGTTGTGTTTAGACAGCCCGAGCCCATGTAATATGATAGAAATTAAGCTCGTTGGGTCCCATCAGATTCGGGCAAAGATCTGCAGTTCTAGTCCACATGACCTTTTTTTTCTGAACACAATTGACCATAATGTAAACATGTGGGACCAACCTGGCTGAGATCTCAACCACCAGCTCACTGTCGGAGAGGTCAAGGTAGGACTTCCTGGGAGTCAAGGTGACATTGAAAGCAGGAAGCACTGAAACACAACAGGCCGTAAAAATAAAGCAAGAGTTCGAGAGCCATCGAAATGGTAGTAACAGATGTAAAAGGCAACTTACCATATTTCTTCACCTCAAACTGGGAGGTGAATGTGTTCTGCTGCCAGTGGTCGAACTTTGCGATCACTGTCCATGTTCCTTCACTGTAACACAAGTCATATAAGAGGAAACATTTGTAAAACAAAGAAAACAGAGAATTTTATGTTTTAAAAGTGTAATATATCATTGCTACAGTAAACACACTTTTCCTGATTTTACAAAGTTTGGAAATTAGTAGCTAAAATTGCTCAAGCAGAAAAGTTACATATACCAAATCATTTAAATGTCTGAACTAAACTAAACACAGGAGCCAATGGGAGCATTGTCACCAGCGAGTCTCATTTCAGCTGCTTTTCAGAATTTCAAGAAACATCAAAATAAAACCTTCCTCCACGTTTTGCTTAAATCATTGTGGTTTTACTTTAAAGGTACATTTTGTAGTATCTCTGGGGCTATGTTATCAAAAATGGAATTTAGTATTCATATTAAGGCCACCTGCTTTGTATAATCGCTGTATAGTAAGTATTGTATCATTTTCGTATCGTTAGAATAAGCCATTTATAATAACATGGTCACGGGCCGCTACCAAAGGAGCCTCACATGGACAAGCCCTACAATATAAAACAAGCGTCGCTTTACTTGTAGCGGAAGTCCTGCCTCCACTGACGGAACAGGAAGACTGAGGCATAAATAGAACGGAAAGTTGTAGTCCGCTGTAGAGATTTGGGGGTAGCTCTGAGCCTCACTCATTAGGTGAAGAAGCACTGTAGAAGAAGAACAGACCCGGCGACGCCGAGAGGATGTTGGAAGAGTTAGTTTTGAGAGTTGAGAAGGCGCGTGTACCGTAAATATTTCCTTGTTATAAAGTGAAGAAGTGGGATCCTGGTAGGTTGAGTGGGAAGTGACTGTGTGAGTGTCGGCCAGCGGCCTGTATAGTTCCGGTAGCGTAATTTTCCCGTTTCTTTCTATTGGCTGGGGTGCCAGTAGGAATCTTTTGGGTGTCATGCTTTTGTCGTGTAAGTGGTTAGTGCTGACAGTCTGTCTGGGGGAAGGAGAGGGGAGTAGCCGCGGTAGTAGGAAGGCGATGTCTAAACGTGATCGATCTCTTACTTACTTAGAAATGGAGGGAGGCAGGGCAGTGAAAATGTCCAGGGCCGTGAAGGAACATCGGGTCTTGTTCAAACTAAAAGATCAGATGGCAGGAGGATTTCGAGCGATGAACCCGCTTAAGGTGGCTGAATTCTTAAAAGGTGTAACTTGTAAAAATATGGAACAATTAGGGCTAGCAAAGAAAATTGGGACAATAGGAGGGAAAAATGTGGAAGTGGTTGTCCTGTCCAAAATAAAAAAAAATAATCCACGGTGTGTATGCTGATATGTCGGAGAGAGAAATAAAGCCAAAGCCAAGGAAGGTGGAAATAAAAATACCCCCGTGTTGCTTACTTTTGAAGGAAGTCCTCTCCCAGCTCGAGTGTTCATAGTCAGAGAATACCTAAGACCGCCCTTACATTGCTTTAAATGTCAGAGGTACGGACATGGGAAGGGGAAACAGGCGGTGTGCTAAGTGTGGAGGGAATCATGACATCTAGCAATGTGAAGTATCAACTCCTAAATGTTGTAACTGTGGTGGAAGCCACTTGGCTTCCTTTAAAGAATGGGGTCACTTCGTAAAAGCAAAGCAAGTTCAGGAGGTCAGAGATCAACATAAAATCTCTTATGCAGCAGCAGTAAAGAGAGTAGAAGGGCCCAGGGGTCCAGGCAATGTTGAGAGTACTCAACATTGGGCGGGTCCTTGATGTCTCATCTTCCATCTTCTGATATGCCTAACCAAAGCATATTTTGTTATAGGTGTATATAATACAAGTCTCATTCATGGCATGAATTACTACTCCTGTAGCACTTTTTGACCAGCAGGGGGGTTTGTGTGCACATGAAGCCTCAAGAAATGAACCTACGTGAACCACTCGGCTGGAAACCCTCAAAGTCTAAAGAAGCCTCATCTGCCCATCACTACTTATTACTAACAGCAATAGATACAAATACATACTTCTAATATTAACTGATGATAGTAATTGGCTTACGGGTTCAAAAACATATTATTTCAAACTCAAACTCAACTTTCTAAGCTGAATAGTACTTGAGATAGACGCCTTTTAAGGCCCTGTGTCACGATCCACACTCTCATTCACATTCCACAAGATCTTCCGTTGTTTTCCCTGCTGCTCCGTGTTTTCTCCTTCTCTGCAGGAGGCGTGGTTGACCTACTTCCAGAGGACGCTGGTGATTGACTCCACCTGTGCGGCTCCACCCTCACCTGTTGTTGTTTCACCTCAGCCGGTAAAGACGTAACTTACCTCGCTACTAGAAACTCTTTCACTCCTGCAAGATACTTACCTTACGCTTCTCCAGGTCACCACGTCTCTTGCCACCCGAGAGACACGGGGCTCCAGTGGATTCCGCCGTCTTCTGGGATCACTTCCGCCTTCTGCCTTCTCGTCTGGTGTCCTCCTCGTCTCCAGCGGTGCTGCCACTTCACTTCTCCGCCCATCTCGTCTCTCCTGCCGAGACGCTGTCTCCTCCTGCTATCCAACTACTTCGTCTGAGACAGTGCCTTCGCTACACGCCAACATTGTCTCGTCTTCTCCAACAGAGTCCTCCTATTCTACTTAGTTGTTTCTTTGATGCCATCTTGAAAATGACCCCTTTCCCAAGGTCAGATTTTAGATTTTTTTTTAAACATCCCCCCTTCCGATTTTTTGACAAATCAAATCCAGAATATAAGTAAACAAATTAAACTTACTTTACAATTTCTGAGAGGGGAAATGTGTGTGATAAGATGCCGTTGGTGGCTTGAGTCCTGAGCAGCTGTGTAACCACCACACCGTCTGGATTCTGAAAAACACAACCAGACGCTTCAGATAAAACCCATACATCAACAGGATATTACAGTTTAATATCATTTCCAAGAATTGGGAACTTTTGAAGAAAATATCTTATATCAATAATTTAACCATTCCTTTGGTTCTTTACCTGAATATCAATTGTGATGGAGCCCTCGAAGGCCTTAAAGAAAGGAGAGGACACAAAGGCTCTGACGCGAACTGGAGAAAATAAAATTAAACAATGAAAAACAACCAAAGTTTTAATATTCTTATGAAGTTGATTTCAAGATTTAACCCTCTGCAGTCATTAACATTAACATGATCATGTGACTGTGAGCAAGAGCAATGTTTCATGTGTCCTCTTCTCTCAAGACAAAACACCAACAACAACAAAAACATTTTAAACCCTGTGTGAAACTGCACTTTGTACCACATGGTTTGCATCTTCACTTCTCACCAGTATCTCCAGGGTTATAGATGGGTTTGTCTGTCTGAATGAAGATGTATCCAGTGTGAAAGGACACCATCAGTAACTTCTCCTCAGAGTGGAGGCCACCAAAGTTCACCTTCAGATGCACAAACTTGTTTTTTTGCTCCTCACGATTCAGGCGATCAGAAGGAAGCTGAGAGGAAACAGCAGCAAAATCAAGATCAGTTATTTCTTTTTCTTTTTTTTTCTTTTAACTTGTCCTTCCCAGTACCGGGGCTATGTAGTATGGTTGACTGCATGCCCTGTGGTGTTGTGTGTACAAAACAGACAGAACATACTTCACAGAACATAAACAACATTAAACAATTAAGGTAATACAAAACAGACAGAACATGCTTCACAGAACAGAACATAAACAACATTAAACAATTAAGGTAATACAAAACAGACAGAACATGCTTCACAGAACAGAACATAAACAACATTAAACAATTAAATTAATACAGAAGATACTTCACAGAACATAAACAACATTTGATTGACATTCAGTTGTATAATAGGTATGGTTTCTAGTAATCGTTAACAACCATATCAGCTAACATAACAGCTATATCTGTTCAGATTTATCTTAAAGTGTAGCCGGGTGCGTGTGTGTGAGAGCATGAGCGCACACGTGTGTAAATGTGCAGGTGTTGTCATAAGATGTGGTTGGAATCTGAGTGGGAGACCGAGTCATTGTCCGACCAACCCCCAGAAGCGAGCCAATAAGGACCTCGATGCCCGGGGCAACCAGCAGCCGCGCAGGGCAGGAGGAGCCCGCGGCCACGGCCCCCCAGGATAGCCACGCATCCACCCCACAGAAGACCAGCCGGAGGGGTCCGGGGCGGAAGCCCCCCCACACAAGGTCAGCCCACGGGGGCAGGCGGCGGTAAAGCTATGGACAGAGGCCAAGCCACCCCACACAGGCAGATCGAAGAGCGCCCCAGGGCAGGGCCAACCACCAGACCACAACCACAACCACCCCCGCCACACACCAGAGACCGACCGCACGTCCCCATCCCCAGAAGGGGCAGTTAGAGGCCCACATAGGACCCCGAGCTAGGGGGTCCCCGAAGAAGGAAGACGGGAAGACCCCCAAGCCAGTCCAGGGCAGAGCTCCCAAGCATAGGTGGGGACAGAGGTCCGAGGAACCGCCATGCCCGACCTTGTGGCGCCCCAGCCAGGGGCCCCACCAAACATCCAGGAGTGCTGATGCCCAGCGCCAGCTCCCACCGGGGAAGCAGTCAGCCGCCCACCACTGCACCTTCAGGGAGGTGCGCCGTGATGGACAGCATCAGGTCAGCAATGCTCCCCAGTTCCCCCAGCCGAGCGAAGGTGACCCTATCCACCCACATCCAGTGATACCCCCAAGCCACTGTAGCCGCCCCCCACCCAAACAGCCAGCCCCCAACTCGACAGAGGAATGAGCAGGGGTCGGGTAACCGGGAGAGTAATCATGCCCAACCCCCAGCCCCCGCCCACCAGGGGATGACTTGGTGTGTGTGTGTGTGTGTGTGTGTGTGTGTGTGTGTGTGTGTGTGTGTGTGTGTGTGTGTGTGTGTGTGTGTGTGTGTGTGTGTGTGTGTGTGTGTGTGTGTGTGTGTGTGTGTGTGTGTGTGTGTGTGTGTGTGTGTGTTTGTGTGTGTGTGCATGCGTGTGCAATGGGGTATGAGGTATGGTGGAAACTAGTGTATAATTAAAATGGACGAGGAAGGAGTGGCACACACAGTGGCGTATCGAGTGTATTGTGTGTAGTATTTTGTATTGTATTAGTTGTAGGCCTGGATTTTTTATAATTTTGAATGTATTAGAGGATATTTGTAGCCAGAAATTTTCGTCTGGGCTGCTATCGTTTCTGTTAATAGAATAGAACAGATTTAATCTGTATATATTCAATCTGTATATATTCAGAAGACATGTTGCTGTTGATGCCATATTGTTCCACTAAATTCTGAAAGAATTTGTTATCTTGGATAATTTGTTCTAGGTGTCTTATTCCTTTTTCTTGCCATGATTTTAGTTTTAATGTTGTTTTATTCCGCAGGATGTCTGGATTATTATATCCAGATTGGGGTACATTTACATGGGACATGTGAGGACCCAGTGAGTTTAATAAATTCCCACCAGGCTGACAGGGAAGTATTTATATTTATGCTTTTAAAGCACTGGTGCCGTTTGATGGTTGTGCCTATAAATGGCAGATCGGAGATTTCAATTTCTTTGCAGTGTTTCTTCGATGTCAAGCCACAGGCTGTCCAGTGGGTTGGGTTTAATCCATTTTTGGACACACTGAAGCTTATTTGCCAGAAAGTAATAGTGGAAGTTCGGATGTTCCAGACCCCCATAGGCTTTGGCTTTTTGGGGGTTTTTCAGCTAATGCGTGCTGGTTTGTTTTTCCAGAGGAATTTAGTTGTGGCAGAGTCTAGTGATTTAAACCAGCTTGGTGAAGGTTGGGTCATTGAGAAGAGGTAATTGATTTTTGGTAAGATCTTAATTTTTATAATGGTAACTATTCCCATAAGTGATAGAGGTAGAGAATTCCATCGTAGGAGGTCATCCTCTATTGATTTTAAAGTAGTGGAGTATAGTTTAATTGTGTTATATCTGGCAGCCTGGAGGAAAAATGTATACCCAGATATCTGATGTTTCCTGACTTCAGAGCACTGGAAGGTGATGGTTTGAAGCTATAATTGATAGGTAGGATAATTGTGTGGATACCTATAATATTTTTATTTGCACGAATTGCTGCTGCGAGCGGTTCAATAAAGATGGCAAACAGTGACAGAGAGAGTGAACAACCTTGTCTGGTGCCCCTCTGGAGGGTGAAATTTGGAGAAGTTTGATCATTTGTCCGGACAGAGGCGCTGGGTGAACTGTACAGAATTTTGATCCAGGAGATAAAGTTTTCTCTGAATCCAAATTTTTGCATTGTAACAAGAAGGAATTCTCAGTTTACTTTGTCAAATGCTTTTTCTGCATCTAGTGAGACCACTGTTGCTAAATTGCCAAGTTTATTGATTGTGCAGTAGTCTATCATATTTACTAGTCTGCGTGTATTAGTAGTTGAATGTCTATCCTTAATGAATCCTGTCTGATCTGGGTGGATTATGAAGGGGGTTATTTTTTCCAATCTCCTTGCTAGGGCTTTGCAGAAGATTTTAAGATATGTGTTTATTAGTGAGATTGGACGATAGCTGGATGTGAGTGAGGGGTCTTTATCTGGTTTGAGGTCGAGACAGATATGTGCTGTGTTTATGTGTGGGGGAAGACTGCCACTTTCCTTAATTTCTATGACCATTTTATAGAATGTTGGTGCTAGTGTAGGCCAAAATGTTTTGTAGAATTCCACTGGGAATCCATCTGTTCCTGGGGCTTTCCTGTTTGGCATATGATGTAGGGCATCATTCAATTCAGCTATTGTGATATGGGACTCCATAGACTTGACCTGTTCATTATTAAGTTTTGGTAGCTCTATGGAGTTTAAAAATGTGTTTATGTCTGTACTAGATGAGTTATTGTTTGATGAATATAAGTGTTTATAGAAATCTCTAAACATTTTATTTATTTCTTCTGGTGCTTGTGTTAGTTTACCGTCTGAATCTTTTATGGATTGATCAATTGTTTTTTCTTTATTTAGTTTATTTAGTTTAAGTTGGTTTGCTAGGTATCTACTGGATTTATTGCTATGTTCAACATTTTCCAAGCGTAATCTCTCCAGTTGGAACTGTGTTTTTCTTTCTGTTATTTTGTTTAATTCAATTCTTCATTTTCTTATATTGTTCAGAAGGTGCTCATCTTTGGATGTAGCGTAAGCAGTCTCTAGTGTTTGTATGTTATCTTCTAGTTCTGATTCCTGTAATTGTTCTTTCTTCTTTTTAAATGAGGAGTAGGAGATTATTCTACCCCGCATTACTGCTTTAGCAGCCTCCCAGAGGACACCTGGTGGTGTTCCTGGCAGGTCATTAGTGTCTAGAAATATTGACCAGTCTTTTTCAAAGTATTTGATGAAATTTGGATCCTCTAGTAATGGTGTATTAAATCTCCAGTTTCTGATTGGTGGTGTGGTGGTCTTATTAGTTGTATTTAGTGAGACTGGTGCATGGTCACTGATAGTGATAGGGTGGATCTGAGTGTCTGTGATGTCTGAGAGAAGTGAGCTGTTAGTCAGAAAGAAGTCAATTATAGAGTAGGAGTTGTGTACAGGTGAGAAAACTGTATTCTTTGACAGCTGGATGACAAGAGCGCCAAGCATCACAAAGACCATAGTCATTCATGTATTGTTTAAGTGTTTCTGTCGATTGCCAGTTCCGTGTTGTTCCTGCCTTACAGAGCCTGTCAAATTCTGGCTCGAGTGCCATGTTGAAGTCCCCTCCCATTAGTGTCGTGTCTAGGTGAGTGGACAGTGAGGTGAAGAAAGTGTGGAAAAGGGAGGGGTCATCAACATTTGGGTCATATATGTTCGAAAAACAGAAGTCTGTGTTATCGATTAATAGGTTGAGTATTATAAATCTACCTCCTGGGTCTGTTGTAGTATTTTTATGTGTGAAATCAGGATCAGTTATGATTTTTTTTTTAATTTAACCTTTATTTTACCAGGAAAGTCCCATTGAGATTAAAAACCTCTTTTTCGAGGGAGTCCTGGCCAAGAGGCAGCAAAAGTTACAACGTTACAATATACAAACAACAAATAAAATTATGAAAAACAGTTACAAGTAAAAGATGTCGTCTCAAGTGCTCTCAGTCTGGATTTAAAAGAATTCAAAGAAATCAGTTCAGTTAATTTCCAGTCTTTTTGCAGCATGTTCCAGGTAAAAGGAGCAGAGTATACAAAAGCCTTTTTTCCCCAGTTCTGTGTGGGCAAATGGAACAGACAATAACAGCTGATCATTTGAACGTAAACCATAAGAATTAACACTTCTTAAATCACAGATGTAGGATGGTAGTAGCCCAAGTATGGCCTTATAAATAAAAGTGCACCAGTGACCCAGCCTCCTGGTGGACAAAAAAGGCCATCCCACTCGAGAATACAACTCACAATGATGGGTCAGGGCTGTTAGTTATAAACCTCAGAGAAGCATGATAAACATATACTGATCTACTGCTGAGTTTGTCACTTTTGGTAAATATGAACAAAAACGTTGTATTTCATTATATATATTAAAATATTATAGACTAAAACTGGCATTAAATGTATTAGGTGAGCCTTTTCCTTTTTAAAAAAAAATATTTCTTTCCTCTGTGAACCTGCTGGCAGCCATGTTTTCAGTGAGTAGAACAGGGATGGACGGTGTATAGGGACGATTTGGGCGATGCCCTACCAACTAGGAGGATAAATATAATTTTTTTTCCTAAGCAATTCCAAAGATCCTTAGTACTAATATTACTTTTAGCCGTCTCTGCCAGCAAAGGCAGTTATTATCAGTGTTTTAGACATATTATCTGTCATTGTCCATGTCCAGATTTTTACCGGCTGCTTCTTACAGCTCAATAAACTACCCTCTGGAAAGGGCGACCAGAACAATTATGGCGGACAACTCGAGTGTCTTTAAGAGGTTTTATTCCAAACACAACTTAATACACTACTTAATAGGTTGTAAACCGACAAAGCATACGGTGATGACAATCGCACTTTGATTTCTTCTCTTCACGTCTCCCGATAAGTTGTTCGTCTCTCTGATAGCGGCGCTCTGAGCGAAGCTCACCGTTTTAAAAATTCACAGAGGATTGTGCTGGTTTGATCGGTCCCAGCACTAACTGATAAGTACACGTAGTTTTACCAGTGCCACGGAGTTCACGTTTTCATACGTGTTAGCTGTTTATGGCTCGTAGCAGCGGACAGCAGTCATTTGAGGCGACATTCATTAGCTTGTTTGCTAACATTGTTGATGTTTGTATTGCTCAGGGTTTAACTGCAGGTTAAACTTCATGCAAATAGACAACCAGACTGTTTTGTGACTATAAGATGCATTTAGCAACACATCTAAAGGTCAAATTATGCACTTTCCTTTACACTTGAATGAATAATTTGATTGCACTATCTTGTCCTATGTTTTTTTGTATGTATCTGGTAAAAGTTGTAAAAGCTCTTGAACCTTGGTCAGTTAATACTTGACTTAATATGCTGCCCCTGTCTTAATGTGGTTGATGGACACATCTTGTGTCCTGTTTAGCTATTTTACATCATACATTAGATTCACGTAAAGAACATTTGTTTATCAAGTTGCCATCTACTGGAAGAAGGACTCTGTTAATCATCTAACAACAAATTGATACTGTATTTCTTTATGCACCTATTGAATGGGTCACCTTAATCATTATCAGAAATGATAATGATTTTTCTTCTGGAAATTTTCTTCAGGAGCTGCCACTGGAGTAGAAGGCATGCCTCAGGGGTGCACATGGTGCATAAAAACCCTGATCTAACCTTAAATAACTCTTTATTTTGAATTATTATTATTCCTCAAAATATGCCTGTGTCTCTTTAAACTAGACCAACAAGGAAACCTGTTGAGCCTGCACACATACCTGTATAGGCTTGAGAGCATGGAAGCCATTTTGCTGGTTGAGTGTGACTGAGTCCTGAAGAAGCGCGGTGGTCTTCGAGTAGTCCCAGACTGAGATAGAGACAGTGACAGCACTGGACAAACCTTCAGTCTGCAGGTAGATGTTCTCCTGGCTGTCTGTCCTCAGCAGGTCTGGAGCTAGGAGGGTGAACCTGCGGGACAGAAACGTCACATACAGTGAATGGCTTTGGACAGCCTTAGCAAAGAGTTATCACTAACCTTAAAGGTGCCATATGTAAGAATGTGGCCAAAAACTGTTACAGTTGAGACTCTTCTGACTGCAATGATTGGTAGACGGCGGTAGGCGCCACAAGCAAAACATAATTTGCAGTCTGCAAAAGATGTTTTTTTAATGCAAATATTTTGTCTGTACTGTTGTTGTTGGTGAGTTCAGTTTGTTATGTGAACATTATTCCTGAGTCTCTGTGACATATTAGGAGGATTTTATGGCCAGTTGCTCTAACCCTATTACATAATGCTCCTTTGAACATAACCTATTAATGAAAAACCTTAAAAATTAACCTAAGCACAATTTAAACTTAACCAGTTCCTCAGAATTGAGATTCTGTCTGATTAATTAAATACAATTCAATTCAATGTTATTTGTATAGTGCCAAATCACAACATATAGCCTATACCTATATACCCTAACCCTAACCCTAACCCATCTCAAGGCACTATTCCTATTCCTTTTGAATAAGGAAAACATGCATGTGGGTTTAATGATTTTTTTTGTGAACGTGGGCCCCACTATAGGAAGGGAAATTCCTACCCTAAGTAGAAGCCCCCTTGATTATATTGATGGCTGCAGCTCATGATGACATTAGAGCAAATCTCGTTTAAAGAGGTTAAATTCTCCATTATCAAACCACTAACTTATATCTTTTCACTTTCATTAGAAACTGGCATTGTCCCAAATGACCTAAAAATATCCAAAGTTATTCCCATCTATAAAGTATTTTTTCTAATTATCGTCCAATCTCAATATTGCCATGTTTTCAAAGATCCTTGAAAAACTTGTATACAGAAGGACTTTTCAGCATATGAATTCAAACAATATTTTGTATAACCATCAATATGGCTTCCGAAAGAGTCATTCAACATACATGACTTTACTGCTTCTCACTGACCAAATACACTCTGCACTAGACGAGTTTGCACTAAGCGTTTTACTTGATCTGTCTAAAGTGTTTGATACGGTGAACCATGAGGTCCTTTTGTCAAAACTGTCTAGATATGGGTTTCAAGTTGATGTGTACAAGTGGCTCAAGAGCTATGTTGTAAATAGAAGTCAATTTGTTTATTTCAGAAACTGTATGTCCAACAAAAATGTTATGACCTGTGGTGTGGCACAAGGTTCAGTTCTCGGCCCATTATTATTTTTGATTTATATAAATGATCATGCTGCTGTTTCTAGTTCTATATCACCTACTTTATTTGCAGATGACACAAATCTTTTCTTTTCCCATAAGCACTTTGAAACCCTCATTTCTAAAGCTAACTCTGGACTCTTGGCTTATTCAAAATGGTTTCAATTAAATAAAATGTCGCTAAACATAAAGAAATCTAATTATATATAGGGGTAATCGTCAATGAAAAATGCTTGTGGAATGAACATATCAATTATGTGTCAAAAATAATAATTATTATTATTTTGATAAGATGACACGTTTTATCAAAATAATTACTTATTTATTTAACACTAGAAATACAGAGGGCATTCATTTTGACTGCTTTTGATTTTTGTAGGGTTATAACGTTAAAATTAAACATAATGAGACTGTGGGTCCCTGACTTTTCCTAAATATGTGTTTTAACAATGTTAGATTTTTAAAACAACAAAACACAAAACAGTTCTGGTCATGTCCACCTTTAACTACCATAGCTGTCAATTTGACGGTATATAAATCACGTAACATATTTAACATATTTTTGGATACTGACCCCACCCTTGAAGACGTCACCGCGACTACTGCTAGCTTGGTTGTAAACTAGCACACACAAAAACAACTAATGACGACTTCAAGAAGAAAAATGAATGTCCAGTTGGTAGTAGCTCTACTTCAGAGCATGAATGAGGCTGAGTCTGATTGAGATGCAGCTTCAGGGAGTGAGTGAGAGTCTAACGTCAGCTCTGACAGCGATTCAGCGATCCCTGTTCGCAAAAAACACTGATTGGAGTCTCGTACTCCTGTTTTTATTGTCACTTATTCAGGTATGAAGTGAAAATCTAAGTAAAAAGCATTAGTAAACAATGGTATTATCAAAATCAAAGTTTAATGAATAAATCAAAGCCTATACTGTATATGAATCAATCAAATTCAAATCAATCAATTCAAAACAAACAAACCAAAAAAAAAAAAACTGACACGCTATATTTTCTGGTGATGGTTCAAAAACCTGGTTTGCCTGTTGTGCCAGAGACCTCAGCACAATCTGACCCAAACTTCAATTTCCATTTCTCAATTAATACATTTTCTCACGTGTTAGAGTTCACATTTTGTTTCCGCATATTTACTATCACCTTTATTCACATTACATATCTTTTTTTTTTCAGTTTGTACTTTGATTATTGAAATTATATGCAAGTTAAGTAGTTGGTAGTTCTAGTAGGTATGTAATTCCCGGTAGTTCGAGTGTTAATGGTGAGGTTCTCGATAAGCCTTTCCATGGTTTCTAACCTCTCCAGCACTGACTCTGTACTGTACTTTATCATATATTATCTATTATATTGTTGTTTCTTTAATGTGATATAGTCCTTGTTGTAATGTACTACTAAAGTGCAAACAATAAACAAACAAACAAACACTGTACATAGATAACATCATGCAGAGCAGAGAAACCCAACAATTCACACAATGAGCAGCACTAGACATCAGTGGAGGGAAAAAACTCCCTAACAGGAAGAAATCTCTGTCAGAACCAGACTCAAAGATGTGCAGCCATCTGCCTCGGCCGGTTGGGGTGAAAGGACAAATGGGGGACAGAGGAGAGGTGGTGGACAGAAAGGGGGAGAGAAAGGACAAGAGGGAGGTGAGTTAGAGACAGAAGAAAGAGACCAGGAGCAGATATACAACAGCTGTATCAAGTCCCAAGTTTATACAGGACAGTTAGAGACAGTGATGACATGTTTATAGAACTACAGTCATTTATATAAGCAGGAGCAGAAATTGAAAATTAGCTAAATGGGAGGAAATTAAGCAAAATGTGGGAAAAGTGAGGTAAAAATTCAAAATATATCAGCTAGAAAAGTGTGAATTAAATTTTACATTCAGCGCCCCATTAATGCGTGCCATTATTCAAATTAAAATGCATGGAGCTGCATTTTGTGACTGATAAAATTAATATTTAAAAATGCATTTTCATTTTCAACTTCAGGACTGCTCATTCATTTAAGATTTAATTTTCAAAACATCCTCCAGCAAAAAGGTATCAAAATCCAATTTGAAATGTCAAATTTGAAAATTACAATGCGTTGTTGCTTTGTCACACAGAATAAGAAGTTTTGAAGTTGAATATGAAAATGCTGTTTGGAATATTGATTATTAATTGTATTTATGAGTCAAAAAATGCAGCTGTATTTTGAAAATGAAAAAGCATTTCTGCTAATGCATTTTAATTTTCAAATTTGACATTTCACATTGGATTTTGTTACCTTTTTGCTGGAGGATGTTTTGAAAATTAAATCTTAAATGTAATTGTCTTCATCATTTTAATTAAGTCACAGAATGAGCAGTCCTGAAGTTGAAAATGCATTTTGAAATATTGATCATTAATTTTATTTGTGAGTCACAAAATGCAGCTCCATTTTGAAAATGAAAAAGCATTTCTGTTAATGCATTTTAATTTGGATAATGGCAGACATTTGCTTCCAGACTAACAGAAATAAGGTGAGCACTAACACCAAAGCCACACTGAACATAGACACACACGCACCAGTTGGACTGGATTTCCCTGAGCACCACAGGCACTTTGCCAGGCAAATACAGCATAAAGATTGATCCAGGTGCGAAGGGTGTCGTCCATCCTGTACGCCGTCAGCCAGTAGCACTCGGAGCTAAGATAATTGAATTGAGTTCCTTACTGAAGCAGTAAGGAACATGCCTCCACCAACAGTCAAGGAAGGTGTCCGTTGCTTCTTAGGGTTTGTGACATACCTGTCAAAGATTATTCCAAACTTAAGTGAATTGGACGCTCCACTACGGCAGCTTGTGAAGAGCTAATATGAGTTTGCATGGCAACCAGCGCAACAACAGGCATTTGACAGGCTCAAGCAGCTATGCACAGACTCCCCACTACTCAAGTTTTATGGTCCAGCAAAGCCTGTAGTATTACAGTGGTATGCAAAAGTTTGGGCACCCCTGTAAATGTTCATGATTTTCCTTTATAAATCATTGGTTGTTTGGATAAGAAATTTCAATTAAATATATCTGTGTTAAAAATATCACTGTGTTTGTCTCCTATATAGGAGACAAACACAGTGATATTTGAGAAGTGAAATAAAGTTGATATGATTTATAGAAAGTGTGCAAGTATGATTTAAACAAAATGAAGCATGTCCATAAGTTCAAGCACCACAAAATAAAACAATTGTACATCCTTCTTTTGCAGCAATAACAGCCTCTAAACACTTCCTATAGCTTCCAAATAGAGTCTGGATTCTGGCGGAAGGTATTTTGAATAGAATAGAAATACTTTATTCATCCCCAAGGGGAAATTGTTGTGGCACAGCAGCAAAATACAATACACGAAAAGAATTCAACATAAATAAGTGTACAAAAATATGTAAAGAAAATAGTGCTAAAAGTGAAAGAATGAATGACCCATAGGATCAGGTGCAATGACATAAGGGAGAGACTAATGTAGTCTGTCTAATATACTAATATTAATCTCATGAAGAGACACTGTGCTGTTGTGCAATGAAGCAGAGTCAGTTTTACAGGGATGAGTTGTAAATCCTGATGGTTGATGGCAGGAATGACTTCCTGAACCTGTCCTTGTGATAGCGGAGCTGTCTGAATCTCCTGGAGAATGTGGTGGAGAGGGTGATCAGAGTTATCCATGATGGAAACCAGTTTGTTCGGCATCCTCCTCTCCACCACCATTCCCACGATGTCCTGCTTGCAGCCAATGATGGAGCCGGCCTTCTTAATCAGTTTGTTGATTTTGCTTGTTTTACCAGCTCCCATGCTGCTCCCCCAGCACACCACAGCAAAGAACAGTGCGCTGGCCACAACAGACTGGTAAAATAACTCCAGCATTAAGCCTCAGAAAGAAGAGCCTACTCATCCCCTTCCTGTACACAGCACTGGTGTTAGCCTTCCAGTCCAGTCTGTTGTTCAACCTCACACCGAATTTGTAATCCTCCCCCAGCACCCTCGGCGGTTGTGGAGCTGACCTCTTCCTCCTGAAGTCCACCACCATCTCCTTGGTCTTGGTCACAATCATAAGCAGGTGGTTCTCACTGGCCCACTTCACAAAGTCAGCTACCACTGTCCTGTACTCCCCCTCCCGTCCATCCTTTATACACCCCACCACCGCAGAGTCATCGGAGAACTTCTGCAGGTGGCATGACACAGTCATATTGAAAGTCTGAGGTGTATATGGTGAACAGGAAGGGGGACAGCACAGTTCTTTGTGGGGCTCCTACATCACTAACCACCACATCAGACAAACCACGACCCCCTTTCTTCTTACCACTCAGCGCAGGATCTCTGTACGGCGCCATCTTCATGGTCAGACCGTTTGGATCATTCATCTTTCCAAAACATCTCCAGTTCAGTCAGGTTTGATGGTTTCCGAGCATGAACAGCCACAATTTTCAATAATATTCAGGTCTGGGGACTGAGATGGTCATTCCAGAACATTGCATTTGTTCCTCTGCATGAATGCCTTAGTAGATTTTGAGCAGTGTTTAGGGTCGTTGTCTTGTTGAAAGATCCAGCCCCAGCACAACTTCAACTTTGTCACTGATTCCTGGACATTGTTCTCCAGAATCCGCTGATATTGAGTGGAATCCATGTGACCCTCAACTTTAACAAGTCCCTGCACTGGCCCCACAGCCCCACAGCATGATGAAACCACCATCAAATTTTACTGTAGGTAGCAACTGTTTTTTTTTCTAAAGAGAACCGGGGGCGAATGTGGTGCCAACTTCAGCGTCGTCACGCTGGCTATCCTCCTGTACGCTGACGTCAGATCCATGTGCAGTACAGACAAACAACAACAAACATGTGGATTAGAATCCATCCGTCGCACATTCAAGTTGCCCTAGCTGCTCTGATACCTATCCAGGAGTCATTTCAGCAATTACGCCGAGTCAATGTTTTGGTTTTCGACTGTGGGCTACTCAGCGCTACTAGAGAGAAGTAGAAGGACGTTTCAGCGCATGCGCGCGCTCCTGGTCTTGTTGTATGGCAGTGCTTCACAGCGCCACCTAGCCACCTGGCATGCATACTACATCAAATTTCACACACTTTGCGACCCGAGAGAGAGAGGGAGAGAGAGAGAGACGGGGAAAACAAAAAAGCATGCAAATAGCATTTATCACGGCCAGAAAATGATCGAGCTAATTTTAATTATCGTGCGATTAATTGATTTATTGAATATCGCAACAGGCCTACTTCCAACACCGCACAATTGTCCGTGCACAAGTCATTAGGCCAGTTTTTAAAATTCCAAAGATATGTTTGTTCAAGTGTGGTATCATTGTTCGGTCTCCTAGGAGACACAGTCTTGGCGATCTGGGAAGTTCACAATTCAGCCATTTGCCTATACAATCTAAAACATTTTTCCACAGGGGAAAGATCTTCGAACATTCCCATAATGCATGTACAAATGTACCACTTTTTTCCCCACACTTCCAGCATAGATCATGTTTAAGCAAACCCATTCTATTTAGTCTCGATGGGGTAAAATAATATCTGTGAATTATTTTATTTACTTTACCCCATAAAGTCATACGTAGTTTACTCCAGTTGTCCAAATTAACTTGAATTTTATCCAATAGTTTTTCCATGTCAGTTGTCATAATTTCCCGTATGTCTTGATCTAATTCTATACCCAAATATTTCATCCCTTTTGGTAACCACTTGAAATTAAAGGTAGATAGCTGACTGCATGAGCATGTTTGAGACACTGGCATAGCTTCTTATTTGTGCCAATTGATACAATAACCAGAGACTTTTGAATATGTTTCAATAATTTCTAGTAAGACTGGCACAGAACTGGTCGGATCTTGACTCAATACCAGAATATCATCAGCATAAAGAAATAATTTGTGTTCCCTGCCTCCTCCAATTACCCCCTTAATTCTTGACTCTGCTCTTATCGATGCAGCTAATGGTAATTAGCCCTAACCCCTTTCTCGTTGATCTGGTAATACTGAAAAACTGAGATATTATTCCGTTGGTAAAGACAGCAGCCTTAGGGTTTGAGTATAAGACTCTTATCCATCTGCAAAAACTATCCCCAAACCCACATTTTGAGAGAGTAGCAAATAAAAAAGACCATTCCACCCTATCAAAAGCTTTCTGCGCATCAAGTGATATGGCTGAAACAGGCTGGGGGTTTGTTCTATTCATCCAAATAATCTCCTCATATTATCAGCTGATGATCTATATTTTATAAAACCCACTTGTATAATAATAATATATTGATAATAGATAATATTTTGCAGTCAACATTTATTAGGCTTATGGGTCTATAGTTAGCTGGGTCTGTTGAATCCTTATCTTTTTTTAGTATTAATGATATAATGGCCTCATTAAAACTTTATGGGAGTGAACCATATTGAAACGCCTCTTGAAAAACCTCTGTAAGAAATGGACAAAGAATATCAACATATTTCTTATAGTACTCCACCGGGAAGCCATCCACACCAGGTGATTTCCTGGTTTTCATACCCTTAATTGCAGTTCTAACTTCAGCTTCTGTTATGGGAGTATCCAAACTATCCTTTTCCCCTGAGGAAAGCTGTGGTAACTCCACCTTTTGGAAGAAGGAGTTCAGGTCTTCGTCATTAGCCGAACATGTGGACGTGTACAAATCTTCATAAAAATGTGTCACGATCCCACCTGCACCTTCCTCATATTTTTATTATTATTTGTGTTTGTGTACTGCTGCTGCTCTTCCTTTCCTTCCTTCTCACTCTGCAGGGGGCGTGGCTGACCTACATTCCCTCAGACGCCGGTGATTGTCTACACCTGCGCGGCTCCGCCTCACCTGCTCCTGATCAGCAATCAGGAGGACTTAGCGGAGCTGTTCCTCTTCACCGGCGTCAGATCGTTTTTCACCTTCAGTTGGTAAAGACTATGCTGTTCTTCTGTCGCTTTAAACTTACCTACTGTTGGATACTCACTCGCCTCTCCTCGCTCCAGGTCGCCACGTCTCCTGCACCTCCGAGAAGCCACTGGTCGCTTTCCCGTTTCCCTATTCTCCTGGGAATCTCCTCAGTCGACTCAAAGCCAGTGAGTTTGTTCCGTGCTGGAACGCCGCCATTCTGCCGAGCCGATCCTGTAGCAGCTGCACTTTCACTTCTCCATCTCTGTCTATCATTCACTCACTCACTTCCACTCGTTTTGTAAGTCGCTTTATGTTATCCTTTTGTTAATAAATATTACTCTTGTTTTGAAACATGCTTACCGTCTCCGTCTGCTTCGGGTCCACCTCCTAAGTAATTCCTGACATAACGATCTGACCAAACATGGACCCGGCGGACGTTGACGCGCTTAGGCAGGCACTCGCTGCACAGGGTACGTTGATCGGCCGTCACAGTCAGATTCTCGCTGAGATCACTAATTCACTCCGGGAGCTAACGGCTAACACCGCTAGGTCTGCTAGTCCTCCTGCAGCTGCAGCCACTTCTTCCTCCGCCAACTCGGGGAGGAACGCTGTTCCGGGTAGCTTCGGGTTATTCACCTCCACTCCCTCACCACGTGAACCATTCGTGCCCATTCCCGAACGTTTCTCTGGTGAGATTGGGAAATGTTCAAGTTTTTTATTTCAATGCTCTCTGGTCTTTAATTAACAACCCCTCACATATCCAAATGACAGTGCTAAGATAGCCTTTGTGGTTAATTTGTTGTCGGGACGAGCTGCTCAGTGGGCAACAGCCACACTGTGTAGCGCCGCTCCATCCTCCGTCAGCTATGTTTCATTCACAAGCAATCTCCGTAAAGTTTTCGATCACACACTTCAGGAGTCAGACATAGCTACGCGATTAATCAACACAACCCAGGGTAACTCTTCTGTCGCTGATTTTTCCATTCATTTCCGTATCCATGCCGCGGAAAGCGGCTGGAATGATTCTGCAATTCGTGCGATGTTTATCAGAAATCTCAATGGGGACATACGGGATGAACTAGCCACTCGTAATGATTCTTTTGACCTCGACTCACTTATCGCTCTATCGATTCAACTTGATAACTGCATCCGTGAGAGGCGCCGGGAAAGAATCACTAGTTCACGTCAAGTAGCTAGCTCACCTCCGTTAACTCCAAACCGGTCACAGACTCCCTCACACACTCCTCCATATCTTTCTCTACCTCTCTCTGATCCTCCTGAACCCATGCAGCTTGGTCGGACTCGGCTCACTTCCGCAGAGTGAGGCTTAAGAGTGGAGCTTGCTTATACTGTGGGGCTCTGGACCATTGGCGTAGCTCCTGCCCCATTCGGCCAAAAGACTGAGCCCGTCAACACACGCAGGAGTGTTGGCGGGCAGAGCTGTTTCCTGTCCCAACCACAAACGGGTCTCTCTCTCTGGCAAGATTCGTTGGGCGCAGCAGTCGATATCCCTGTCCTGTTTGGTCGATTCCGGGGCCGACTATTGCTTCATCGACCTGCAGACTGCTAACCAGGCTGGGATTCCCACGGTGCCTCTCCAGGAGCCCAAAAAGATCCTCGACCTGGACGGCAGAACCCTGGCTACAGTGACGCATCGCACGCAACCATCACCCTCGTGCTCTCCGGCAATCACCATGAGCTGATGCAACTGTTCCTCATTCCCTCCTCGTCGGCACCTATCGTTTTGGTTCTTCCCTGGTTGGCACTTCACAACCCCCGATTCAACTGGGCAACGGGGCAACTGTCTGGCTGGAGCGTTCCCTGTCACTCCCGGTGTCTCCACTCCGCCATTCCGTCTTCCGCCATGGTTCCCTCCGCGACACCAAGAGCTCCAGACCTTTCCACGATCCCCAAGGCTTACCACGACCTCGGGGAGGTCTTCTCCAAGGAGCTGGCTCTCTCCCTTCCTCCTCACCGCCCGTACAACTGTGGGATCGACCTCCTCCCTGGTGCTACGTTTATTCACTCACTCACTTCCACTCGTTTTGGAAGTCGCTTTATGTTATCCTTTTGTTAATAAATATTACTTTTGTTTTGAAACATACTTACCATCTCCGTCTGCTTCCGGGTCCACCTCCTAAGTAATTCCTGACAAAATGTTTGAAAACTTCATTAATTTTGTCAGCTGATGTAAATAGTTTATCATCTTTTCTAATTGCTGTAATGGTATTATTTGAATCCAAACGTTTTAGTTGTCTTGCCAATAATCGTCCAGTCTTTTCACCATTTTCATAAAAATGTGTTTTGAACCTAAATAGTGACTACTCCGCTTTTTTATAATATATTTCATGTAGCTCAAATTTTAGTCGACAGATTTTCCTGAAACGTTCTTCATCATATTGTTCAGCTAGCCGCTTATGTAATTGACCTATTTCCTCTTCTAATTGTTGTACTTTTTTCTTATTGTCCTTTTTCTTCCATGAGCTATAAGCTATACATTTCCCCCTAATAAATGCCTTAAGTGCATCCCAAACAGTGGCTAATCTTTCAGTTGTTCCCTTGTTAATTTCTAAAAATACCTTAATATCCCCACCAAGTTTTGCCGCAAATTGTTCATCTTGTAGTAGACCTGTATTTAATCTCCATCTTCCAACTTTACCTTTATCAGAACGCAAATCTATATGTAATTCAACAGGTGCGTGGTCTGTTATTGCTATAACTCCTATATTGCAGTCTATCACCAAATCAACCAGTGAGCTATTTACCAAAAAAAAATCTATTGGTGAGTAAGATCTGTGAGAATGAGAATAAAATGTGTATTCCCGTTCTTTCTGATTCACGAGTCTCGAGATTTCTATCAAGCCCAGTTCTTCCCGTAGAGTATCCAACGTTGCTCTGTCTCTGGGGGATGTACCTACTCTGAATTTGCTGCGATCCAGATGGTGATCTATTGTTTGATTAAAATCTCCCCCCAAGATAATCTGGCCATCTACATTATCTAATATGTTATTGACCTCTTGCAAAAAGGATGTGTTTTCTTTGTTTGGAGCATATAAATTGCAAAGTACCACTTTAAATCCATTAATAAGTGCTTCCACAACTAAAATTCGTCCATGAGAGTCTTTAAATTGATTCGACACAACAAAATGCAGCTTTTTGTTGACAAGGATAACAACCCCACAGCTCTTGCTTGATACTGAATTATGAAAAACTTGGCCAACCCAGTCCCGTTTCATTTTTATAGCTTCATCTTGGTCTCCAAAGTGTGTCTCCTGAATATACAGTGGATATACAAAGTCTACACACCCCTGTTCAAATGCCAGGTTTTTGACATGTAAAAACATTTCATCAAGATAAATAATTTCACAACTTTTTCCACCTTTCATGTGATCTATAACCTGTACAACGCAATTGAAAAACAAACAGAAATCTTTCAGGGTGGTGAAGTAAAACTAAATTACTGAGATAGTGTGGTTGCATAAGTGCGCACACCCTTTTATAACTGGGGATGTGGTTGTGTTCCGATTTAACCAATTACATTCAAACTCATGTTAAACTGGAGTCAGCGCAGACCTGTCACCAATTAAAGTGCTTCTGATCAACCCCAAATAAAGTTCAGCTGTACTAGGAGGCTTTTCCTGACATTTTTGTAGCCACATATTCCAGCACAAGCCATGGTCCTCAGAGAGCTTCCAAAGCATCAGAGGGATCTCATTATTCAAAGATACCAGTCAGGTGAAGGCTACAAAAGAATTTCCAAGGAATTAAATATACCATGGAACACAGTGAAGACCGTCGTCATCAAGTGGAGAAAATATGGCACAACAGTGACATTACCAAGAGCAGGACGTCCGTCCAAAATTGATAAGACGAGAAGAAAACTAGTCAGGGAGGCTGCAAAGAGGCCGACAGCAACACTGAAGGAGCTGCAGGAATTTCTGGAAAGTACTGGCTGTGTAGTACATGTGACAACAATATCCCGTCTCCTTCATATGTCTGGGCTATGGGGCAGGGTGGCAAGAAGGAAACCTTATCTGACAAAGAAAAACATCCAAGCCCGGCTTAATTTTGCAAAAAGACATCTGAAATCTCCTAAACACGTGGGAAAATGTGTTATGGTCTGATGAAACTACGGTTGAACTTTTTGGACATAATTCCAAAAGATATATTTGGCGCAAAAACAACACTGCTCATCACCAAAATAACACCATACCTACAGTGAAGCATGGTGGCGGCAGCATCATGCTTTGGGGCTATTTTTCCTCAGCTGGAACTGGGGCCTTAATCAGGGTTGAAGGAATTATGAACAGTTCCAAATACCAGTCAGTGTTGGCACAAAACCTTCGGCCTTCTGTTAGAAAGCTGAAGATGAAGAGGAACTTCATCTTTCAGCACGACAATGACCCAAAGCACACATCTAAATCAACAAAAGAATGGCTTCACCAGAATAAGATTAAGGCTTTGGAATGGCCCAGCCAGAGTCCAGACCTGAATCCAATCGAACACATGTGGGCTGATCTGAAGAGGGCTGTGCACAGGAGATGCCCTTGCAATCTGTCAGATTTGGAGCGGTTTTGCAAAGAAGAGTGGGCAAATATTGCCACATCAAGATGTGCCACGCTGATGGGCTCCTACCCAAAAAGACTAAGTGCTGTAATAAAAGCCAAAGGTGCTGCAACAAAGTATTAGTTTAAGGGTGTGCATATTTATGCAACCAGGTTATTTTAAGTTTTTTATTTTATATTTTTCCCCTTTGAAGGTGTCGGTTTGTTTTTCAATTGCGATGTACAGCTTATAGGTAACATTAAAGGTGGAAAAAATTGTGAAATTATTTGTCTTGCTGTCATTTTTTTACATCATGAAAACCTGGAATTTGAACAGTGGTGTGTAGACTTTTTATATCGACTGTATGCAATATCTGTGCCTTTAGATTTAAGATAGGTGAGTATTTTTTTTTACGTTTAATTGGTGTACTGCAGCCGTTAATATTCCATGTTACTATGTTGATATGTCCACTACCCATTGCCCCCAAAGAGTATATACACCTGCCTTCTTTTGCCCTCATCCTCAAATCTACCCCTCACTTCTTCAATACACATTAATGCCTTACTCCTGCCATCATGAAAATGATAACAAAAACACCTCCAATACAAAATAACAATAACTCAAAAAACACTGTCTTTAAAGAGAACATGACAGTATACTAAGCCTTAGGCCTGATGTGATTCCAGTCTGTGTAGGTCCTGTAGACGGTTCCTCCCTCTCTCGTCAACCGTCCGGTTGCAGCAGCGCCCTGAGAATCTGCGTCCCCGCCATATCTTCAAAATAAAGTTCCACTCTCCCATAATATGGGAGAGTGGAACGAATGACTGTGTGATATGAACATAATATGTTCATATCACACAGTCATTCGTTCTCCGCGCTTTGAATATTTTCCCGAACAAAGGTCTCAGCCTTCTTCGGGTCGATAAAACTCAGTCTCTCCCCCTTCCATGTAAACCTCAGGATTGCCGGGTGTGCCAGCGTGTGTTTCACCTGCTGATCCCACAGAGCCTTCATTATTGGGGCGAACTGCCTTCGCTGGTCAGCGCGCTCTTTGGTCATATCCTCGTAGATGGAGAGTGTGCAGTCCTCCCATCGTATTCCTCTCTCTTTTTTCGCAGCCATCAAAACTTTCTGGCGGGCCGTGTAATGTAGAAATTTCACCAGTATCACCCATGGTGGATTATTATTACCTGGCCGTGGCCCCCCACTTCTGTGGCTCCTCTCGATCTCATACTCATCCCCCTGTAGTCCCAATCCTTCATTCAGTATCTTCTTTACGTAGTCATTCATTGTATTCCCCGTTTCTTTTCCTTCTTTCAGTCCAATCATCCTAATGTTTTTGCGTCTCCCTCGATTTTCCTGATCATCGACACGACTCCATAGTTGTTCCACTTTCTGTCTTAGCACTTTGTTATCATTAGCCATGCAGGCTGTGCTATATGTCACCGATGCGATTTTCCGCCTCTTCGAGACGAGTTTGCAAAGACTAAACAGTATATTTCATTAAATACTCAAAAGACATCTCTAGCAGTGTTTCTTTGACAACCACTTTCACTTCAAGATGGAAATTGTGGCACTGAGACCATCTGTCCCAAGATGAAAGTCTCTGTGAGTGAAAAGAGCATTTTTTTTTAACATGGTTTAACTCTCTTCCATGTAGGCTACTGCACTTTATTTGAATTTTTTGAAACAATACAATACCGTCGCGTCATGGTAGGTGCACAGTATATTTTCCCTTTTTCTTTTGTCCTTTGCCAATCACACCCCTGAGTGAAGAAATGGTCAGAGACCGCATAGTGTTTGCCACCAACTCACTGAGTACAATTCCAAGCTACCTCACCCCCAATACTTTGGATCAATTCACAACGGTTCAAGTGATGAGACTTAAACTATGAAGAACAATTAAACAATAAGATTTATTCTGTCTATCACAGGTATTGGTATTCAGCGCTGGTCTGCTCTGACGTTGCTCCTGCATGAGCTTTAGTCAGAACAGCAACAATAGTGAGATTTACACAGACATTTATACAATGTGCATGACATCATTCTACTGTCATTCTAACAGTAGTAATCAATATTAATTAAGACTAGACTGGAACTATGTAACAAAAGAGGACAAGAAGGAAATGTGTCAGCATTTAGATAACAAAACAACAATCATCGTGAGTTCATCAGGCAAAGGTTGAGATGTGACTATGGCTGTGTTTTACATGAGAGTTTTAATTCTAAACCAAATAAATTAATTCCGCTTTTAAAAATATCATGTTTATATATATCATGATGATATCATGTATCATCTTTTTTTGTACAAAATGTGATTTTGGGGAAAAATAAAAAAAAAATTATCCGGGCCCAGACAAGCCCCCATGGGCTAACCCAACAACTCAAAGTTTATACCTGGCCAGGTATAAACTTTGAGTTGTTGTTTCCTTTATACACACTATACACGCAGGATCTCGAGAACTCGCATCCGTTCGAGATTATCGCGCGATCTTCCGTGAATACCGCTGGCTGTAACGCGCCCGGTGGAAATCCGGGGTTACAAATGCACAAATGTTGTGCATGTGCTCAGATTATGAAACACGGATGTGCAAACGTGTTTCGCACCTACTGCACCGCAACGATTGGAGCAAAAGTGTCGAGTGCATGACTGTTGGAATTTGTGATGCACAGGATAGGATTTGTGTACCTGCAACAAGGATTTGTGAACCTGTAGCCCTATTTTGTGTTCACAAGGTATAAAAAAAACATGTACAACTTCAACTTTACGGTTACACATTTGTGACTTTCGTGTGCGCATGGGAAATCTGCAGTTAAATGTGACTTTTGCACCAAATATACCTTCACAATTTTCAGAGCAAATGGAAAATGGAGCATGTGTTGAATAGATTTCGGATTAAAGGTTTTGTTGATTGCAGAGAAATTTCATAATTGTAAATGGGAAACGGTGTTCTTGAGTTAAGTTATAGTTGATATTCCTTCTAAAAAGTTGTATGAAGTAAACTGATGGCTAACCCTAAAAACTCAGGGGCTGCATTTTAGTCTGGACAATAGACTTAATATCAAAATGGATGATACAAGTTAATGTTCACTAATATGTGCCATGTTTTATCATCGATGATCCTTTTAATGTGAACACCATTTACAAAATAGCTATCATATTCCACTTCCACTCAAATAGACTCCTTTTTGAATTGTCTATTTGAGTTGCCCCCTGGTGGCTAATGACTGTACTGTACTCCTTGGGCTTCTTCTTTTTTTATATACAGACCATGATCATCAAGACGCAGGAAACAGAGATGTAGCTATAATTTCCTGATTGGATCATTTCTACAACGAAGGGCAAGTGCAACTCTCTCAGTAAAGATAGAGAACTGATGGTGATTAGTTCTCACTGAGACAGAGAATTTGAGATACATTAGAAGAATTAAAATTAGAATCAGAAGAAGAAGAAAAATAGTCCAACAGAGGTTTGAGTGGGTGTCATATTTGCTGTACCTTGGTTTAGTACTGAGTTCTTTTGGATCCCTGTAAGAGAAACAGTAAACACACAGCTGTCAGTCACAACACCGACAAAACCAAAACACTTACTCATGCTGTTTTATGAATTCTGCAAAAGATGAAAATCTGAGGGCAGATTCAGAAACACAGATAGAAAAGTATTTTACACAGTCAGAGTGTAACATACAAGGTACTAGAAAACAGCCAAACAGAAATAGAAAACAGACTGAATAAAATGATAGGAGAGACTTTTATCAGAAATATATGAGAATTAAATAATGATGAGTGTGCTTTTTTACATTTTAGCATGCTTATTAGTAGCAATTTAAGATTACAAAAGAAAAGTGTAAACATGCCAGAAAGGTAAGGATTGCTTTAAATGGGCCATTAGCTGTCAGTGATACACACACACACGTACCTGCCCCTGACTCCCCCGTGGGGTCTGTAAGGAATCAAGTTTGTTCATTAGCAAATATATCTGCATTGATATAACTGATGTTCTCACAGCAAAAACCCTGAATACATTACCTCATATGACTCAGCCACTGTCCATTTGAGTTGCGAAGAAACAGGAGAAATAATATTTTGTGTAGCGTCCACGGACTCATGTTGACTGATTGAGAGCTAGTGGACTATGGTCACCAGAGAGACAGTTCACTTCCCCAAGTCGACTGACCCCACTTTAACTGAAAGGAGGGGTGACGTTATTGGTTAATAAACACCCAGTTCTACAAGTTGTGCGCTTGCATACAAAAGGTCAGCAGGAGAAAAAGATCTCGATTTCACAAGAGAACTCACTGTGCAGAAGCAGAAACTTTGAATGTGTCTTTTGTTGTTTTAACCAGTTTAATCCACATAAACTCATCCCACTGAGCCTCTTCCTGAAGAGAAATGCTTAAAACATCTTTGTTTGACCTTGACAACTTTATCCAGATTTACTTTGTTAGGTGAAATATTATTGTATTATATCAGCACAATCAAGTACTTGTGTTTGGAGACCTGTTGGACCTCTATGAACAAAAGTGTACATTTATGATTGTCCTGAGGGGCTGTTTATGATGAAGCAAATGCCCCCAAAAGTTACTCAGGACTCCCTGAGCATTTGTTTCCAGGATTTGAGTCAAATGTCTGGATTTTGGACATTCACCTGCTGTTGTGAAAGTGTCTGAAGGCCACATTATACTTCTCCGACTGCGTAATGCGTTATCCGACTGCGTAATCACGGAAACCCCTCGAGCCTTCATACTTCTCCGTCGTGGTCACGGATACGGACTGGAATTTCCCACCCGATCAGTAGGGGTCGATACGCAAGGTTGTTGTTCTTTTGGTTACAGTGAGCAATGGCGTCCGAGAGAGAAAGACTGTGGCCATTTCTCAATATCCATACTTGTGCGTACTTGTCCGTACTTGCGTACTCCCATACTTGTGAAAACTTCATCAGCCTCGGTGGAACAGAGCAGGATAAAATACAAATATAAATATGATGATAAAATATTAATATTTGTATATAAAATATAAATTAATATTTTTCTGTGTCCCGGAACGGAGTTTTAAAATCATTTTAGGCAGGAAATTGGCCATTTAGAGTCTAAACATGTGCTGTGTGTATTAAGATATGACGCGTTTATAGTTTGGCAGCGACGTTGTCGGCGATCAGCTCCGCCTCTGTGGACGATTGGTGCGCACTGTGAGCCAGCACAGATCAGGAATAGCTCAGCTTGTCTTGAGGACCAATCACAGCCCTTGCCATCTCCGTTGTCCCTTGACGGAGTGACAGACACTTAAAAAATATTTTGTGCAGTCAGAGACGACGCAGAGGCTCTTCGACAGGCTCTCCGTCGACGCAGAAGGATCTGAGTAACCTAAATAGAGCACTTTACACAGGAATATAAATTGGGCTCGACGCAGACAATCTCCACCTGTGTTCCTCAAATGTGAACAGACAAACAGCAATGTTTGGAAATTTGGGTGAGTGGATTTTCCAAACCCACATCTTATGTGTAGAAATGGGCTGCAGTAGTATAAACACTGTGGTCCAAGATGACCACCAGACTTTACCTCAAGTACATATATAGAAGTTTTTTCTGCGGCAACAAAAACATGATTTTTATTTTAAACAATTGTACAAGCATACTTCTGGGTTGTACAATCCCCTTCATCCAATAAACATTTAAATGACATGCGTCATGTAATGAAATGTCTTCTGTCTGAGCAATTATTGCATACATGAATCATTTATGAGCTACCCACTTTTGCTGGGGCTATACACTTCCTGAAAACATCAAAGCTATTGTTCTCTCACTTATACACACCAGAGTACACTGTTAAATATGGTGAGTATAGCTTGCAGCACACTGTGAGGTTCTGTGAGTTCTGTGGGTGACTTTGGTTCAGCAGTTTATGAAGTGGCACCAACTTCCTGTTTAAAAAAAAAAAGGCTTTCTAATAGAACGATAATGCAGTGAACATATTCTAAAGCCTCACCAAATAAAATCAGTGCCTGCTAGGATCTGATATGACTCCTTAACAATATT